>NC_057713.1:117900148-118132006 GCF_004010195.1 Chiloscyllium plagiosum | reverse complement strand
AGTGTGGAGGAACAGAGGGATCTTGGTGCGCATAGATCCTTTAAAATGGCCATCCAAGTGGACAGGGTTGTTAAGAAAGCATGTGGTGTTTTGGCTTTCATTAACAGGGGGATTGTGTTTACGAGTCATGAGATCTTGTTGCGGCTCTATAAAACTTTGGTTAGACCGCACTTGGAATACTGTGTCCAGTTCTGGTCGCCCTATTATAGGAAAGATGTGGATGCTTTGGAGAGGGTTGAGAGGAGGTTTACCAGGATGCTGCCTGGACTGGAGGGCTTATCTTATGAAGAGAGGTTGACTGAGCTTGGACTTTTTTCATTGGAGAAAAGGAGGAGGAGAGGGGACCTAATTGAGGTATACAAGATAATGAGAGGCATAGATAGAGTGGATAGCCAGAGACTATTTCCCAGAACAGAAATGGCTAACACGAGGGGTCATAGTTTAAACTAGTTGGAAGAAAGTATAGAGGGGATGTCAGAGGCGGGTTCTTTACACAGAGAGTTATGAGAGCATGGAATGTGTTGAGCAGCAGTTGTGGAAGCCAGGTCATTGGGGACATTTAAGAGACTGCTGGACATGCATATGGTCACAGAAATTTGAGGGTGCATACATGAGGATCAATGGTCGGCACAACATTGTGGGCTGAATGGCCTGTTCTGTGCTGTACCGTTCTATGTTCTAAAGTTTCGAGTCTAGAAGACTTTTCATCAGAGCCGGATGACTGCAATTGATGAACAGATGACTCTTCATCATTTGTATTAGCTATGTCTCCTTTGGAAGGAGACAATATCTAAACCAGCAATGCTTGTTGTTTTATTGCTGACTTAGTGGTTCTGGGGCCATTTTCATTTCCCATTGATGCAAAAAAAACATTTCTTTAAAAAAAGAGAGATAAAGAAATTTTGGAAATCATCTGTACAGCAAAATGGATTTTTTTTAGTTTAAGCATAGAAAATAATTTCACATGACATATTTTTGTCTTGGATTCAGTATAGTTGACTTCCCACAAAAAGATTTGTGAATAAGTTTAATCTAATGTCAGAGTGGTACTCTCTACCAATTTTCAGAAACCTTGGGGATATACTCGGCATGTGGCTGTATTATTTGTAAATCATACATCAGCCACTTAAGTGTACTCTGTGGCATTCTATCTGTCTTCAGGCATGTACTTAGGGATGGTTCATATACTTAGCTATGAAATATAGGATTATTTTGTTGGAGTAATTCAAAAGAATCGGGAAGAGGCCTACATTGTAATTCAAGAATTGAGTGAATAAAAATTCTACTTTTGTGGTGAGAGCTTGACAATGAATATTTTTATTTGTTGGCAAATGCCAAAAGAACCCGAGTGAGAAGTGTTGAACAGAGCCAGATTTCAGTAATGGCTATCATGCTGTGATGATCAACATTTGTTTACAGTCCCCCCTGTTTAGCCTTGACTTATCAGTTATATTACTATGAAGTAATGCTGTTCAGTTTGCCTTTGATTTGATTAGATTTTGAGCTCTGTAAGAAATGTTTTTGAAATTTCTCTGTTTCTAAAAAACTGCTCTCAGTTTTTATAGTCTATTTAACTGCCACTACTCCCACCCTCCATCTATCATCTCTGCAAAAAAGCACATCAGCGCACAGTTAAATACTTTTACAAAATACAGAGTAATACTTTATTTGTCTTCACAGGAAACATGTTGCCTGGAGGTGAGACATCAGTGTCAAATGGGTAAGATTTCTTCTCTGTACAATGGGTAACAAGACAACAAATTAGTTAGTTTCAAGAGAAAACAAAGGGAAATTCAAAATAATGCTATTGACCCACAGACAGAGCAGTGTATTTTGCTCCTCACTGCCAGTGTGAACCATTTGCTTAGAAAGAAAGGTAACCTCACTAAATCCAAGCACTTGAGAATATTTGTAGAAAGAGCTAATTCAAAACCCAACTTTTTTTTTTCATTTTTGAGGTCATTCTTAAATTTCAAAGCTTTCTTAAATTGTGACTGCAGATCAAAGAATTGTGTTTTGTTGAGTGGGGTGATTGAAACAACCTGTTTTCTGTACATTTTCAGATGATGATAGTTGAACATGATTACAACTGATGAACAGTTCAGTACACACATGTTATCATAAGGCTGTTGTGGTGCTGAGATTGTATCCTTACAACTAGAGCAGGAGGCCTGAGTTGAAGCTGGTTCAGAGGTGTGTAATAACACTTCTGACTAGGTTGCTTAGAAGTGCACAGTCCAAAGATGTGCAGGTCAGATGGATTAGTCATGCTAAATTGCCCCATGATGTCCAAGGATGTGCAGGCTATATGGATTAGCCACAGGAAATGCAGGGTTACAGGGATAGAGTAGGAGGATGGGTCTGGCTGGGATGCTCTTCAGAGAGTCAATGTGAACTCAATGGGCCAAATAGCCTGCTTTTACACTATAGGGATTCTATGAAATTTCTGACTTTGGAAAGGAATAAAGGTAATTGATGAAGCAGTTGAAGATAGTTAAGTCCAGGAAATTAGCCTGAGGAACTCTGGCATTAGTTCCTTGGCCTGGAATGATTGGCTTCTGACAATGACTGTCATTTCCTTTTTTGTGAGGTGTGACCCCAACTATTGGACAACATTTCCAATGATATTCTTTGCCATGAATTTTGCTACAGGTCTCTGTGGCACTTTCAGCCAAATGAAGCCTTAATTCAAAAAACACCCATTTTCAGAGCTTCTCTCAATGTCTAGTCTTTTGACCATATTTGAATCAAAGTTGAAATGAGGGTGGGAGCTGAATTCAGCTGAACATTGTTGAGTAGATTATTACTGAGCAATTTCCCTTGACAACGTTGTCAACAACACTTTGCCTCACTTTTCCCATTGGATTAGTCCTGCTTTTTGAGGATAGGACATGCCTGAACTCATACTCAGCCCTTGGCTGCTTTTGTTGCATTTCAAGCTGTGGCACTGGCCACTGGACACTTCATTCTGGTGTGTTAATGAAGATGGTCACCAATGAGTCATAGCAGCCCCATCAATGACCACAGACTCAATGATGTCCTTCTCATGTGTTCAGAGGAGTAGGCAAGATGCTCAATATTAAAGGCTCTGGGTAGCAATGACAGTGTTTCTGTCTGCACAACAACAAAGGGATGGAACAAAGGTCAAACAGCATGTTGAGATTATGACACTAGTGGCTTAGCTAACTGCAGTGTCAGTATTTAGGTAGCTGACTGCAAATATATATAGCAGGGCATCAGCTTCATTGCTGTGTGGTATTTTTCTCTGTACCTCCTTGGGTTGCTTTCAAGGTCACATTTATTAGGCAAATGCATAAAAACAGGAAATCAGAAGGGGATGTCTGTTGTGAGACATCTTAAATGTTCTCAGTAATGAGAATACCATCCTAGCCCCATGATGTCAAGAGTCATCTCCTCCATGTGGCTCAAAAGATGAACACCACTCTGCTCAGCTCTATTTGACTTTGAGTCACGTTGTTTGGTAAGAGATGGGTGGACTATCAAACACTTGTGTTGAATTGTGTTTGGATGAAATCCCTGGGACAGGTGGACAGTTAGAGGCAGGGGTGAATGTGAGGCTGGAAAGACTAATAGATGTACAAAGATGAAGTGGAATATCTTGCTGTGAGAAGTGAGTCCTGAGTGTCAGAAAGTGCTGAAGAGTAAATGATGGGGATATGCTGTGTTGAACATATTGAGATGTCTGGTGGATGGAATATATCATTTGAAGATGCTCTCACTGAGCTTGAACATTCACACAAAAGTCATTAAATTTCTTATGGGTTTGCTGCCAATTTCAAGGATCGAGAATCTAGGATTTGACATCTATGACTTCCTGCTCCTATTCCTGGTTAAGGGTAACTCTCAAGAGTTTTTCAGATTCTGCTCAGAATTACATCATTTCACCTCCTGTCTAACTCTGCCACTAATGCCTCCCGCATTGAATCCAGGTCATAATATGCAAAATTAATTCCCTGGTTCCCAGGAAAATAAAAGGGAACAGGTAATGAATGAAAGTTAAACCACGTTAGTTTAATTAAAGGTAATACAGCCATAGAAGCATTAAATAATTAATCAAAGTGTAACTGAGATAAGCTCAGAAAACACTCAGCATTTGTTTTCAGTGATATGTAATGGGTGTTCTTGAACATTATGGCTGAATTGGTAATGTTATTTTTGTTTTATATAGTGATTAGTAATGCAAAATAGATTAAAGAATAATAAAGTATTTATAATTTTATCCAACGTCAGTAAATTTTGCCAAAAATCATTCATAAATTTTATTTGGTTTATTACGCATTTTTTATACAAAATACAGGGCTCATGTTAATTCCCTCAACTGAATGAAAACTATGTGGCATGGGATTTGAAATCCAAGAGGTATGCTTTAAACTTGTTTTAGAGCTGTCACTGTTGCTAATTGATAGGTTGCTCTGCCAACCTAATTCAGGCAGCAGTTTTGTAGAAATAAGCAAACTAGAGGTTCAATTACCTTGATCAAAATGTTCCCACATTTGAACTATCTCTGTCTCTTCCACCAGATCTCCACTCCAATTGGTAGGCATGGAGTCTGTCAAATAAGTTTAAAATATAATAATGTTAGTCCCAGAGGAGCTGTGGTGACAGGACTCTTTGGAATGTCTCAAACTTGACTTACCTGGCTGCCAGCCTTTGGATCTCCTCGACTTTATTGGCTTAAACCTTGGACCCTGCCTCAAATGGATATATCTGGTGGAAAGCTAATAAACAACTTGTTGATAAGGCCTTTCTCTCAGCGTGATCGTATATTTACAGTGGGAAGAGAAGGAAGTGACTCTCTTGAAATGGCAGAAGAAATTATGCAACACTCCGCACCTTCAAAATCCTCAAAGAAGGCAGATTAGATATGAACACTCAGTTTCTAAGCTAAATTCCTCCCTCCTCACTTTGTTAATATCACAAGCAGGTTCTGGGAGATGATGGCTGGACACCAGACTACTGCAAACTGATCAGTTATTTGCACCAGGTATGGAGCTCCTGTTGAGCTGCACTTCACAGGAACCTCCTTCCACAGGTTCTGGCCCCATCTTATCTGACACTATTTGATATCACTGATGATATATTATCTGCTTACAACATTTGCGTATATTATCCTCCTCCCTCAAAGGTACTGTTGCTATCCCTGAGTAATAGAGATAGTCCCTGTAGTGATTAAACCAACTATTCTAATTGTGTTTTTCTTTAATCATTCATGACATGTAGGAATCACTGACTGGACCAGCATTTAGGGCCCGATTCTATCTCCTATTGGTGAGGACAGAGCGTCTTTCTGCAAAAGAGCATGCAAATCATCTAGTGAGCTAGTCAAGTTGTCTGCTTGGTCTTGTAGAAACTGCCAGTCCTGTAAAGGACTTCTGCTGTTGGATAGAGTATGGATCTGTTTCTGTTGAGAATCACCTGATCAGAGTACCCAAGGATGAATTGATTGACCAAAACCTGGCCTTTACTGTTGTGGTCGCAGACCCGCGTTGAATTCCCTGGCTGGAGTACTGTGTCTTATGTTGACAATTTTAGTTCATGGTCTGGTTAGAGCAATAGCGGTCCTCTTTCTTCACCACCTATTCTATCTCCATTACCATGAGACATGTTTGTTGCTATCTGCCAAGTCCAGTTTAGCAGTAGGGTTGTGACAGAAGAAGAAGACAGCAAGGGGCTTGGGGAGACAAAGAGGCTGTGCTGAGTGTGTGAGGGGAGGAAAATTAGGACATCTGCCATGGCTTGGGGAACCTTGTAAATGAATGTGGAATCCCTTGCTTGAGGTTACATATTTTCAGGAGCTACAATATAGGAAAATGAGATTATATTTTACATGATGTCAGTTTAAATCTGAAAAGCAATAGAATGGATAATACCTATTAAAATATTTCAGCTTTGTGTAAATATGATTGAAACATTTTAGCTATTACCTCATGATTCTGAAAGGTGTTTATCAGGCTTTTGTTCCCAAGTTTGTGTTATTTATTCTGCAAACAAAAGTCTTTTGTTTCTAAATTTTGGCAGTTATCCTATGCAAATTTATATACTGTGGTGTCTAAGAAATCAATACTCTCTGGCTATTAATAATTATTGAGTACATTGATGAATCTGTTGAATCCTGCTGCTGAGAATCCAAATAGCCTCCATGTTCGACACAAATGCAGAAGCAATTGTTACCAAGTGACTGGATTATACCAGAAGAGATGATGGAAGAGGAAAAGGTAGTCCCAGAAAGCCAAAAGTATCTTCCACCTTTTTGGAGTGTGCAAACATATTGGTCTGACTTTGGTGTATATATAGTAAACTGTTTGCAGCTTCCCTATTGGTCATGAATAGTTTGGAAATTCTAACATAAAATGTTCTCACTTAATTATTCCACTCTTCCAACTCCCAGGTAAATTCCAAACAATATCTCTGGCTCAATAATATAAGCTCCTTATTTTGAATAACATCAATTTTCTTTTTAATTTGTCTCCAACCGTATTGAAACATACTGGTCCCTTGAACTTCAGTTCAATGTTTGCTTGACCATAAAGGCATCTGAGGTAAAATCAAGCTTGACTCATGGTATTATGTCAGAAAGAATATGGCGATTGACTATAGCCTTGGCACTCCAAAAATTCTCCAAGGAATTTCTGAACTCACCAAAGAAAGATGCTGCCTGTTCGTCTGCATGTTCCATTTCTTTGATTCTGGTTGACCTCATTGTTCTTCCTCTAAATTTCTTAAAGGGAATTGGAAGCTTTCTGCTGTGGTGTACCACTCTCATATAGCAGTAACATTCTACGTTAATGGCTGAGCAAAAGCAGGGCTCAAGTGACGCTTCTTCCCCTCACTGTAACATAAGCATGTCACAAGAAGAGTGACTGAACAATGTGCCTTCCACACTGATTTATGTCCGGTGCTCTGAGAGGCTTCCTTCTCTTCATTTAACTTATGCCCAGTAGAGATTTTTAGCAAATCATTCAAACCTTCCAGGAAGGCTGGGTCTCCGTGCTGATTTCTTTTATTCACATGAGATCCCCCCTTTGCAAGCCAAGAACGAGTCAACTTACATTTTTAGGTCTTTTTATATTTAACAGTTCCTTCATCAACCTTTTGTCTTTTTATCATCAGTGCAGACACCAATTTTCTACAGGATCATACTGACCTCACCTTGTTGGGCCTGGGTGAGAAGGAGTGATGGGCTCTACCCTTCTAAATCCTCCCTTGGTTTATCACAACAAGTATTTTTGTTTCTTTTGAGTACATGGCTATCACATTTCAGTTTAAGTTAAATAACCAAAGTTAAAGATGAAGGGGAGCCCACACCAAGGTTTTCTTCAGTGGAAGAGAGTAAAACTGTGGCATTCAAGAGGGAGTGAATGACTTGGAGACAGTAAGGACTGCAGATGCTGGAAGCCAGAGTCAATAGATATGGAGCTGGAGAACCACAGCAGGTCAGACAGCATCAGAGTGAGCAGGAAAATCAACATTTCAGGCTGGGACCCTTCATCAGAACTCATTTGGATAGAAATGGTGCACAGGGTTATGGGGAAAAGGTTAGAGATTGATACTAGATAATAGGAACAGGTGCACAAATGATGGGCCAAATGGTGTCATTCTGTACCATAACATTTCTGTGATTCTGCGTTTTATTACCAACTAGCTCAAAGAAAAATAAGGAAATGCAACATCAACTACATACACACAAATATAGGTAGTAAGCTTACAAAGAAATGGGTGAGTCCATCTCATGCAGGCAGGAAAATAGAGGCAATTACAGTTACAAGTTCTTAGTGTTCTTGAGTTTTGAGATTGATAACCAAGTCCTTACTGAATCATATGGTATTTAATAGTTTAGCAGCTGCCCTGTTTCTTCAAGAGTAGTGAAATTTGCAGGTGATCTTGAGCTCTCGATGAATGATTGTGTTTCAACTTGTTTTATCATGGACCCCTTACTGTTAAGCTTGATGAGAGAACACCTTCCAGTTCCTACTTGCATTCATTTGTTGTTGGCTCTGCCCTGCTGCTTATATATAGCTGTTGAAAAGTTCAATTTTTATATCCAGGAGTCTGATTATTGTTTTCCATATCTGAATTCTGATTCATCTCAATGTGTAACCTTCAGCGAAATGTGAATCAACTGGGAAATGCAAATCTAAGTTTCAGCACCCTTTTATAATTGGTAATTTTGGAACAGTGTGATCTGAGTTGGCTGATAGTATCAAGTGGGTCAGGTGATCACAGCAGCCATTTTAGGTGAGTATGTGCCATTTTTAAAACAATTTTTAATCCATGAAATTTCATGTATGAAAGTGAAACTATGAGATTTGAATATTATAGTCTATTTTCTCTGTGATCTTAACAGGCCGCTGACTGAGGCTGGAGGCAGTCCTGTAATAATGGTATCATTGACTCCAGTGACATCAACGTATTGGGCAGCTCTTGTTCTTATATCTCAAGTAATCTGTATGTTTTTTGTAATACTGCAGTCAAAAAATACTGTCATAAATATGCAATGTATCTATTGAACTATCACAAGAGGATCCAGTAATGAACGCACAGGTAATAGGCAGGCAATTCCTGAAGCTGGCTTTGACATTGGGATTAATCAGCAATGCTTTGTGAAAGTATTGCTACAGTCATGAGCAGGGCCAGACAGTGAAGCAGCCATCTGTTTGATCATTACCGCAGCAAAAGAATGCTGTTTAAAGGCTGTGCCTGCAGCTATCACATTATTATTATAGATCAGTAAGTACCTCCCTGGATATCTAAACCTTCATATGTACTCTTATTTCCATTAACGGCTGGTTGTCACTTGTTGATCTTTCTGTTGCCTCAGGGGGTGGGCACAGGTGGCTGTGAGTCTCTGCTCTGCCAACTTGTGGGAAACACAGTCTGGTGTATTTTGGTTGTAATATTTACCAGTACATTTACCAATTTACATGCTAGAATGTGGAATACATGGAAAGGTCCAACTTTGCTAACAGGAATGTGGCCTATAGCAAAACCCTCAAATGCCCACAGTGAAGGAAACAAACCTCATATTCCAAATTGTAGGGATTGAGTGACAAGGACAGACATTGAAGGGACATCAGAGATTCTCAGCCGGATTAATTGATAAACCACAGGTTAGTCTGCAACTGTTCTGTCATGGAGATACTTTCATGCCATGTTTTCTTTTCAATGGCTACCACCTTTGAAGTGAAGCAAGTTACAGGCAAGAAATTTGCTAGACAGTTTATCAATCCAACAAATTGCAGTATAATCATGTTCATATCTATTAGTTGCTTCATCTCTGAACCTGTGCATCTTCAGTACAGTGGATATGCCAAATGATGTGTAACTGAGCTGAACCAACCAGTAACTGCAAGAGCAGACTAGAGTTTTGGAATGTTGCAGTGAGTAACTCAATTCCTATATCTCCATTGCTTGTTCACAATCTACAAGATACAAGGAATATGATGGAATACTCTCCAATTGCTTCGTTGGATGCAGCTCCAACCACCCACAATACCATCCAAGACAAAGCATCAGTAAGCACCTCCCTGGACACCTAAACCTTCATATGTACTCTTCTGATAGTCTATCACTCTTTGCAACATTTGGTCCCTTCAACACGAACGCACAGAGGCAGCTACATCCATCATTTAAGAAATGCACTTTAGTAACTAACCTAGGTTCCTTCAGCAGCATCTTCCAAATTAGTGACATCCACCGCTGAAAAGGAAATAGCTTGGATGACTGTATGGCATTTCTCCCTGTGTCTACGTGGGTTTCCTCTGGGTGCTCTAATTTCCTCCCACAGTCCAAAGATGTGTGGGTCAGATGGATTGCGCATGCTAAATTGCCCATTGTGTCCAGAGATGTGCAGGCTGGTGGGTTAGCCATAGGAAATACAGGATTACAGGGATAGGTTAAGGGGCAGGTCTGCAGAGGATAATCTTTTGAGGGTTCATTGTAGACTTAATGGGCCGAATTGACTGTGTCCACATGGTAAGGAGTTTATGATTTCATGATTCTACAGGTGCAACAGATGCATGGAAACACCGCACAAGCCACCAAGTTTCCCTCCAAACCACACACCATTGTAATTTGGAACTCTATTACTGTTTCTTAACTGAGGCTGGGTTAAAGTCTTGACATGCCCTTGCTAACAGCACAATGGCTGTCCTAAGGAACTATGGTGGTTCCTGAAGGCAGCTCAACATCACCTTTTTCTGGGCAATTAGAGATGAACATGAAACCTTGGTCTAGCCCGCTACATCCACATCCTGCAAATGAATCACAAGGTCTATCACCACAATGGTATCCAGAATGTATTCAGAAAACTGTGTAACTTTTGCAGAGCTTCAACTCCCAATAAATATTCTTTGCAACAACACTGATAAAGACCATTGACCTTGGCAAGTTTGTGACAAAATTTCTTCAATAGTTTGCATGGGCTAATGAGATATTTTCATAGCTTTTTTGACATTATTTGGGTCAATGCATATTCTCCATTCTCCATGTTTTTTTCACTGCTACAATGCTGGTAATCCAATCTGTAGGAGTGGGCACTTTCTTGATCACTCATTTTTTTTCAGCTCTCTATCCTGTCATTCGGGGTAGACTTGAGGACAGCCGGAACCCTCTGAAGCAGATGATGCGTTGATCTCACATTCTCTCTACCTAGAGATGATATCCACTTGGAAGACATTCAAAGTCTGTTAAAACGTCTTTGTAATTCTTAGGCTCTGTTTAACAATCAATTATCTGGAGCCTTGTGAAACTTTACAAATCTCTTCTGGTACATGTAGGGTTACGAGTCCAAGTTTTAGAATTGCTTCAGTTCATATGAGTGGATATTGCTTCATGTCTTCTAGAATTTAAAATTTTCCTCTTGAGATGAACGTTAGTCAGCATAATGAGAAATCTCACCTTTTCTCCCTTTAGTAACTTCCAGTTAATGATTGACCACATCATAGCCTCAACATGTGTTGATAGCTTCCTTAACAGTAAGTGTATCCTGTCTCAGCAGATGTGCTCTCACTTTAAGGTGTCATATACCTAAGAGAATGGATCAATTTTTGCCTTCTCCCCAACCTTTGCTGTTAAGCATAGACTATTCATATTAACATTAAAAGAGGTCTCAAGATATTCCTTCATCTATCTTTAAATTAGATCAATTGAATATCTCTCATATTAATTTGCATTACCATGGTCTTAATCCTTTCCAAACGTTTTGGCAAAACCTAAGCTAGCTTTCAGATGTTGAAAGTTACATTTGAGTTTGAATAATGCATAAGAAATGAAAGATTTTGGAAACTCCTTCAAAACTCTACTTTATGCCAGAGAGGTGACTGATAGGTTTGCTTTCTGTTCATGTTAAAAACTTGCAATGCTGGTACAGGAAAATGCAATTCTTGGCTCTCTGCTATGTGTTGTATTGATTCTACATCTCTCTTAAAATTTCAAAATGGATGATCCACAGAAAGCAAAATATATGTTTTACTCGTGCACGTTTGTTCTGTAAATAAACTGTGCATTCATCTCATTTACATCGTTATAAAGTGAAACTAGCCTAAAACACGCTGCTAAGCGGCTGCACACCCAAAGTGTAAAATCCTGAAAAGCCAACAATGATCTAATATGTATTAAACCAAGGTTCAACCTTTTGAAAGGCAAGTTTATTTTGATTCAAGAACTTGCTGAAATTCATTGCAAGAATTACTTGGATTCAAATAAGACACATTAAATTTCCAATGTGACAGAAACAAGGCTCCAATCTTCCTTGTTGCAGCAGTGAAGACCTTGGTGCAGGCACTTGTCCAGAGTAGAGACATCTTCCATCCAGCCATTACCAGGAGGGTCTATAGACAAACTCTAAGGAAATGGGATGAAACAGTTACAGGGGTTCATGCCAGCAGTTTAGTCCTAAGCACGAGAATGCCGTGCCAAAGAATTTGAGTCATCTCAGATGAGAGGTAAATATAATGCACATCCCAATCTTCTGTTTCACCAATTTTACCCAGAAACCTCTCAATGCTCCAAGCCCCAATCAAGTAACTACTAAACATTTCCACAAATCTCACTTTATCAGTCTTAACACAACCTCTAGCACTTCACACTGCTGCAGACTTCAAATCCATGTCTCAAAGCTTAATCACATGACTTATAACTGCCCCTGAAATGATTTATCAAGTGGTGGAAGATTAGCATTTGTGTTGCTAATGGGGGGTATTCAGAGGTAATCAGTAGAAAGCTTCCTTTCCTAATGTCGTGAGACTTCATGGCCTCTAAAGTCATTATTGAGAACTCCCAGGGCACACTCTTCAGATTATTTATCATAATGCTACACTTTCAGTGGATCTGTCCTGTCAATGAGACAGGATATGTCCAGGGATGGTGATGCACTCCATTCTAGTAAACCACCAGAGTAAAGCCTAATAGGAATGAAAGAGGATAAACCACCTAGCATTGATGCAAGCACCAAAAACAACATACCCACATCTGCCCAGTTGCCCATTTAAAATCTTTCTCACCAACACCTGTTGACATGTACCTAAATTGGGATACCTGTCCCAGAAACTATTAAAGCTACAATCTATTACAGTTATATTCACAATATCATACCTGACAATTAATAAACCTTAATCTTTAATTACCACAATGTAGCAGCATGATAAGCAATCTGACCCCTGGGAGTCGTTAACATTAACTCTAGAGGTCATGAAGCCTCATGAACATTAGGAAAGGAAGCTTTCTACTGATTATCTCTTAATACCCTCGGTTAGCATTACAGATGCCAGTCTTCCACCAGTTGTATGCTTTCCATGTGATATCAAGGACCACTGAAGGTACAGGATCCAGGAAAGACTCTCAGCCTTCAGTGGTCCTGTAGATCTGTGTTCCAGCCATTTCCCTAGTCAGATTGTTCCAGGACAGATACCAGACAGGCATTGGCCAGCAATGTTGAAAATGTCTAGTTAAGTCCTATTGTCAAAAGACAGTAAAAATCTATTGAGTCCTATTCCTGCCGAATCAGTTTACACTCTATTATCAGCCAAGTGACAAAATAGACAACTATGAGAAGGGAGAGGTGGTCAATGCAAGACTGAAGGTGGTGTACTTAAACATGCCCATTATATATAAAACAAGGTTAAATGAGCTTCTGGCACACATTGAAATTGGTGAATTAGATGTTGTGGACATCACAGAGACATGGCTGCAAGGGACAGGCATGGTAGTAAATATTTAAGGGATGACTCTTTAGAGCTGAGAAGACGGGGAATATCTTCAGCCAGAAGATGGCTAATATGTGGAATCTATAGCAGAAAGCTATGGAGGCCAACTCATTGAGTAACTTTAAGTCAGAGATAGATAGATTCAGATTGGTAATGGGATCGAAGGTTACAGGGAGAATGATAGGGTTGAAAAATGAATCACCCATGATCATGGTAGAGCAGACCTGATCAGTCAGATGGCGTTATTCTAATGCTATATCCAAGATGGCAGCAGCAGAGTAAACAGCATCCAGGCCCTTCAATCAGGGACACGTCCATCCATCTGCTTTTTCTCTTTTTCTTTCTTTCCTCTGTTTTTTTTTAAAGGATTGTTGACACTTTTTTTTAGAAAGGAAATTGGAGTAGCTCAGACAATACCCGAGTGATATTATTGCTGGACTGATTAATCTCGAAACTCAACTAATGGGGACCTGGGCTCAAATCTTGCCATGACAGATGGTAGAATTTGAATTCAGTAAAACACTTCTGGAATTCAGGGTCTAATATGAAACCGTTGTCAATTTTTAGGAAAAACCTATCTGGTTCACTAATGTCCTTTAGGGAAGAAAATCTGTCACCCTTACCTTGTCTGGCTTACATGTGAGCCCAGGCACACAGCAATGTGGTTGACTCTCAACTGCCTTCTGGGTAATTTGGGATGGACAATAAGTACTGGCCTGGCCAGAGATATCCACATCCCATGATTGAATATAAAAACAAGACAATTGCTCTGAATTTGGATCACTGTAAAATGATGGTGTTAGGGAATAAATGAGATTCTATCTTGCTGTGTGTTTTACAATTTTTTTCTAACAGTGCTGTGTATCGAGATAGCTTGTTTTGTTTTATTTGTTTCTCCTTTTGTGTTATTATTTTCTGTGCTATTGCTATAGGAAGTCTACAGCCTGATGTAGCTATGTTTCAGCAAATCTGACTTGTCCAGTAGTAATGTCAGCAGGGATCAAGGCAGCATGTACAATGAAATGCTTGCTGCATTGCAAAGTCTGGCAGAAAGCCTGCTGTTGCTGTCAAGAAGCATCCAGTAGCTTGGCCTTAACTTGACCAAAGGCTTTATGCAGAGCATGGGGCCAATCCCAAACAACATAGAATTGCTAGTCAACTATTTGAGGATGCAAATATGCAAGGCATATGATGGCTGATGCTCGAGTTACATTCCAGCACAAGCAGAAGCTACAATCTTTCTGGGTTCTGCAGTGGAAGGATATCTTAATTTGTTGCTAATCAAGCACTTGGTCAGTGCAGGCTCAGACTGTTGCCAACTTAGTTCCAGATATCACTGCTTGAAGAGATTTGCACAAATCCAGCCATCCATATGTTCAGAGATTAGTATAATTGTCTTATTAACTGTAACACCATAAGACATAGGATCAGGCATAGGAGCCCATTGAGTCTGCTCTGCCATTCAATGAGATCAGAGCGAATCTGATGTTCCTCAATTCCACTTTTCGGATGTTTGTCTCCAACCTTGGATTACTTTACTGACTAAAAAGCTGTCTAAGTCAGCTTTAGATATACTTTATGACCCACCCTTCATAGCCCACTGCATTCCACACATTCACTACCCTCTGACAGAAGAAATTCTTCCTCATCTCTAACTGGGTGAGCCTTTATTCTGAGATTATACTCTCTGGTCCTCGACTGTTCCATCCTTTCAAGCTGCAAAGATTCTTATATGTTTCAATAAAGTCACTTCTCATTCACATAAACTCCAGGGATTATCCATTCATCCTTCCTTTGGGAAAATCCCTCTATTCCTGGAGTTAACTGAGTAAATCTTCTTTGTACTACCTACAATGGCAATATGTCTTTCTTTAGGTAAGAGGGCCAAAACTGTTCACAGTATTCTAGGTATGACTTAACGAGTATCTTTCATATTTTTAGCAAGTCTTCCCTACTTCTGTATTCCATTTCCTTTGAAATTAAGGCCTTCATTTAAATTAGCTACTTGATTACTTGCTGACACTGTATTGCATTTTGCAATTTCTACATAAGGATTCCCAAACCCTTTAGTGTTGCAGCTCTCGAGTCATTTCCCCCATGTAAATGAAATTCAGCTCCTCTTCTTTCTGCCAAACTACATAAACTCACATTTTTCCACCTGTCAAGCTGTTGCACATTTATTTAAGCTATTTATATTGCTCTTTATTTTCTCCTTTTGCCTTCCCACCTATTTTTGCGTCAACCACAAACCTGGCAATACTACATTCACTTCTGTCATCTGAGTCATTCATTTATATTTGTGACCCCAGCACTGATCCTTCTGACACTCGACTAGTTACAAATTTTTATTTTGAGAATACCCCCCTTCATCTCAACTCTCTGTCTCCTATTAGTGAGCCAATCCTCTATCCATGCAAATATATACTTCCAACACCCTGGCCCTGAATAAAGAGCCCATCCTTTGGTACCCGATCAAAGGCCTTCTGGAAACCTAAGTATATTGCATCTCCTGGTTCCACTGTATCAATCCTATGTGTTGTGTCTTTAAGGAATTCTAAAAATGAATGTCAGGCATGATTTCTGCCTCTACTATACCAGTATTGTCTACCTTTGGCATGAGAGAATTGGTACTCTCTTTTCTCTAGTGTCACTTTGTTGTTTGCGAAGAATGACGAGGAGGTGCCGTTATTGGACTGGGGTGGACAAAGTTAAAAATCAGAGCTGAAAATGTGTTGCTGGAAAAGCGCAGCAGGTCAGGCAGCATCCAAGGAGCTGGAGAATCGATGTTTCCGGCATGAGCCCTTCTTCAGGAATGAGGAAAGTGTGCCAAGCAGGCTAAGATAAAAGGTAGGGAGGAGGGACTTGGGGGAGGGGTGATAGATGGAAGGAGGTTAAGGTGAAAGTGATAGGCTGGAGGGGAGTGGGGGCGGAGAGGTCAGGAAGACGATTGCAGGTTAGGAAGGTGGTGCTGAGTTCGAGGGTTGGGGCTGATACAAGGTGGGGAGAGGGGAAATGAGGAAACTGGAGAAATCTGAGTTCATCCCTTGTCGTTGGAGGGTTCCTAGGCAGAAGATGAGGCACTCTTCCTCCAGCCGACGTGTTGCTATGGTCTGGCGATGGAGGAGTCCAAGGACCTGCATGTCCTTGGTGGAGTGGGAGGGGGAGTTGAAGTGTTGAGCCACGGGGTGGTGGGGTTGGTTGGTCCGGGTGTCCCAGAGGTGTTCTCTGAAACGTTCCACAAGTAGGCAGCCTGTCTCCCCAATATAGAGGAGGACACATCGGGTGCAGCGGATGCAGTAAATGATGTGTGTGGAGGTGCAGGTGAATTTGTGGCGGATATGGAAGGAACCCTTGGGCCTTGGAGGGAAGTAAGGGGGGAGGTGTGGGCCCAAGTTTTGCATTTCTTGTGGTTGCAGAGGAAGGTGCCGGGAGTGGAGGTTGGGTTGGTGGGGGGTGTGGACCTGACGAGGGAGTCACGGAGGGAGTGTCTTTTCGGAACACTAATAGGGGAGGGGAGGGAAACATATCCCTGGTGGTGGGGTCCTGGTATCGATTGGAGGGACAGGGGAAATGACGATAGATGATACGATGTATATGGAGGTTGGTGGGGTGATAGGTGAGGACCAGTGGGGTTCTGTCCTGGTGGCGATTGGCGGGGCGGACCTCCAAACGGACCCCACCACCAGGGATATATTTCCCTCCCCTCCCTATCAGTGTTCCGAAAAGACCACTCCCTCCGTGACTCCCTCGTCAGGTCCACACCCCCCACCAACCCAACCTCCACTCCTGGCACCTTCCCCTGCAACCGCAAGAAATGCAAAACGTGCGCCCACACCTCCCCCCTCACTTCCCTCCAAGGCCCGAAGGGATCCTTCCATACCCGCCACAGGTTCACCTGCACCTCCACACACATCATTTACTGCATCCGCTGCACCCGATGTGGCCTCCTCTATATTGGGGAGACAGGCCGCCTACTTGTGGAACATATCAGAGAACACCTCTGGGACACCCGACCAACCAACCCAATCACCCCGTGGCTCAACACTTCAACTCCCAGTCCCACTCCACCAAAGACATGCAGGTCCTTGGACTCCTCCATCGCCAGACCATAGCAACACGACGGCTGGAGGAAGAGCGCCTCATCTTCCGCCTAGGAACCCTCCAACAACAAGGGATGAACTCAGATTTCTCCAGTTTCCTCATTTCCACTCCCCCCACCTTGTATCAGTCCCAACCCTCGAACTCAGCACCACCTTCCTAACCTGCAATCTTCGTCCTGACCTCTCTGCCCCCACCCCCACTCCGGCCTATCACCCTCACCTTAACCTCCTTCCACCTATCGCCCCTCCCCCAAGTCCCTCCTCCCTACCTTTTATCTTAGCCTGCTTGGCACACTTTCTTCATTCCTGAAGAAGGGCTCATGCCGGAAACGTCGATTCTCCTGCTCCTTGGATGCTGCCTGACCTGCTGCGCTTTTCCAGCAACACATTTTCAGCTCTGATCTCCAGCATCTGCAGTCCTCACTTTCTCCTAAAAAGTTAAAAATCATACAACATCAGGTTATAGTCCAACAAGTTTATTTGAAAGTACCAGCTTTTAGAGCACTGCTCCTTCATCAAGTAGCTGTTTACCTGAAAAGGGAGCAGCGCTCTGAAAGCTAGTACTTCCAAATAAACCTATAGGACTATAATCTGGTGCTATGTGATTTTTAACTTTGTCTGTTCAGAGGGAGCCTGGGTTGCTGCATACTTTCCAAGAAGGCGCAGTCTACAACTTGGCCTGGTGGGATCAAAACTTCGAAATGTTTTTTTTGCATGTTCCAGCTTCCATCATTGGCTATGAGCAGTCATCTGCCAACCAAGCTGTAACCACTGTGAGAGCACTAGGACTGCCAAAGACTATGATTGACCAGTCTGAAAGAATGCGCAAGGGTGATAAATTCACTTTTGTATGGGATGGATGGAGGTTTGCTTGAAAAGTTTGTTTCAAATGGTTGTTATGTTGTGGCTTTTTTAATCAGCATCATGACCAAGAGACAAATGACCTGAATGTTGATAACAATTCCTTTAGATAGTTCATTAGTACATCATCATTTATGATGAATGATTCTCCGTTAATAAATAACAGCTGCATGATAAGGTATGACACAGTTGTTGAATGGTGAATTAAAGCAAAGCAATGCGGATGGTGAAGATCTGAAATAAAAACAGGAATTTTTTCACTGGACTCAAAAGGTTGTTTTGCTTTCTCTCCACTGGTCCTGCCAGATTGCTGAGTTTCTATAGCAATTTCTGTTTCCATTGAATATGTGAAATGGGTTGTGTTCATTCATATTGCAGATATAGAGTCCTAGAGATGCACAGCACGGAAACAGATCCTTCAGTCCAACTCGTCCAAGCCGACCAGATATCCCAAACCCAATCTAGTCCCACCTGCCAGTACCCAGCCCATATCTCTCCAAACCCTTCCTATTCATAAACCTATCCAGATGCCTTTTAAATGTTGCAATTGTATCAGCCTCCACCACTTCCTCTGGCAGCTCATTCCATATATTTACCACACGCTGCATGAAAAATTTGCCCCTCAGGTCTCTTTTATATCTTCCCCTCTCACCCTAAACCTATGTCCTCTAGCTCTCGAATCTCCCACCCCAGGGAAGAGACTTTGTCTGTTTATTCTATCCATGCCCTTCATGATTTTATAAACCTCGATAAGGTCACCCCTCAGCCTCCGATGCTCAGGAAAAACAGCCTCAGCCTATTCAACCTCTCCCTATAGCTCAAAGCCTCCAACCCTGGCAACAGCCTTATAAATCTTTTCTGAACACTTTCAAATTTCACAACATCCTTCCAATAGGAAGGAGACCAGAATTACACACAATATTCCAAAAGTGGTCTAACCAATGTTCTGTACAGCTGCAACATGACCTCCAAACTCCTGCACTCAATACTCTGACCAAAAAAGGCAAACATATCAGATGCTTTCTTCACTATCCGATCTACCTGTGATTCCACTTTCAAGGGGCTATGAACCTGCACTCCAAGGTCTCTTTGTTCAGCAACACAGCCAAGGACCTTACCATTCAGTGTATAAGTCCTGCTAAGATTTGTTTTTCCAAAATGTAGCACCTCGCATTTATCTGAATTAAACTCCATCTGCCACTCCTCTGCCCATTAGCCCATCTGATCAAGATCCCGTTGTAATCTGAGGTAACCTTCTTCGCTGTCAACTATACTTCCAATTTTGGTGTCATCTGCAAACTTACTGACTGTACCCCTTATGCTCACCTTCAAATCATTTATATAGATAACAAAAAGTAGTGGACCCTGCACCAATCCTTGTGGCCTCCAGTCTGAAAAGCAACCTCCACCACCACCCTCTGACCTTTGAGTCAGTTCTGTGTCCAAATGGCTAGTTCTCTCTGTATTCCATAAGATCTAAACTTGCTAACCAGTCTTCCATGGAACCTTGTTGAATGCCTTACTGAAGTTCATATAGATCCCATCTACCGCTCTGTCCTCATCAATCCTCTTTGTTACCACATCAAAAAACTCAATCAAGTTTGTGAGACATGATTTTCCATGCAAAAGGCCATGTTGACTATCCCTAATCAATCCTGGCCTTTCCAAATACATGTACATCCTGTCCCTCAGGATTCCCTCCAACAACTTGCCCACCACCGACATCAGGCTCACTGGTTTATAGTTCCCTGGCTTGTCCTTACCACCTTTCTTAAATAGTGGCACCACGTTAGTCAACCTCCAGTCTTCCGGCACCTCAACTGTGACTATCAATGAGGCCTCATTCCTGAAGAAAGGCTTATGCCTGAAACGTCGATTCTCCTGCTCCTTTGATGCTGCCTGACCTGCTTCGCTTTTCCAGCAACACATTTTTCAGCTGTAACTAACGATAACACAAATATCTCAGCAAGGGGCCCAGCAATCATTTCCCTAGCTTCCCACAGAGTTATAGGGTACGCCTGATCGGGTCCTGGGGATTTATCCACTTTTAAGTGTTTCAAGACATCCAACACTTCCTCCTCTGTAATATGGACATTTTTCAAGATGTCACCATCTATTTTCCCAGTTATTCATGGACAGCTTCTCCCAATTCTTTCTTCTCCTCATCTTTTTCTGTTTCTCCTCCTTCTCAATTATTCACTGCAAACTTGGTGGCAACAATGTGGCTTCATGCTGCATTGAATCATGACAGATCATAATACATACTGTGGCAAATACTGCTGGATTGGTCCAATCAGAATAGCATGGTTTAGACACCCCATGGCCTTCATGACATTCCTTCTGACTTGAATATCTCTCAATGGCTCTTTTAAAAAATAGTGTAAGCTTTGCAAACCATGACATTTTATACTTTTTTAATAAAATATTGAAATTTTTCCACTGAAATACAGCTAAGTCCATGATCATTTTAATTACCTTTACTGCAATATAAAGCAACATATTATTTCTATAAAATCAGCAGCATGGTTACATTATCATGATTATAACATGTACACTTTTCATCAAATACTTATTTGAGGACTGTCATACAAAAATATACCGTTTGTAAAACATTAAATTTTGTACCTAGGTTTAATTTTATCTCAAATCTTACCAATGGAAAACATTTTCTGCATTTTAATTCTGAAAGAAAATGTATCAATAGAATTGTCAAAATAGGATTTTCTTAAATTACAATAAAAGATTAATAATTTGCAAGAAAATATAAATCATCAAAGCTACATTCATACAATTTTTACAGATTTACTATAATGAATGAAAATAATATTTAGCAGCAATGACTCAGAGAGGTGACAGTTTAAAGCTGAATAATCAAAAACTCAAGAGGCTGAATTTGATTATCTTTGTGTTGATGATAAATAACTTTGTCCTGTAATGTGCAGAGTTAACAGTATTTAGTGGCATTCAAACAAAGCT
Source organism: Chiloscyllium plagiosum (assembly GCF_004010195.1). Taxonomy (NCBI): domain Eukaryota; kingdom Metazoa; phylum Chordata; class Chondrichthyes; order Orectolobiformes; family Hemiscylliidae; genus Chiloscyllium; species Chiloscyllium plagiosum. The sequence goes on along the minus strand of NC_057713.1, from coordinate 118,110,846 downwards.
ATATATTTTAACATCCCTATTAGCAGCTACTACCTTACTTGGCAACACTAACAATGTTCAAGGCACCTACAAATCATTTTCAATGTGACAGAATAAGAACAATCAATGGAAATATTTTCTGGATTAGTGGTGCTGGAAGAGCACAGCAGTTCAGGCAGCATCCAAGGAGCAGTGAAATCGACATTTCAGGCAAAAGCCCTTCATCAGGAATAAAGGGCTTTTGCCCAAAACGTCAATTTCGCTGCTCCTTGGATGCTGCCTGAACTGCTGTGCTCTTCCAGCACCACTAATCCAGAATCTGGTTTCCAGCATCTGCAGTCATTGTTTTTACCTAATGGAAATATTTTGTTGTGTAGGTCTTGAATACATTGAAGCAATTTTCCAGTATTGGTATACAGACTTTTTCTGGTTTAGTTGGCACCTGCAAACATTGATTTGACTAATAGAATACTGGCAAATTCACAAACAAGTATTCCTTCATGTTTACATCGAAAGCTTTAAAGAACTAATTTAGACAGGTACAAAAAATGCAACTATTTGCGAAATGTCTATGAGCTTTCTCAAAGTTTCAACAGAAAAAAATGTCTGACAAAAGCCAATGGCAAAGCAATTACAGTGATAAGAAATAAAGTCCATGGAAAACTCAAAACCAGTGTTGCAACTTGTCTACAAACCAGATTTTCAGTTTAGAATTGAAAACGAAAAGTCAGACTATTTCTCAATATCACACTTCCGACAGTAACACATTCATTTTGTATTTAGTTCACTGAGAGCCAGGTGCAGGTTAGGTTAATGTTGTCATCTCTTGAGGCTGCAGTGGAGGCAGACAAATGACAAAGTTAACAGGTTATAAGGTCCAATACTAGTTCCTGTGACATTGGTTCAGATCTATCCATGGCTATTCAGATCTATTGCCGTCATTCCCCTCAATCATCCATGTTCCCAACATAACCTGTGCACTCCTTAAAGTCATCTATGCCCCCTCATGTCTATTATGGTCCCCAGTGCTTTACCCTTTTCCCACTGATTCATGCCCTGTCTTGGAGTTCAGCTAACCATTCATAATGATGCCACCTGGCAATTGCATTAACAGCAGTTAAATTAAACTTAAGTTAAACTAAATTAAACTTTTAAATATAGAACCTAACACCATTTTACAGGAGAAAAATATTACATCCTACCATATTTACTAGCTCCTTCCACGTGATATGGATTTGATTATGTTCAGGAGAAGAAATTGCACACCTAGGTTTATTGTCTGAATATATGGAGTTATTGCATAAGCTGTGTTCAGTCTGATTTCCTTACATATTGATTTAAGGTAATTAGAAGGCTTAACATTGTGAAAAAATGGTATGACAATTGGAAATTTCTTTAGATGCAATTAAATTGGGCTCCCAAAGCAAACAGCAGTATCTCTGCTGAAAAACCTAAAAATTTTCACCTTTAATATGAGCCACAGAGACACAGGAGATAGGAGCAGAAGCGAGAACAGGCCATTCTGCCCTTTGAACTTATTTTGACATTCAATATAATTTTGGCTGATCATCCAACTCATTTACTTCTTCTTGCTTTCTCTCTATAGCCCTTGATCCCTTTTGTGCTCAGGACTGTATCTAACTCGTATTTGAAAATATTCAACGTTTTACCTTCAACAGTTTTCTGTAGCTGAGAATTCCACAGGGTCATCACTGTCTGGGTGAAAACATCAGCCCTCAATAGCTTTCGACCACAAGTAAGACTCATTCACACTTTACACAATGTTGTGCTGTTAATTTTTTTTCAGCTGTAAAATATAAATAGTTGGAATTGGGAATTCCAAAATCTGCAGTGATGGGTCCAACAAAGTACATTTAAAGTTTATCAACTGAATGTCTATATTTTTGAAATATTTTAACTTGTGTCGCAAGAATCAATTTCACATTACTACAACCAATTGCCTTTTGTAGATGACAGACCCATAAACAAACTCTTTTGTGACATCATATTTTATCTGAGAGGAAGAGAATTTAATTTATACAATCCATGGGCAACCACCTCCCTTCCATCAATAATGATAAAAAGAAGGACTAATCCAACCCGACAATTACCACCCCATCCTGTCTACTCTTGTTCATTAGTAAATTGGTAGAGAGTTTCATCAACAGTGCTTTCAAGCACCATTTGCATCACAATCAGCTGCTCATTGAAACTCAGTTTGTATTCTATTTTGGTCATTCAGTTCCTGTCCTTGTTATAGCTGTGTTCAAATATGGACAAAAGAGTTCAACTCCAGAGATGAGGTGATAGTGACTGCCATTGACATCAAGACTGCATTGACTTATGTCTTTAGTATCAAGGAGCCCTAGTGAAACTGGAATCAGTGGGAATTGGGGAAGACTCAATGCTGGCTGCAGACCACCTGGCACAAAGGAAGATGGGTGTGGTTGTTGAAGGTCAGTCAACTAGGCTCCAGGACATTTTAGCAGGAGCTCCAGGGTAGTGCTCTCAGCTCACCCATTCAGTTGCTTCATCAATGACTTTTTCTCCATCACAAGATCAGAAGTGGGAATGTTTACTGATGATTGTACAATGGTCAGCACTATTTGCAGCTCTTCAGATACTGAAGGAGTCTATGCATAAATAGGAACATTGGAATTAGGAATGAGCTCAGGCAATTCAAACCTTCTAGCCAGTGTTAACATGATTGTGGCTGATCATATCCTGGTCTCAACTCCACTTTCCTGTCTGCCCCTTATAGCCTTTTATCCAGCTTTCCATCAAAAATGGAGCTGTTTCCTTCTTGAATATGTTGATTGATTCTGCCTCCAACTTCACTCTGGGGCAGTGAGTTCCATAGATTCATAAAGTAGTTTTTCTTCATCTCAGCTTTGCATCTACCTCCGCTCACTTTATATTTATGACCTCTTGTTCAAGCCTGTCCAAACAAGAGGAAACATCTGTTCAACATCCTGCCTTATAAATTCCCTTTAACATTTGATATACTTCAATCAGAACCCCCTTATTCTTCTGAACTCCAGCAAGTACAAGCCCGAGCTATTCAACTGCTCCTTGTACAGCAACACTTTCACGTCAGGAATCAATCTTGTGGACCTCCTCTGAACTGCCTCCAGTGCCACCACATACTTTCTCAAGTAAAGAGACCAAAACTGGACACAATACTCCAGATGTGGTCTCACCAACATCTTATATAACAACACTCCTTTACTATTATAATCCAGTCCTTTTTTGCAAGAAGTGCGAAGATCCAGTTTGCTGTTCTTATATACTGCACCCGAATATCTACTTTCTACAATTCATGCTCAAGGACACCCAGATCCCTCTGCATTAACACACTTTGAATCTGCTTCCCATTTGAATAATAATTTGTCCTTTTATTTTTCTGGCCAAATTGGATAAGCTCACACTTACCTCCATCTGCCAAATACTGGCCCATTTTCCTAGCTTATCAATATCCATCTTTAAACTCTTTATCTTCCTCATCACAGCTTGCTTTCTCACCTATTTTATGACCAAAATATATCAAGACCTCTACAATATTTAAGTTTTGGTTGATAAATGACAAGCCCTGTTCACCAGGCAATGAGAATCTTGCTCAAGAGAAGATTTAACCATTGTCCCTTGACATTCAATGGCATTGCCATCGCTAAATCCCTCCCTATTAATATCCTGAGGCTTACTATTAACCAGAAACTGGACTCGACCAACTATATAATTACTATGGCTACAGGTCAGAAGCTAGGAATCCTGCACCCAGTAACTCATCTCCTGACTTACACAAAGCCTGTCCACCATCTACAAAACACAAATAAGGAGTATGATGGAATACTCCCCATTTGCCAGGATGAATGCAACTCCAAAGCACTCAAGAAGCATGTCACCATCCAGGACAACCGACCAAGCTAACTGGCAACACATGCGCAAACCTTCACTTCCTCCAGCACTGACGCTCAGTAGCAGCCATGTTTTCCACTTGCAAGATGCACTGCAGAAATTCACCAAATCCCGTTAGACATCACCTTACAAACCCTTGACCATTATTATCTATATAGTTAATGGCAGAAAATACATAGGAACACATCAGCAGTAAGTTTCCTGCCAAGCTACTCACCATCCAGATTTGGAAGTATATCACAGTTCCTTCAAGGTCCTGGCTCAAGGTCCTGGAACTCCCTCACAAACTGCATTGGCTCCTGGTTCAAGAAGTCAACTTACTATGGGTAGAAGATCCTTTATCTGAAATGCTTGGGATCTGCTGTTTATCGGAATTCAGAATTTTTCAGTTTTCAGAATAGTGATAGTTTCATGGTGAAATTTTAAAAAATAACTTACTGGAGGAGCAGACTTCTAAGTAAAAACGTGCTTGGCCATGCCCCCCCCCCATGTCACATCTGAATGACACGCATCGAATGGGTGTCGACTTGGGGGCATTCACAGAGTAACCCCAGGCCTGTCGGTTCTTAGCCATGCCCTCCCATATCACACCTGAGTGACACGCTTTGAGAGGGTGTCGACTTGGGTTAACTGTTTGCTCACCAAACAACCTTGTTAATGAGAAAAAAATCTTCACAAAAACGCTTTGGATTTTGGAGATTTTTGATTTTTGGATGTTTGGATAAAGGATCATTACCTGTACTATCTTCTCAAGGGCAAGGGGGGGACAGACAATAACCGCTGGTCCTGCAAGCAACGTCTACATCCCAGGACTGAATAAAGATAAAGAAATTTAGATTAAACAGGGAAAGATGAGACAGATGTTTGTCAGGCTAACTTTAGTGTTATTTACCTATTCAGTAAAATTACATATTTCTTTCTTGATTGGCACTCATGCTGATTGACCATTTATCTTCTTTTTTCTATTTTCCCTCTGGCAGTCTGAACCCTTAGTGAACAGCTGATGTTTAAGTAACCATTTCATACTTAACTCATTCTTGAAACACAGCAGGAAAAACTGAATAGTTTACAAAAACAAAACTTGAAGCACAATTTAAATATTCCATAACAGAACTACAATCAATTGTATTAATAGAACTAGGAAAGAAACGACATCATGGAAGTCAGCATTGATACCAGTATGTTTTTATATAGTGTTGCTGTAACAGTTCCCACAATTGAGTTATGATTATATAATACCAATTTTGCATTGTGTATGTTAAGGGGTAAGTCAACTGTGGCTGAAGAATGTTGTTAAAACACAATAGAAGACAGGGTAATTATTGTGATAATGTCTGCTCTTATAGCACCAGGTTGAACATTAGAAAAAATCATCGGGTGTTGAATAAAAGCAGCTCATGCAAAGCAAAATCACAACGCTAGACTGGATAATTTAACTTTCCAAAATAAAAGAAACCTTCAACTGTCTAGCCGTTAAAAGAAAGTGACACATAAAGTTGAACCTGCATTACACAATATGTAGCTATTGGCAGCAGGTATTTTAGAAAATAAAAGCCCTTCCTATTCTAATAAAAATACGTAATGAAGTTTACATGTAAGAACTGCAGGTTACCATGCCTAAAATGATTGTTTCCACAGCAACAGCATAAATAGCTGAACATGTATTTGTATACAGCCCCTTACATCAGCAAAATTGCAAATTATAGATTGAAGCAAAGTTCATTTTCCACTGTTTATTAGCTGCTGAATTATAGAATGCCATAAAAATATGAGCAATAGCTCAGCAGGTGCGCACATAATTACTTCATAATTATGCATCAGCAGTAAAAACTGCATAATTGTTTTCATTTCATGCTATGTAATTATACTGACCATTAACAGATTGAACAACATGAAAATTAATATCTTGTCAAAGTGGTCATTATTCATTTATGAGATTAGGCAGGGAAGGCTTTCAAGATATTTGACCCCAGGGCATTGCAGTAGAGGACAACTCAGTCTTCATCCAATGTCCGCACCTGTGAAGCTTCCAGCTGGAATCGCAGGGTGCTGTTCCTTTCTTTTCTTTTCCCAAATTTGGCAGAAATCAGAAACTAAACATTGATGAGGGACAAAACCCAGATATCTCCTGACCTGACTGACTGTATTTGCCATTCCCACGCCTTTCTCTGAACAACTCCAATCCAAAAAGCTGAGAAATCGAGAGAAAACACAAACCATTCCCAGAACCTGACACTGGAAAAAATCCAGCACTCTACACCAGAATATTTTTCAACTTCATGAGAGATTTTAAAATGTGGAGAATTTATCAATGTGTTCAGATTGTAGAGTAGTAAGTGCAAAACTATTCCTACTGACTTAAAAATCACACAACACCAGATAATAGTCCAACAGGTTTAATTGGAAGCACACTAGCTTTCGGAGCGACGCTCCTTCATCAGGTGATTGTGATCAGGTGATCAGGTGACAATCACCTGATGAAGGAGAGTCGCTCCGAAAGCTAGTGTGCTTCCAATTAAACCTGTTGGACTATAACCTGGTGTTGTGGGATTTTTAACTTTGTACACCTTGGTCCAACACCGGCATCTCCGAATCATTCCTACTGACAGAAGGGTTGATACACAAAGAATACAGGTTTAAAATCATTGGGGAAAAAAATGACAGGAAGAAGCGGAGAATTATTTCTTTTCATTCAGAGGGTTCTTCCTGTCACATTCTCTACTGACATCTAATACCTTGAGGTGGATAAGTAGGTTCTTCTGGCTTGTTTTCAGTCGTTAATCAAATCAAACTTGAAGTTTCTAATCTAGTCCTGAGGTAAATGTGTTATAGTTATTACAGCAAGCTTGTGAAACATGGACAGTCCTTTCCTAGAACGTCTTACAGTTGGGCACACCACCACCTGCAAGTTCCTTTCCAAATCACTCACCACCTTGACTTGGGAAATATATCACCATTCATTCTGTGTCACTAGGTACTGGAACTCACTCCCATTTTTTTATTCATTCAAAGGATGAGGGCATCAATGGCTAGGCCAGCATTTATTGCCCATCCCTAATTGCCCAAAGGCCAGTTAAGAGTCAACCACATTGCTGTGGGTCTGAGATCGCATGTAGGCCAGACCAGGTAAGGGTGGCAGTTTCCTTCCCTAAAAGACATTAGTGAACCAGATTGGCTTTTTTTAACAATCGACAATGATTTCATGGTCGCTGTTAGATTCTTAATTCCAGACTTTGTTTTGTTGAATTCAAATTCCACTATCTGTCACAGCAGGATTCGAACCCCAGAACATTACCCAGTTCTCTGGTTTAACAATCTAGCAATAGTACCACTCGGCCACTGTCTCCCTAATGGAAAGTGGTCCACTGACAGAACATCGACTGCGGTGGTTCACCACCACCTTCTTAAGGGCAACCAGAGATGGGAAATGAATGTTGTCCTAGTGCCATCCACATCCCATGAGTGAATTAAAAAGAAAAGTGCTGATGGAGGTGTGACCAGGAGACTGATTCAGGAACTGAACTGAAACAAGGAAGATCTTGAGTTTCATTGTTGTGGAATGCTTGCATGCTTGCATACTGAAGGATTTAGGTCATTTTGACTTTGGAATTGATAGAATTGTACACCTTTGTGGGACTACATCAATTGCCACTTCAAGGCGCAACAGCGTAAGGCAAGACAAAGCATGTTACAGACACACATTAGGTGAATGCATGCTGAGACAGCAAAGTAGCAGGACCTACACTGTGGATTGGTGCTTATCCTTGTGCCATGATTGTACCAATATAGCTGCACACTGCTGGTTGCCAACATGCTCTGCTGGACAAATGTGTCCTTTCAAGGTGCATTGGAGGATGCCAGGAATTATCTCATTCAGAGGAGGTGACAAGTTAAACTTGCCAAAAGGCTACTGTGAATTCCATGTTGAGTTTTCTCAATAATGACTTTGGTAAAATCACAACCTATGGCAGGTGGGGCTGTTATGACATTTAAAAAGCAATAATATGCATTCATTAGGAATTCATCACTGCTCATAAGATTCTCACTACATTGTTTGAGAAAAGATTACAAGATGCCATAGATGATCTTGGCATTGAGATCTTGTCCATTTCTATCACTCAGCTCCCAATAGCCTGCGTTAAAAAAGAGCATGAGAAAGTTCTGCCCATTACAGTCAGATAAAGATTTGGTGTGTCTAAAGGATGACCAGATCTAGCTCTATGCAGTTATCGTAACTTGACTGTGTAAGTTCAATCTGCAGAATGTTAGCTGTCGTTGTAGGTGAATCTGCATTATTTTTCATAGCTGTGTGGCTATTGACTGAAACAATATCTTCAGTATCCAGTTTGTCAACCTGTGTGATGTGTGGTTGATGATACTTGTTCAGATATGTCATCTTTTGCAGAACTTGACCATGTGTCATTACATAATCAAATGATCTAGGCTGGACACATTAATGTAGTATCTTTCCATTTACACATGTGCTTGTATGAAAATCTTGAACTCTTACATTCCGTCCTGGTTCAAATTGCAAACCTATCTCCATGCTCATTGATCAATCTCTTGTACTATTTTGTCCCTTCATTTAAAAAATGCATCATGCACATAGTTAGATGGTGAGAGTTTGAGTGAGAGGAGAACTATGTGTATCAATCTCTGAATTGTAGGAGTAGCCAGTGAGTGTAAATTATCGCCAAGAGGAGAAGCATGTTGATTGAATTTACCGACCTGAAAATCTTGGCAAGTCATTTTACATTTAATGATCATAGAAACAAGATAGGAGATATGGCCAAAATTGGTGAAGATGTGAAGAAAGTAAAGACAGCGAAGAAGGTTATGAAAGAGTACAATGGGACCTTGATCAACTGAGTCAATAAGCTGTGAAATGGCAGATGGAGTTTATTTTAAACTGGAAAGAGTGCAACGAACATTTAAAAGGATGTTACTGAGACTGGAAGGTTTGAGACTTAAGGAGAGGCTGGATATGCTGGGACTTTTCTCCCTGGAGCATAGGAGGCTGAGGGGTGATCTTACAGAGGTTTATAAAATCATGAGGGACATAGATAAGGTGTGTAGCCAAGGTATTTTCCCAAGGGCAGGGGATTTAAGGTGAGAGGGGAAAGGGACCTGAAGGTTACATTTCCACAGAGAGGGTGGTGTGTATATAGAATCAACTGCCAGATAAAGTGGTGAAGGTGGGTCCAATTACAACAATTAAAAGACATTTGGACAGGTACATGGCTAGGAAAGGTTTATAGAGGAATGGTCCAAATGCAGGCAAGTGGGATTAGTTCAGTTTAGAAAACCTGGTCACCATGGATGAGTTTGGCTGAAGGGGCTGTTTCCATGCTGTGTGACTCTATGATTCCATGACATTATAGTATCTACAATATGTTGTGGAAGACCATTCAAATGAGGGTGTTGATGAGCGGAAGAAATATGTTGAATATCCTTTTCCTTACATGTAATTTCGAGGACTGTATTCGTGTACTGTCAACTGTTGTTGGGTACCATTTCTGATGTACACTGATAATACTGAATGTGGTAGTGAATACATCAGCTGTTGCACTAGTGGGGCAATTTAATTAGTTGCACTAAAGGGAATTTGGCGAAAAGGTAACTGTGTTCTTGGACATGGAAAGTATTAGTCACAAAGAGACTCATGACGAAGGAGATGTTTGCACAATTATTGCAGTAGATTGACATGTTTCATGTGATTTGTTAGTTGATCAATATCTTTATTCATGATGGGCAAATACATAGATTCATAGATCAATATCTTTTTTTTGCACAAAAAGTGACTGATATATGTATATGGTTATTGTGTTGGAATGCAGACCTTGCAGAACTGCAACTTATTTGCTCAGATTACATTCTTTCAAATTCATAATTCCCTTCTGAATGACCAGAGTAAACATCCAGCTCAGGAACATGTTGAATTTATTTGGAGTATCTGCTGATGGTGACCATTTTGAGCTATATTAGCTGATGTAGCATGTATGAGACTAATTTCCAATTCAGATTCAACATATTCGTACACAGGTTTAAGCAAATATCTTTGTTTTGAGTGAGGATTAGAAGTCAGTGGTGATCGTCAAGGATGACATGGACATAGAAACTAGGAAGAGAAGTAGGCTATTTGGCCCTTCAAGCCTGCTCCTCCATTTAATATTATCATGGCTGATCCTCTCACAATGCCAAATTCCTGCTTCCTCTCCATTACCTTTCATTAACTAAAAAAATCATTCAGCTCTTTCTTGAATATATACAGTGATCCAGCCTCCACGCCCTTCTGTGGTTGCAAATTCAACAGGTGGACCACCAACCAAAGGAAACCTCTTCCCTGCAACTAATCTATGCAGCCCTCTTTCAGTCAGTGTCAATCAAATCCCTTCTCATTATTTTATATTCCAGTGAATACAGGCCCAGTAGAACAAATTATGGGACAGTCCTGTGAATTGTCAATTTAGTGAACCTCCACTATATTCCCTCTATGGTAAGTATATTCTTTCTTAGGTATGGATAACGACATATACAGAATCCTTCAAGTGCTGCTTTGCATAGCTGCAGCAAGACATCCTTACTTCTGAACTTAAATCCGCTTGCCAGTGTTTTCACATCTCCTTCAGTACAGGTACATTGAATACACTTACCTCTTTGACGTAACATTCTCGCAGAGCCTTGAAATCTTTTTCAGATAATCTGATATTCAGATAATCGATATTTGGATAATCAAGACTCCTCTTGTAGTAGATTTGCCATTATTTTGTTCATAGGCTCAATTCACCTAGATCAGCCTTAAAACTCCTTGCCTCATCCTCATATCTCACTATCTCAACTAGTTTTGAGTCATCAGAAAAAATGGAAATGTTGATTTGGTTCCTTCATCCAAGTTATTTATATGTTAACAGTTAAGTTATTATTGTGAATAGCTGAGGACCAAACACTAGTCACTGCCTGCGCCCAGAAAAAAGATCCATTTACGCCTATTCGCTATGACTGGCCTGCCAACCAATTCACAGTCTGTGACAGCAAAATACCCCTAATCCCGTGTGTTTTAATTTTGCACACTTGTGATCCAAATACACCATATCTCCCTTATCTATTCTATTAGTTATATCAAAAAAACACTCCAGCAGATGAGGTAAGTATGATCTCCTTTTCATAAACCCAAGATATTTTTAAATAATCCTGCTGAGGTTGGTCATTAAGGAACCTGCGGTGCATTGTACTTCTGAGGCATATGCACAGAGCTTCAGGAGTAGATGTTGTAGCTGTAAAGATGCATTTCTGAGAGGTTTTGATAGATCATCTCAAATGCTTTATGACTGGTGTGAACAATGAAATGCTTGCCGATGAAGTATGCGTGAAATCATTGTATTCTGAAAACCAATGCAAGTCTCTCATTTCCAACAATAAAAAGAGAAAATGCTGGAGAAACTCAGGAGGTCTAGCAGCATCTGGGTAGAGAAACACTGCATTCAGGTTTCCTAGAACATAGAACATTGCAGCACATTATAGCCCTTTAGCCCTCAATGTTACACCGACCTGTGGAACCAATCTGAAGTCCATCTAATCTACATTATTCCATTCTTGTCCATATGCCTATACAATGACCATTTAAATGCTCTTAAAGTTGGTGATTGGATAACTGTTGCAGGCAGTGCATTCCACACCCCTACTAATTTCTGAGTAAAGAAACTAGCTCTGACATCTGTCCGATATCTATCACCTCCCAATTTAAAGATATGTCCCCTCGTGCTAGCCATCGCCATTTGAGGAAAAAGGCTCTCACTGTCCAACCTACCTGACCCTTTGATTATCTTCTATGACTCAATTAAGTCACCTCTCAACCTTCTTCTCTTTAATGAAAACAGCCTCAAGTCCCTCAACCTTTTCTCCTAAGGCCTTCCTTCCATACCAGGCAACATCCTAGTAAGTCTCCTCTGAACCCTTCCCACTGCTTCCATATCCTTCCGATAATGCGATGACCAGAACTGTAAACAATACTCCAAGTGCGGGCGCACCAGAGTTTTGTACAGTTGCAGCATGATCTCATGGTTCTGAAAGTCAATTCCTCTACCAATAAAAGCTAGCACAGTGTATTCCTTTTTAACAACCCTATAAACATGAGTGACAACATTCAAGGATCTATGTACCTGGACACTGAGATCGCTCTGCTCATCTACACTACCAAGAACTTTACCATTAGCCCAGTACTCTGCATTTCTGTTACTCCTTCCAAAGTGATTCACCTCACATTTTTCCACATTAAACTCCATTTGCCACTTCTCAGGCCAGCTCTGCATCTTATCTATGTCTCTCTGTGACTTATAACATCCTTCATTACTATCCACAACTCTACCGATCTTAGTGTCATCCGCAAATTTACTAACCCATCCTTCTATGCCCTCATCCAGGTCATTTATCCTTGCATTACCCCACTAGTAACTGAACTTCAGGATGAATATTTCTCATCAACTACCACCCTCTGTCTTCTTTCAGCCAGCCAATTTCTGACCCAAACCGCCATATCCCCTCAATCGTATGCCTCTATATTTTGTGTAGTAGCCCACCTTACTGAAATCCATATACACCATTCAACTGCTTTACACTCATCTACCTGTTTTTCACCTTCTCAAAGAACTCAGTAAAGATTGTGAGGCACGACCTGCCCTTCACAAAACTGTGTTGACTATCCCTCATCAACTTATTCCTTTCCAGATGATTATAAATCCTACCTCTTATAACCCTTTCCAACACTTTGCCCATGATTGAAGTAAGGCTCACAGGTGTCTAATTTTCAGGTTGTCTCTACTGTCCTTCTTGAACAAGGGAACAACATTTGCTATCCTCCAGTCTTCTGGCACCATTCCTGCAGACAATGATGACATAAAGATCAAAGCCAAAGGCTTGGCAATCTCTTCCCTGGCTTCCCAGAGAATCCTAGGATAAATCCAATCCTGTCCAAGGGTCTTAACTATTTTTACACTTTCCAAAATTGCTAACACCTCCTCCTAATGCACCTCAATCCCATCTAGTCTAGTAGTCTGAATCTCAGTATTCTCCTCAACAGATCATCTTTTTCTAGTGTGAATACAGACGAAAAGTATTCATTTAGCACTTCCCCTACCTCCTCTGACTCCACGCACAACTTCCCACGACTATGCATAATTGGCCCTAAGATGATGATGGGCTTTTGCCCAAAATGTTGAATTTCCAGATGCTGCCTGACCTGCTGTGATTTTCCGGCACCACTCTAATCTAGACTCTGATCTCCAGCATCTGCAGTCCTCAAGTTTACTTAATTGGCCTTAATCTTACTCTCGTCATTCTCTTATTCCTGATATACCTATAGAAAGCCTTCGGGTTTTCCTTGATCCAATCTGCTAATGACTTCTCATGGCTCCTCCTGGCTCTTTCTCGTTCTCTCTTTAAGTCTTTCCTGGTTAATTTGTAACTCTCAAGCACCTTAACTGAGCCATCACATCTCATCCTAACATAAGCCTTCTTCTTCCTCCTGACAACTTCCTTCATAAACCACAGCTCCCGTGCTTGACAACATCCTCCCTGCCTGACTGGTACATACTTATCAAGCACCCACAATAGCTGGTCCTTGAATAAGCCCACATTTCAACTGTGCCCATCCTCTGCAGTCTCCTTCCCCATCCTGTGGATCCTAAACTTTGCTTGATTACATCGTAATTGCCTTTTCCCCAGCTATAACTTTTGCCCTGTGGTATATACCTATCCCTTTCCAGCACTAAAGTAAATATAACTGAATTGTGGTCACTATTACCAAAGTGCTCACCTACCTCCAAATCTAAAACCCGGCCAGGTTCATTACCCAGTACCAAATCTAATGTGACTTCGCCCCTTGTTGGCCTGTCTCCATACGGTGTCAGAAAACCCTCCTGCACACATTGGACAAAAACTGACCATCTAAAGTACTTGAACTTTAGTATTCACAGTCAATATTTGGCAAGTTTTCAAATCCGATATGATTCTTCTTCAGAACTATTCTAAGAAGTTCTGAAGGAATTTCATGTCAGATTCACAACACCACTCAAGTCCTCTGGCAAAATTTTGATGTGTTTCAGCCTTTTCTTTTGTATAGATGTGCTGGGTTGTCTCATCATTCAAGATGGGGATGTTTTTGAAGTGTCTTCCTCCAATGACATATTTAATTTCCCTCCATCATTTTCTGTTTTAATTTAAGGTTCCCATCATTAGCAGATTTTTTTTCCTTTTATTTCAGTATCTGGTGATGCTTTTGGTGGTCCAGCCAGATCTGACAATGAACTGTTCAGCTAATTGTGTGCCATATTTCTTCAAACGTGCATCTCTTTGACTTAGGTGAGCTGTCATATTCAGGAAACAAATGAGGTGGGGGAATATGAGTTTAATAGGGTGAGAGTGTGTCTGAGCAGATCGATTACTGCAAAAATGTCTTGATTAATTGAAGGACAAAGACTAGGCCGCTGGGAATCTGAGATTGCAGTTATAAATAAATTGGGAGAAGCTTTTTTTTTCAGTGGTAGACACGGAAGAAATTTGTACCAGAATGGGAAGAAGAATGTAGGTGGAAGCTGATTCAAGTGATCTTAATTGTGCGCAGTGGGAGTAGCAAGATTAAAAAGGGGGACCATGAACATAAGCTCGGGAGTTTATGTCTAATGAGACATCAAGACAGGATAGAAGGTTAATGAACACAGAAAAAGACTGATGGTTCAGGATGGATCATGAAATCACTGAAGATGAGAATGCATCAAATCCAGAGACTGAGGGAGGAAAACAGTGAAGATTACTCAGTGAGAACATTTGTACGGCATTTTGTTGAGCACTAAAGAATGATTGTTTTGAAAGAGAGGTGAAGGGATGTAACAAGGTGAGATGGGTACAGGAGAAGAAAGTGCCATCATCCCTCAACTAGGTTTATGTCAAGGCCACCATGTCAACACCATCATTGACAAGAAGCTTGTGTTGATTATAAATGAAGAGCCATCCTGGGGGATAATGTGGAGACGGACTGTGATTGCACACTTTTAGCATTGGGAGGGGTAAAGTAGACAGTAAAGACAGTGGCAAGATTAGCTAGCAGTAGCCACACTGGGCGGGAAGTTCAGTGAGAGAGGAAAATGGAGCATTTCATATTGTTGCTTGGTGGGAGGGTGTAATGTGTCCTTAAATGTACTCTTCCTAGGATGCCAACAGAGGGTTAGAAGAAAACAATCTATTAAAGCTTATTAAAGAGAAAGTCAGATGAGGCTAATGACAAAAGATAGAAAAGTTGATGAATACTGTGGTATTGACATCAGAATTTTGAAAGACAAGGTACCCAAGAGGAGAGAAATGAAATGAGACAAGATAACAGAAGAGCATGATTCAGAGAGCTCGAAAGAAATGTAAGAAAACAGATCAGAAGAAGAAGAGCAATTGAGTTGGCAGGCTTTTAACAGGAATGGTAATCACAAATTGGTGTAAGGGCAATGAGGTTACAAAGCTTTGATTATATTCAAATTATTAGGATAAATCCAGGAAGTCCAGAAATTTGGAAGGCAAATTTATAAAAGATGCCAAAGAAGAGTCATATTGGACTGGAAATGATAACATGGTTTTTCTTTTCACAGATGCTGCTAGATCTGCTGAATTTCTTCAAATGTCTGTTTTTGTTTGTGGAAGGATTTCCCAATGAAAGCAGACAACAAATGTGTTTGGAGATGAGCAGAACTTAAGACCCCAACTTTCATTCATGGGTTTGGATGTGCAGAATGGAAGAAATCCCTGCTATGTGAAAAGTCTCAAACTTTGCTGCCCACACCCCCGACTTTTGTGATGTGGGATTCGGGCAGGTTGAGCCAAAAAGAAGAGGCTGCCAACTCCTGTGATGGAATGAGCGGAGTTCTAACACTGTGGTCAAAGTTGAAAATTTAAGATTGGAACATAAAACAGTCCTTTTGCTCACTTTCTGTCTTTCCCTAAAATTCCTGTTTCCTGATGAAGCCACCTTTATCCATCCCCATGGCCCTTCATTCTTCCTACAGCACCTGATGCCAATCTAAATCGCCCATAGCCTTTTATATCACTTGTGCCACCTTATGACAATTTACACAAGCCATATAGTCTTTTACAGCCCTCTGCTGCCCTCTGCTCAATTTATCATCTGCAGACCCTCTGTGCCACCTATGCTCCCAATCATCCACGTGGCCTTTTATAAACCCAACACCAACTCATGCCAATTTCTAACCCCTACACATCATCCATTGCCCTTTCTATGCTAGTTCACCTAGTGTCCATTGTGGAAAAAGCTCAGAACCCTCATTGACAACGTTGATTGAACACCATTGGGAAAGAAAAATGGATTTAAACAATCAACGTTTTGAAATCCCTTCAATATTTCCTTATCAAAAACAAACATTTCACTGAAATGCATAATCTCTTCAATGATTAAGTCTTCATGGAAGCCATATTCAATATGGAGTTAGACGCTCACTCAATAGACATGTCATTGCTCAAAGGAGAGTTTATGAAATTATTCTTGCAGCACAAGTCCTGATAAAAACTTATCGGAACCCTGAAAACACTCTGAAACACCAAGTACTCAATTTTGTTTTAACTGCACACAGGTTTTTTTGCACACTTTCTGGACAGCTGTGGCAATCTCAAGGAGTGGACACATTTCTCATTCACAAGGATGCCTCTTCACAATCTGAAAGTGTACCAAAGTTCCACAATTTATTTTTCCCCAGGATCAGATCCAAAGGGATATCCTATCTCTCCAAAGAGGGAGAAATATAAAGGAAGTGTTCTGATGAAGAGTCACCAGACTTGAAATCTTTAACTCTGCTTTCGTCCCACAGATGCTGCTAGACCTGCTCAGTTTCACCAGCAATTTTTGTTTTTGTTTCAGACCTCCAGCATCCACAGTTGTTTCCTTCATATTAGAATGTTATGAAGTGTTTCTCCAGCCACAATCATTCACAACATCTCACTGTCAAACACCAGTGATGCCAGTGGAGGCAGCCAAATGGACAGCTGCCTTCAGGAGTCAGAATCGAGAAACTACAGCCTGCCCACAGTTCAGCACAGCTGAGAAATACCTGGTTTGGGGGCAGTAATTGGGATTCCTGACTGCTCCCATCATTCTTACCATGGCAGAGATCTATTTCATCATAGCGAAATTCCAAGCCTTTTTTCATTCAGCAAAGTGAACCCTATACATATATCAATGGCTACTGATGTCTGCTGGTTTCTAGAAAATATTACTATTTCATTGTCTGGAAGCAAAACAAAAATTATAAATGTATTTAAAGATTTTCTTTCAAATGCACTTTATTGAGACTATGCAATGATCAATATTCATACTGGATAAAAAAAAACTTTCCACATCACCACTATTTATCATTTTAATTTCTTGTGTTCTTTCATTTGTACAGATATCACAGCCAGCAATGAAATAGAACAAATATTGTCTGTTTGCTCTAAATCTTCAAGTTTTACTCCAGTAGGATAACATATGATTATTCTCCTTACCTTGGATATAATAGAGCAGAAATAAAACAGAAGCTACCTGTATTGTAATCCTCAGTATGATTTACAGCTTAGATAAACTATAGTTGAAGAAACTAGCATTCATTGACAAAGGTTTCAACTCATTTAATAGCAGATTTATGAGTGTTCTCATTGTGCTACGAGTTTCATATATTCAGAGCAAGCAATTATTAATTATAGATTTCCTGTCAAGGACTGAAAAGGCCTGGATTTTTGCCCAGCCTTTCAGGATCTTGATTACCACAGAGTTTTCAATATTACTGCACACGGCTTTGGTGTTATGAAGTGTCTTTTATTTACTGGGTGATGGATTGTTTCTCTAATTAACTTCCACGCTGTTAAAGGAAGTAATGCCTGATTTAATATACCAGGATGACTTTAGAGCATTTGTAAGGAAACAGTATTTAAAATCTCCCAGAATGCTCCATTATGAAAACACCATCCTGAATGCAAAGCTTCTCGACAGGTTATTGATTTGCCTCCTGCAGATTATCTCTCAGAGAGTTTCTGGATATGAATGATCACTTCAAGCAGCAAACAGAGCATAAAGTAAAAGAGGAACAGTAGGTATTTACTATATTCTGACTAATGGACTAGTTATCCCTTTAGCCTGAAATTGCTTTAATTTCATAGGAGAGGAAAAGTCCATTTTGCTCATAATTAGTGAACCATTTGCTTGCTTTGAAACAAAATTCTTACAATCAATTATAAGTTTACCTACCTGAGGCAAATGAGGTGGTTGGAAACTTAACATTGCATTGTTAACATATTTGCCAAATTAATTGCTGGCTTTCAAACTGTTTGGGTCAGCAGTATTATCATGATCACTCCCCTTCCAGCCCAGCTGATGACACCTCCCTTAAGTCCCCACTTAAAACCAAGCTATCCTGTCACTATAATTTCAGTAGTGGAAACAACATATGACAATCATTCGCAGTACTGGCGCACAATAATTCAACTCTGATGGATCTTCAAACAATCCATTTGCTTAAGTATTAAAGAAAGATTTCAACTTCAACCATGAAAAATACAAGTTTATGTGGGAAATTATTCAAAAGCGTGCAAATTTCAAAAACCTGAACAAACACGAGCAGATTTTTGTTGAGTTAGAATAATCCCAAAACATGCAATTGAAGCACCAAATATTGCAATATGCCAATCAGAAATGTAACATCGGTCTTGACAGCTTTGAGAGTCTGGAACAAAATCTGTAATGGGAAGAAAGTACCAAACATAACCTAATAAGGTAACATACAACAAAAGATATGCTTTGACCAAGAAAGAAATCTGCACTGTATGAAGATATTTTTGAAAATTCTGTATTGACAGAGAGACTATTAACTGGAATGCAATAATCAAGGCACTACTGAATAGAAATTATAATAGTGTGGTATCAAAACCTTGGATCAGAGATAGACCTGGAATGATATTCTTTAGGTATGTTACTGTTACCCATGTACAGATAGAAGCTCTGACTTACAATTGCAGCTTTTCAGAGCGAAGCATCATCGTTTGGATTAGATTGGATTCCATACAGTGTGGCAACTGGCCCTTCGGCTCAACAAGTCCACACCGACCCTCCGAAGAGCAACCCACCCAAACCCATTCCCCTACATTTACCCTTTCACCCAACACTATGGGCAATTTAGCATGGCCGATACACCTAACCTGCACATCTTTGGACTGTGGGAAGAAACCAGAGCACCCGGAGGAAACCCATGCGGACACGGGGAGAATGTACAAACTCCACACAGACAGTTGCTCGAGGCGGGAATTGAACCCGGCTCTCTGGCGCTGTGAGGCAGCAGGTACAGTTACAACATTTAAAAGACATTTATGTGGCTTTATGAAGGTGTAGGTGTGTACTGTACCTTTGAGAGAGAGAAAGCGAGCAAGGACTGACTGAAAGCACGGTGTGCTGAACAATTTTAAAATGTGACATTTGCCACCGTTTATCCGGATTGAATTTTGTGAGTTATGATGAAAAGAAGAATATCTTTCCGAAGGCAACTAGCCTGCTTAAAAAAAACAATTCTTCAAACCCCACCCCTCTTTCTGACATGAAACCGTTTGCTCTATTTCAGACAACAATGGAAGCATTAGGTCATTGATTCAGAAATAATCATCTGGAAGGTACTGAGACAATGAGGATTGAAGGGACTAGTGTAATGCTACTTCTAAAGTGTACAAAATCAGCTTCCATATTTACACTAGTGACATCATCTCTATTTCATCACCCTTCCCTATCCACTGCCTCTGAGTTGTCCTGTTTCTTGTCAAACATCCAGTAATAGATGAGAAGAGAATTTCTCAAACTAAACATTGGGAATAATGAAGCTATTGTCTTCACTCCCCATTACAAATGCTGTTTCTATCCACCATTTCCATCACTCTTCTTAGCCATTGTCTGAGCTTGAACTGTTCATATTCTTGACATCTTATTTAATATCAAGTTGTGATTTCAATCCCTATTAACTCCATGACCAAAATATCCAATTCCATCCCCATAGCATCCACTCCTTCCTCAGCTGATCTGCTGCTGAAGCCCTCATTCATGCTATTGCTGCTTGTGGACCTGACAATTACAATGCTATCATGATTGGCCTTTCATTTTACAACCTTTATAAATGAGCTTTCTCAAATCTCTGTTGCTGTATTCTAATTCAAGCCAAGTCTCATTTCACTGTCAACATGGTCTCTATCTTATGACATTGAATCCATGTTCAACTTTGACTTTGAATGGAAATTTATCCTGGGTGGTGGATGGAATGGACAATATCAGATTGGCTTTCCCCTAGTTAAGAAGTAGATTATTGTACTATAGCAATGGTTAAAAGATCTCTATGTAAGTATTGCCCATTTCTCATTAGCAACAGATTCTTTAATAACATCAGACCTCATGATTCTTTGAAGTGTGGTGTTGATTAAATCCAAAAAGGAATTGCACTTTAACATGGCTTGCGCACATCTTCCACACCTTCACAGCCTGTGTAAGGAGTCAGTGATATTCTGCATATCTCTCGCAGAAAAAATGTTTGTTCTAACAATGAACATGTCAAAAGAGTGCATTGCCATTCAAGGCTAGGAGGTGTACAGTGGGAAGATCACATGTCTACCCTCCCTGAAAGCACAATGATCTACTTAAAGAAGCTGCACAAAGGTCTCCGGTTAAATACTATTCAACAGGCTGTTTAGCCATTTCAAGTCAATTTAGCAGTGTCCGTGAACTCTAAACATTGAAAGAAAACCAATGATGGAAATATTAAATGAACAGTCCCGAGCAAAGGTCACTCAACCTAAAATGTTAATTTTGATTTTTTGCCACAGATGCTGCCAGATTTGCTGCGCTTTTCCAAAAATTTCTGTTTTTGTTTCTTTATATATTTTTATATATATGTAATTGAACCTTGATGGAATGGGAGCTTTATCTGTTGTTAAATGAGATTGCATCCTCAGAGTAGCTATTGTTCCCCCAAACCTGACAAAGCCAGCAATCATACAAAATAACACCACATGGGCAATTTGACTCTCCTGATCATAGGGAAGTGATCCGAAGGTATGCTCTGGAGAGAATGGCATCAATTACGTCCTGGATGCATTTGTGGGTCAAGGATTGGGAGAGGAAGCAAAGGTTCACATTTGCTCATGACCTCATTTTTCAACTGGGGAAGTGGAATTCTGTAGTAAGCCACTGTGCCAGCTTCCAATCACAGAAATGGTCACTTTTGAAGATCACAGAGCATGCCCATGCATGCTTCCATTTCAATGTGCAAATATGGCATGCGGTCTTAGCTATGAAATGTGTTTCAGAGATGACAAACCCAGGGGACACTTTTAACTTAGCATCTGATTATATCTGCTTAGCTGACATAACAAGAAGCAATTATGCTGATGATGTAATGGTCATGGTTGCTTGAGGCCATAATAATTTGCAATGTTCATTCTTGGACAATGAATGACCTGCCAATGAAATGTAATTTGATGCCAGATGGGTGGCATCACTGAATCCATGGATGCATGATTGATGCAATTGCCGCAATCTAAACCTCACGTTAAAATATATTCACACTACTCCTGAAGTCAAGAACAGAAATTTGCACTGCAGTAACAGCCATTTTGTCTCACTGTTGGGCACTTTACAGAGAGTCGGAGACATCAAGCTATCAACTTTATGTTTTTACGATTAACTTAGATGCTGCACCTAAAATGCAGGATGATCCCTCCATCACTGATATTTCCTTTCGTTTCCTTATTCCTGCATCCCTGATGAACATGCAGCCTGCCCCCACTGTTTCCATGCAGTCCCTTTAGATAACCATTACTGTTCCTCATTTATCCCACAGCTAACGGCTTTGCCATACTTTCATATACTTATTGATCACACACTTTGCATAAGTGGAGACCAGAGTGATTGAGACTTGTGAAAACAAAAATCCTTGAGTTCCCTGACCTGCCTAAGCTCTATGAGATCCCAAAATTCTTTCTTGAATTGTCACTTTTCACTGAAACCATTCACTCAATGAATCAGTTCAATGAAACCAATCCTCAAACATTAGCTTCCACAGTCCTCAGAACTACACAGGCTGCTTCCTGATAATACCCCAATAATTAATGTCCAAACCTCCTGGCAATTGAACATGACCTAGCATCCAGACTCGTGTCTCCACAGTGTTTCAACTGACAACAACAGTCCCATTTGGTTATTTTGATGAGCAGCGCTTTATGTGGTCCAATTTCAGTCTGGTCAATTCAAAATCTCGGTCTCTGATTGGACCAACCTCCAGCCTGATCATGACCAACTCCTTGGACTATAAACAGACAAATCTCTTGACTAATGATATGTCTTGACTGACCATAGACTCTCTTAAGCAGTGAGTGGTGCCACCGGGTAAATGCTATAACCAGTGTGTGCCACAAGGATCGGTGCTGGGTCCAGTGCTTTTCGTCATTTATATAAATGATTTGGATGTGAACATAGGAGGTACAGTTAATAAGTTTGCAGATGACACCAAAATTGGAGGTGTAGTAGACAGCGAAGAAAGTTACCTCAGAGTTAAATGGGACCTTGATTTGCTGGACCAATAGGCTGATGAGTGGCAGATGGAGTTTACTTTAGATAAATGCAAGATGCTGCATTTTGCAAATCAGAGCAGGACTTATACACTTAATGGAAAGGTCCTGGGGAGAGTTGCTGAACAAAGAGAACTTGAAGTGTAGATTCATAGTTACTTGAAAGTAGAGTCACAGATAGATAGGATAGTGAAGAAGGCTTTTAATGTGCTTTTCTTTATTGGTCAGAGTATTGAGTACAGGAGTTGGGAAGTCATGTTGCGGCTGTACAGGACATTAATTAGGCCACTTTTGGAATATTGTGTGCAATTCTTGTCTCCTTCCTATCGGAAGGATGTATTGAAACTTGAAGGAGTTCAGAAAAGATTTACAAGGATGTTGCCAGCATTGGAAGATTTAAGATATAGGCAAGGATTGAATAGGCTGGGGCTCTCTGCCCTGGAGTGTCGGAGATGGAGGAGTGACCTTATAGAGGTTTATAAAATCATAAAGGGCATGAATAGGATAAATAGACAAGGTCTTTTCCCTGAGTTGGAGGAGTCCATAACTAGAGGGCATAGGTTTAGGGTGTGAGGGGAAAATTTTAAAAGGGACCTAAGGGTAACTTTTTCACACAGATGGTGGTGCATGTATAGAATGACCTGCCAGAGGAAGTGGTGGAGGCTTGTACAATTACAGCATTTAGAAGGCATCTGGATGGGTATTTGAATAGGAAGGGTTTGGAGGGATAGGGGCCAAGTGCTGGCAAAGGGACAAGATTAGGTCTGGATCATAGGTTGGCATGGATGAGTTGGACAGAAGAGTCTGTTTCTGTGCTGTACATCTCTCTGACTCTAATTGGCTGCAGAGAAATAAGGCCACCTTTTATTTCTTGGTGAGCTATAATGTTATCAGTCATAGTCACAAACAAATATGGAAGCGTACTTAGTTGTTCAGCTTCTGAGTTAGCCTCTAGTTTTGAAGGAATTCTGTATCTAAAGAACTGATCTCTCCAAGATTTCCAATCCTAGTTCTGTTCTCTGAGATCTCTGAGATTAAAACTTTCTGGCACTATTATTTCTCCTGTCATTTCTTCCCAGATCAAAATAATTTTCTTCATGTCCCTCTTATCTTTCCATTATTACATTAAACCTATCTATCTGGTAATTGACCATTTTGCCAGGCAGAGCATGGTTTTTTGTGTGTCTACTGCAACCAGGCCCCTCATAATCTTGCAAACTTCAGTTACCTCACCCTCCCCAGCTTTCGCGATTCCAATGACAAACCTTGTCTATCCAATTGTTCCTCAATATTGTCAACATTCTCTGTACTCCCTCCAGAGAAATTATCTCCTTCCTGTAATGTGGTAACCAGAAATGCACACAAAATTTAAGCTGTAACCTAATCAGCATCTAATACAATGTCAGCACCACATTCCTGCTTGTGAATTCTACATCTTAGTTCAATAAAAGAAAGAATTCCAATGCTTTCTTTACCACTTTATCCACATTTCCTGCCACCTTCAAGGCTCTGTGGACATGCATTCTGGGGCTTCTTTCCTCTGCACCTTTCAAAATGTTCTTGTCTACTGTATAATATGGCTGATGGAAGTCCAGATCACTTCAAAAGTCAGATGCAAGCACAATGGATGGCATCTATTACATAAGAATTGCTCTGTTTTTACCAGAAACTGACATATAACATGACAGCTGGTTGAAATTCATGTTAGCATGTTATTTTCACCTGCAGAAGTAAAGCAAGGTATTGCTTCTGAAATCAGTGAAGCTACATAAGAACAATTCTGAGAGTGATATATATACATCAAGGATAGGTACTGCCACCAGTCAATAACTTGCAATGCATATATCTGGAATATTCCATAAAATTATGCAGCAGTAGTGGATGATATTCACTATCAGTACAAAAGTAAATTTTCCTTTGTACAATTCATTCCTAGCATTAAACATTGAATTCTCATACAAAAGGCTTTGAAAGATACTCTGGCAGGTTTTTGTGGATTAATTGTCTGATTTGCACATAACCAATTTATATTAGTTGCACAAATTTGTAATCTGCAGTTCAGAGAGTGATTACCTAAAAATGGCCTGCAAGTTGTTCATTGAAAGACTCCACATGATTTAGGATGCCATTTAACAGAACTTGATTAACTTAAGCTTGAGCATTAAAACTAGTGTTAGATCTATTTTCTCCTCTGTCCTTTTGTACTTCCAATCACTCTCACTCTTCTGCAGCACCATGATGTATTGCTGGTAACCCTTAATTCATACCACACTCAGGGCTTCAAACAGGAGTTTCTCTGCATAATGCAACTATTCTTGACAGCTTTAGCCTTAGGCCTCTCTGCCAACATGTTATTAGGGAACAGCACTGGAAGCTTGAACAATACGCTGAGACCTGCTGTGTGTGACAATGCATTGAAGTCCCACCAAAGCAGCAACAGGAATTGACTGAAACAGCTAAACAATTTAGAAGGGTGATCTGGCAGAAAATACTTATTTTATAATTTGCCAGTGCATCTGCAGAATTCTATCCCATGTCCTTCATGCGGAAAAATCAGTACTCATTTCTTCACTTGCTCCTGACTTCCTTGCTCGATCTATTGTCAGATTAGAATCCTCTGAATAATAGTTAAATCCAGTCAGATAGTCTTTTTTATCAACACTTCTCATGTTTCATAGTACAAAAGAATTCCAACATGGAAATAGGCAATTTAGTCCATGATGAGTACATGTTAACATTTGCCTTACATGTGAGCAAATAGTTCTAACATCTTCCATTCTATTTCCATATCTTTTCAATCCCTTTCCCTTATCCATCTATGTATCCAAATTAACCTTGAGGTTCTCAGTATTGCGTCTGTGGTTTCATATCCTTGCTATCTTTCCAACCTCATAGGGACTGACAATCCTGAGATTTCAACACTCAAACAATTTTGATTCCTGCACAGCTCTGATTTTCATTGTCCCAGCATTGATAGGCCTGTGTTCAGCTAGTTAAGTTCTGTGTTCTGAAATTGCATCCTTAAACCTTTCTATTTCTTATACCTTGTCTTCTCTAAGTTACTCCTTAAAACATACTTCTTTGATCAAGATTGCAATCATTGTCCTTATGACTACCTATGTAGTTTACTGTTAGATTTAATCTGGTAATGCTCCTAATTAGGTGCAGTATAAACTAAAGTTTTGTGGACATAACATCACTGGCGATGTATGAAGCTTATTTAGAAGAAAGCAGATCTCATAATGTTAATTGCTATGACTGAACGGTACGAGGATACATACCATAATAAGAATGATTTTGAAACTATAATTGTTAGAGCAGCAGTGTAGAGTCACATAATACAATACAAACTATTTACTTAGACAGCAGTGAGTCCAAACCTTGGGATTTCACAATCATATCTTTAACAAAGTACATTACAGATCAAAGGTTATACACGCATAGTCTGATAAGAAGCAAGTTGTAACTATTTTGTTGCATCTCATGGTCAGGTATATCAGTGTACCTTTTAAGAGTCATACTTATTGTCATCACTATATCTCATCATGTGACCTGTGCGTTTAAGATATTCACATGTCATCTTGCTGGGGACCACGTCATGTGTGACTTAATAGTCATTCTTGAAGTGTAAATGAGAGTTGGTCATTTGGAACCTGTGGAATTCCTACCACAGCAGACTCAGATGGAATTGTCCTTAAAGTTGAAGATTCCAATATGCAATTTTCCTCATGCCTGGAAATCTCTGAAAATATCAACTTAACCAGAGATTCCAGAGGGCTCAATTTCAACTAAATCGATATATTACTGAGGAAATATTAACAATTAAAAATCTTGTCTAATTGCTGAATAACTAACAAACACAGACACCTGCCCTCCCCCATTTACCACACACATTCACCTCCATAAGACACCTTAAGTCCGGGAACACTTGCACTTCTGTCAGTGATCTCACACCCTCCCTACCTTCACAATCTGACACCTTTCCCTCTCTCCATTGGACTTGACATCCCGAACAACATCCACACACCCCACCACCTACCCCAAAGTCTGACAGCTCCACTCTCAACCAGGGACGGAAACCCCTCATCTGCCACAAACCAGACCCAATGCTCTCCTCCCTTTCTCTTATCACCACTAGAACCAATCAGCTCTCCTTCTCTCCCCTCCAGATCTAGCAACCTTCCTCTGCCCAGGAACCAATAACCCACTCCCCACCCAGCCCCACCAGTGACATGACACACTCTCACCCCAACTGACATGACATCTCGCAGCCACTCCGACCTAGCTTTAAACATTCCATCATCCAATTGCTTCACCACATATTGCACTCTACACTCCTGGTCACCAAACCTTACACTTACATCCACCCCTAGGTTTTCACAGAAGCTATCAAAGTGGTTGCCTACAATGTCAGACATTCAAAACACAGAATACAACACTACTGCTGTGAAAACAGATATTAACTGACTATCCAACATTATGAAGGACCTGTAGAGTACGCTTTTAATTTCTGACATGGTTCTGATTGGAATCGCCTGTCATAAATATAGTGCTCACGAATTTCGAGAAAATTTGTAAGTCAAGTTGAGGTTCTGGATGTAGGTTTGTTTGCTGAACTGGAAGGTTTGTTTCCATGAAAACGAACCTTCCAGCTTAGCAAGCAAACCTACATCCATGTAGTGCTCATGATGTTAAAAAAAAAAGCAGAGTGGCAATCTGAGTGTGAGTGCCACTTCTTGAAAAAAAAATTATTGAGAGCATGCTGTCCTTTGCAACTGAATAGCCTAATGTTGAATGTCATATGGTGGTTAGCACTGCTGTCTCAGCGCCAGGGACCAAGGTTCAATTCCAGCCTCAGTTGACTCTCTGTGTGGGGTTTGCATGCTCTCCTTGTGTCTGTGTGGGTTTCCTTTGGGTACTCTGGTTTCCTCCCACAGCCTAAAGATGTGCAGGCTAGGTGGATTAGCAATGGAAATGCAGGGTTACAGGAATAGGGTAGGGGGAGTAGGTCTAGGTGAGATGCCCTTTGGAGGGTTGATGTGGACTTGATGAGCCGAATGGCCTGCTTCCATGCAGTAGGGACTCGATGACTCTATAGTTATAAATAGTAGGAGAAAGTGAGGTCTGCAGATGCTGGAGATCAGAGCTGAAAATGTGTTGCTGGAAAAGCGCAGCAGGTCAGGCAGCATCCAGGGAACAGGAGAATCGACGTTTCGGGCATAAGAACGTCGATTCTCCTGTTCCCTGGATGCTGCCTGACCTGCTGCACTTTTCCAGCAACACATTTTCAGTTATAAATAGTAGCCAGCTCTCATAAACATCTCTTGGATCCTTCTGTACCAAGTTATCCATGACTCGTTTCTTAAAATACTCGAGATGGCACTAGGATTGCTGCATGGAATAATATACTGTCCTGGAAGCAAACCTTATATCAATAACATCAGTGCATAAACATTGGAGACTTTAGCCTTGATACTGATAGGAATGAGTTTGTGAGCAACAGTTGCAGCCAGGAATGCTGGATCTCTTGTCTTCCTGCCAGGGAGGAAGTAATCTGGAGGAAGCAGCAGAAACCGGTCAGAAATATACAGCTCTTCCTGACCACACGAAGTGTTAAGAGTGAGAACTTACCTTTTCCTAGAAGTTGTCCTCACCTCTCTTCAGTTGTCACACTGCCTCAAAGCCTGGAAAACTGTGCCATTGAATATCCAGGCTTGCTCGATAGATACTGCTGGCAATGCCATACCCAGAGTTCTGTAGCAAGTATAAAGTGAGAGTTGAAAAGACAGCTGGCCCAGAGATTATGAACCTGGAATTCTTTTTCCCATTATTATCAGGTCTTTGCAACACGAAGGAAAAGTAAAATTGAACAAGGAAGATACAGTATTTACAGAGAATTAAACCTGTGGTTTGCAATAAGTTAAGGAAATCACATATGTGTCTGATCTTTCGCTTTATCAGGTCTCCTATCCTTATCTTTTTAAAATTTGTTAATGGAATGTCACTGGCTGCCCAGTACTTATTACCCATCCCTAATTGCCCAGGGAGCAGTTCACTGTCAACCACATTGTTATAAGCCTGGAGTCACATATAGACAAGGCTAGATAAGGACAGTAAGTGCCTTCTCTAAAGGGCATTAGTGAACCAGATGTTTTTTTTTCCCCGACAATTGGCAATGGTTTCATAGTCATCATTAGACTCCTAATTCTAGATGGTTATTGAATTCAAATTTCACCGACTGCCAGCAGGATTCAAACCTGAGCCCCCAGAACATTACCGCAGTCTCTGGATTAATAGCAATAGACCATTACTCTTTCCTTTAGTGAAAGCCCTTTCCACAGCTCCAGCTGCCATGCTTGATGCTTCTATTCAGTGCCATCTCCTGTTGCTTGAGTTCTCAGTGCAACTGCTCCATCTGGCTTGCTCAGTGGCCTCTCTCACCATCACCACCTGCTGCTGCTGGTTCAGTTACACATTTTCATGTTTGAGATTTGTAATCATGGCATTTACACAGAGCATCCATTTTCTAAGCAGTTGCTTGATTAACTGGCTTAATTGTGCCACGATGGCTAGAATGCCTGGCATATTAATAACATTGTCCATCCAACTCATAAATCTAGGCCGTTGGTAAGGGTTGGGGTGATATGCAACAATCATTTGAGAAGGCCTTTCCAGCCATTTATGGATATTGGTCTTTCCCAAGGATTCCAGCCTATCTTCAGATCACCCAGATTGGAGTTTATGTCAATCAGGTTTCCAAGAGTCAGATGATAAGCAACAGATTATGTTACATGAAACAATATAAATATTTCCATCAAATAAGTGAAGTTGCAGGAGAGAATTCCTAACATTCAGTCCAATAATTATAAACAAAATGGCTGACATTTTTTCAATCACTGATACTCATTAGCAACAGTGTGTACTATCTACAAGATGTACTCTAGAAATTCACCAACAATCCTCAGGTGTCTCCACTGAAATCCATAACCACTTCCGTCTTGAAATACAAGGGCAGCAGATACATTGGAACACCACTACCTGCAATTACCATTCCAAGCAACTCACCACCCTGACTTGGAAATTTATCACCATTCCTTCACTGTCTCTTAATCAAAATCTTAGAATTCCCTTCCTAGTGGCATTGTGGATCGACCTTCAGCATATGGACTGCCTCAGTTCAAGAAGACAGCTCACCGCCACCTTCTCAAGGGCAAATAGGGATGGGTGATAACTGCTGGCCCAGCTCACAATGTCCTGTCCCATTAGTGAATTTAAAAAAAAGATACTCAAGCTATTTTTGCTTACTGTCAGGAGGCAAGGAAGGCAAATGATCTTGCAGTTGGTTGAATCAATTACACTGTCCACCATCTCTGGAAGATAGTGGGTGGTTTGGTTCTTAAACGTTAGACTCCTAGATATTTAAAGCACAGGAGGAAGCTAGTTGACCATTTGTGTCAATGCTTGTTGACAAAGATCTTACTATAATAATTCCATATTCCAATTCTTGGTCCATAGCCTTGAGGTAATGGCAAGGCACGTGAACAGCTAAATACTGCTTAAATATTACAAGAGTAACTGAGTTACAAGAGTTCTGACTCAACCACCCTTTATCCAGTGAGTTCCTGACTTTCACCACCCTCTGCATAAAATATTTCTCTCATCTCTCGTCTTACCCTTCTATCTTAGCTTAGATCTATTAACCTTTCTTTTAATAGAAAAGAAAACTTCTCTGATTCACTCTTCACTATATTTGACATGATGTGCCAAAATTACATAAGTTCAAGAGTAAGTTTTGAGGACAAAATTATTCCTTCCTGATTGTATTCCCTCCTGATTCCCTCCTGCACCATTGCCTTTGATGGGTCTACAATGTACCTCCTCTGCAATACAGCATATCCTTGGATGTTGATGAAACTGTCTCGGTTTTTGGCTGTGGTCCATGATTCAGTAAGAATAACTATGTTGAGCTGTTGCTTGACTAGTCTACAGGATAGCTCATAAAACTTGAGCACAAATTGACATATGTTAGTGAAGCAGACATTACAGGACCAATTAGTTTGGTGTAGTTTATTCAGAGGATAAATTTTTTGATATTCTCTATCCCAGAAGGCTGAGGAAGTTCAAACATTTGAGCATGTCCAAGATTGAAACTGCTGAATTTCTGGACACTAATAACATCAAGAGACTCAAGGATGTTACAGGACAAAGCTTGAGGGAGCTGATCAATACTAATCTAATCAAACAGCAGCAGAGGTTAAGTGGCCCACTGTTGCTCATCTGTTCCTTTGTTCTGCTTTTTTTGTATTGTCTAGTGCCTCTGTTGATGCCAGGGGATTGATCAGATTTTATTGTTATTTAAGTTTTATTCAGAGGTTCTGTATAACTGAGTGGTTTGTTGGGCCAAATGACACCAATTAACAGTAAACAGCATTGCTGGGGATCTGGAGTCACATGTAGATTAGTAGAGTAGATTTCCTTCCCAGGATTCTGGGTAATCCAAGATGGAGTATGGGAAAATTTTTGACTGTAACAGTCTGCTCCTTTTTGAGGTATTTTAGGTGCTGGAGGTGATTCCCATGAATTCCAGGAGCAGCAATTACTCTTTTATATGCTGTTGTATTGTTTTGGAATTTTGGAGAAAAAAAAAGTCAAAACAATGGCACTTTTAAAAGGGAGAGGAACAGACAAAGGCAGCACATGGTCAGTCAGTGAAGGAGAGAGAGAGAAAGAAACCCATACTGCGAACTGACAGTAGTGAACCTGCGCAGGTACTGCCTTTGCTGTTTGAATTCATGCGTCGCTGGACATTGGAGTGTGTCTAGGAAAACTTAAACAGCAAAATCCACAACTGGTCTTGGAGGAACCTGTTTTGGAGAGGTCACGGCACAGAAACAGGTAAGTGAATAGTTTTAAGTATAGCTTTGTTGTAAATCTGCAATAGTGAGTAGACTGGGTTCTTTATTGTAGACCGGCTCCTCGGATGCTGCCTGAACTGCTGCGCTCTTCCAGCACCACTAGTTCAGAATCTGGGTTCTTTATTGATTCTATGTTTTATTGAGATATGTCTCTGAATTCATAAATATTAAGTTAGCCTGTAGCATTGTTTGTAGAGGAATAAGACGGTGCTATTTTCTGGGTCTATCGATTGGAAGAAGCAAAACTTTAATAAAGTGATATGCTCTTCTTAGAGGATGTGGGAGTGTAGGGAGAGTTTACATGTTACTGAGGATTATACCTCACTATAATGTGAGGTAATCTTCTTCGTTGAGGTGTCAGTGGGGGAGAACTTTGGGGTCAGCGATCATAATTCTATTAGTTTTAAAATAGTCATGGAAAGTGATAGACCAGAACTAAAAGTTGAAGTTCTAAATTGGAGGAAGGCTAATTTTGATGGTATTAGACAAGAACTCTCAAAAGGCAAGAACTTTCCTGATGAAGGACTTTTGCCGAGATGTTGATTTTCCTGCTCCTCGGATGCTGCCTGACCTGCTGTGCTTTTCTAGCACCACTCTAATCTTGACTCCAAGAACTTTCAAAAGCTGATTGGAGGCAGATGTTCACAGGTAAAGGGATGGCTGAAAAATGGGAAGTCTTCAGAAATGAGAAAACAAGAGTCTAGAGATAGTATATTCCTTTTAGGGTGAAAGGAAAGTCTGGTAGGTATAGGGAATGCTGAATAACTAGAAAAGTTGAGGTTTTGGTTATGAAAAAGAAGGAAGGATATGTCAGGTGTAGACAGGAGAGATCAAATGAATCCTTAAAGTATAAAGGTAGTGGAGTTCACTTAAGAAGGAAATCAGGAGGGCAAAAAGGGGACATGAGATAGCTTTGGCAAATAAGGTTAAAGAGAATCCAAAGGGCTTTTACAAATACATTAAGGACAAAATGGTAACTAGGGGAGAGAAAAGGGCCCCTCAAAAATCAGCAAGGCAGCCTTTGTATGGAGCTGCAGGAGATGAGGGAGATACTAAATGAGTATTTTGCATTAGTGTTTATTGTGGAAAAGGACATGGAAGATATAGAATGTGGGAAAATAGATGGTGACATCTTGAAAATGTCCATATTACAGAGGAGGAAATGCTAGATTTCTTCAAATGCATAAATGTGGATAAATCCGCAGGACCTGATCAGGTGTACCCTAGAGCTCTGTGGGGAGCAAGGGAACTGATTGCTGTGCCCTCGCTGAGATATTTGTATCGATAGTAACAGGTGAGGTGCCAGAAGACTGGAGGTTGGCTAACGTGGTACCACTATTTAAGAAAGTTGGTAAGGACAAGCCAGAGAACTATACACCGGTGAGCCTGATGTTGATGGTGGGCAAGTTATTGGAGGGAATCCTGAGGGACAAGATTTATACATATTTTGAAAGGGAATGACTGATTAGGGATAGTAAACATGGCCTTGTGTGCGGGAACTCATATTTCACGAACTTGATTGAGTTTTTTGAAGAAGTAACAAAGAGCAGAGAGGTAGATCTATATGGATTTGAGTAGGGCAGGAGTTTGACAAGGTTCCCCATGGGAGACTAGTTAGCAAGATTAGATCTCATAGAATACAGGGAGAACTATCCATATGGATACAGAACTGGCTTGAATGAAGAGGACAGAGGGTGGTGATGGAGGGTTGTTTTTTCAGACTGGAGGCCTGTGACCAGTGGTGTGCCACAAGGATCAGTGCTGGGTCCACTACTTTTTCTCATTGATATAAATGATTGGATATGAACATAGGAGGTATAGTTAGTATGTTTGCAAGTGACACCAAACAAGATTTAACATATTTTGAAAGGGAATGACTGATTAGGGATAGTCAACATGGCCTTGTGTGCGGGAACTCATATTTCACGAACTTGATTGAGTTTTTTGGAGAAGTAACAAAGAGGATTGTTGAGAGCAGAGAGGTAGATCTATATGGATTTGAGTAAGGCAGGAGTTTGACAAGGTTCCCCATGGGAGACTAGTTAGCAAGATTAGATCTCATAGAATGCAGGGAGAACTATCCATTTGGATACAGAACTGGCTTGAACGAAGAGGACAGAGGGTGGTGATGGAGGGTTGTTTTTTCAGACTGGAGGCCTGTGACCAGTGGTGTGCCACAAGGATCAGTGCTGGGTCCACTACTTTTTCTCATTGATATAAATGATTGGATATGAACATAGGAGGTATTGTTAGTATGTTTGCAAGTGACACCAACATTTGAGGTGTAGTGGACAGCGAAGAAGATTACGTCACTGTATAATGAGATCTTGATCAGATGAGCCAATGGACTGAGGAGTGGCAGATGGAGTTTAATTTAGATAAATGCGAGGTGTTGCTATTTTGGGAAAGCAAATCTTAGCAGGATGTATATACTTAATTATAAGGTCCCAAGGAGTGTTGCTGAACAAAGAGATCTTGGAGTACAGGTTCATAGCTCCTTGAAAGTAGAGTCATAGGTGGATACGATAGTGAAGAAAGTGCTTGGTATGATTTCCTTTATTGGTCAGAGTATTAAGTACAGGATTTGGGAGGTAATGTTGCAGCTGCACAGGATGTTGGTTCGGCCACTTTTGGAATATTGCGTGCAATTCTGGTCTCCTTCTTATCGGAAGGATGTTGTGAAACTTGAAAGGGTTCAGAAAAGATTTACAAGGATGTTGTCAGAGTTGGAGGATTTGAACTGTCGGGAGAGGTTGAATAGGCTGGGGCTGTTTTCCCTGGACTGGTGGAGGCTGAGGGGTGACCTCATTGAGGTTTATTAAATCATGAAGGGCATGGATAGGGTAAAAAGACATGGTTGTTTCCCTGACTCCAAAACTAGAGGGCATAGGTTTAGGGTGAGAGGGGAAAGATATAAAAGAGACCAAAGAGGCAACTTTATCACGCAGAGAGTGAATGAGCTGCCAGAAAATGTGGTGGAGGCTGGTAAAATTACCACATTTAAAAGGTATTTGGATGGGTATATGAATAGGAAGGGTTTGGAGGGATATGGGCCAGATGCTGGCAGGTGGGACTAGATTAGGTTAGGATATCTGTTGGGATGGGTAAGTTGGACCAAAGGGGATGTTTCCATGCTGGACATCTCTATGACTCTGACTGTAAATCTTACAGCAATTTAAAGTTTCTGGGTAGATGGCGAATGAAAACAGTGTTATACAGTGGTCCAAGATTTACTTTGAACTTGGATTTTCATGAAAAACTATCCTGATCTGTATAGTGTGAAAAACAAGCTTCCTGGAATGAATGGACATTATTTTACCATCCAGTCCTATTCTGTGTTTTTCATTCAAAAGATCAAAGAATGTGAGGATGGTGCAAAATAGAAGATGGGGCTGCCAGAAAATATTTTCTTTCTATTCTACTGGTTACCGATTTACAACTAGAATGGTTATAGAACTATAACACAGAATGTTGAACAGTAAGTGGGACTAACACACAAAAATGCTGCCATCTCTCAATGTCAGCAAATCATTCCATTCTATATGAGATCTAATCTCGGCTGCTGAGGGAAGTAAAGCCAAGGGTACAGAAGCTGTGAGCACAATCTTTTCCTCCTCCTTGGATCTGGAAGTTGAGTTGGAGGATTGTAAATGTCATACCCCTGTTAAAGAGTTGGAGAGAGATCCATCTGGTAACTGTGGGGTAATCAGTATAATATCAATAATAATAAATATCACTGTCGAGTACAAAATTAATTTGTACTTGGAGAAGCGAGAACAAGAAGAAACAAGTCAGATTAATTTGAGAAAGGCAAGTCATGTCTGACTAAGCGAAGAGTTAAGTCTTTGGAGAAGGTTGGTGTTAGAAGTACAGTAATTTTTTATATAGTTTATTTGTGGGACGTGGGTATTGCTGGCTGGCCAGAATTTATTGCCTATCCCTGGTTGCCCATGAGGAGGTGCTGGTGAGCTGCTTTCTTGAACCACTGCAGTCCATGTGGTGTAGGTTGACCCACAATGCCCTTAAAGGGAGGGAATTCCAGGATTTTGACGCAGTGATAGTGAAGGAATGGCAATATATTTGCAAGTCAAAATGGTGAGTGGCTTGGAGGGGACTTTGCAAACGATGGTGTTTCCATGCACTACTGTACACTTTTAGAAATAATTTGATCAATGTTCACAATGATTCATTGAATGATTCCTGCAGACTGGAATCTTACAAACATCACCCCACCATTTTAGGAAGGAGCAAGGAGACAAAAAGACTTGCCAAAATTTCATCAATAATGGAGAAAACGTTACAATCAATCAGAAAATGTATAATAAATGGACACTTGGATAAAAAAAAATCTGATTGGGAATAATCAGCATAGATCTGCAAATAAAGATCATATTTGACAAACCTCTTGGAATTTTTGGATGACCTTATTAACGAAATTGATAAAGGAGAATGAATGGATATTTGAATTTTCAGAAGGTTTCTGATATTGTCCCCCACAGGAGGTTGATTAGCAAAATTGAAGCACATAGTGTAGGTGTTCATGTACTAGCCTGAATTAATGATTAACTAACAGACAGAAAATAGAGAGGAAGATTAAATGGGTCATTCTCAAATTGACGGACTGTGATTAGTGGAATATCACAGGATCAGTACTCAGCCACAGCTGTTCACAATATATATCAATGATTTGGAGGTGGGGGCTGAATATAAAATTTAAACATTTGCAAATTAGGCAAAACTAAACATAATGTGTGTCATGAGGAAGATGTAAAACGTTGCTAGGAGTATTTGAACAAGCTTAGTAATTGGGCAGGAACATCACAGATGGAATGGAATGTAGAAAAATGCGAGCTTATTCACTTTGGCTGGAAGAACAAATTATTTCTTAAATTGTGACAGGTTGGAAAATGTAGAAGTGCAAATGGAGTTGGATCTCCTTGTCAAAAAACCACTGAAAACTGATATGTAGATACAGCAAGCTATTAAAAAGGGTAAAAGAATGTTAGCCTTTATCACAAGAGGATCTGAGTACACCAGTCAAGTCTTGCTTCAATTATATAAGAGGTTGTTTAGATCGCAACTAGAGTACAGTGTGCAGTTTGGATTCCTTATCTCAGGGATGGTATTGTTAGCAAAGAATGAGTACAACAAAGGTTCACAAGATTTGTTCTTGGCACAGCAGGATTGCCTTATAAAGAGATGATGGGTGAACTGGGATTGCATGCTGTACACTTTTAAATAATGAAAGGTGATCTAGTTGTAAATACTGAAAGGGAGGGACAAAGTAAATGTTTCCCTTGTTGTGAGTTGAGAACTAGTGATAGATTTTAAAAATTAAGGGGCAAAACGATTAGGTCAGACATGTGGAGATTTTCTTTTTTACTTCGAGGGTGGTGAATCTTTGGAAAGAACTGACACATTTTGATTACCAATGTAATAAAGGGTTATTGGAATAGTGTGGGTTAAAAACATGGAAGTGTTCGATCAGCCATTATTGTGTTGAATGGGAGAGCAGTTTTGAGGAGCTGAATGGCCTATTCCTGCTCCTCTGTTTCAATAATTGAACCCAACTTTGATATAGGGAATTTCTAAAGCTTGTTGATGATGCACAATCAAATAACGTAGCATATCAGGAATATGATAGTAACAGACTTCAGGAGGACATAGACAGGATGGTGAAATGGGTGGACATATGGCGAATATACTTTAATATGGATGAGTATAAAGTGATGCACTTTGGGAGGAACAATATGAAGAAGTAATATAATCAAAGTTATACTGATTTGAGGGTAAGAACACAGGATATACAACATGCATATTCATAAACCTGTGAAGGTAGCAGAACAAGATGAGAAATGGTTAAGATGGAAACATGAATTTGTAAATAGGATAAGATTGAATGTGAATAATAGAAATCATGTTGAAAATGTACAAATCCCTGATTCAGCCTCAGCTGGAGTACTTTGCACAATTTAGGAAGCTCACTTTAAGAAGGTTTTAAAGGTTTGGAGCAGATATTGAGAAGGTTCATCAGGATAATATTAGCAATGATGGAATTCAATTATGTGTGTTGCTAACTGGATGTAGAACATGTAAAATGCTTAGCAAAATACCTAGAGCAAAAATGAAAAGATTTAATTCCACATTTGAAGGTTGTTAAGATCGTGAACACTCCACTTCAAAAAGTAGTGGTAATATATCCCAAAGGGACTTTCAAGTGGCATTTCAAGATGTACCTGTGTGACAACCAACATAAGGAGCATGCAATAGACCGCAAACTCAGTTGGACTCTTCACATAAATACATTGGCTACAACAGCAGGTCAGAGGCTAGGAATACTGCAGTGAGTAGCTTACCTCCTGATTGCCCAAAGCCTATCCTACAAGGCACAAATCAGGTGTGTTAATGAATCCTCCCCTCTTGCCTGGATGAAAGTAGCTCCATCAGCATTTAAGAAGCTTGACTTCATGCAGGACAAAGCACCCCACTTAATTGACACTACATCGACAAACATCCATTCCCTCCACACCAACACTCAGTAGCAGCAGAAAGATGCACCACAGAAATTTAGCCAGGACATTCCAAACCCATGGCCACTTCCTAGAAGAACAAGGGCAGCAGATACATGGGGAACACCATCACCTACATTCCCCTCCAAGCTACTCACCATCCTGACTTAGAAATATATTGCCATTCCTTCAATGTTGCTGGGTGAAAATTCTGAAATTCCCTCCTCAAGAGCATAGTGAGTCAAAATATTGCAAAGAGACAACAGCAGTTCAAGAAGGCATCTCACCACTGCCTTCTCAATGACAGTTACGGATGGGCAAGAAATGCTGACTCAACCAGTGATGCTCACATACCAGGAATGAATAAATAAATAAAAAGGCAAAGCTAAAGAATCCTATAACCAACAGATCAGCTCTAAGCTCCGAGTCTTGCCACATCTATTTGTGAATTGTGGCGGACAATCAACTCAATCAAAATAGGAGGAGCTTATCCTTAAAGCAGAGGGAGTCCATCTGATTCCTGCAAAATATCAAGGCTGATCCATGTGCAAACATTTTTAGCCAAAAGTGCTCAGTAGATTATCCATCTCAACCTCTTTCTGAGATTCCAGAATCACAGAAGCCAACCTTCAGCCAATTTGATTCACTTCACATCATAGTCAACAGTGCAATCAAGCAATGCGTACTTAACAATAACTCTTACAGTTATTGTTAAGTACGCATTCAGTTTGCTTCTGTCAGGCCTGATCTCATTACACCCTTGACTGAAGCATGGAAAAAAGAACTGGAGTCCAGAGGAGAGATGAGAGTGACTTCCCTTTACAGAAGAATAGCAGAGTTTAATATTACTTAAATAGAGAAAGACTGCAGAAAGAACGGAACAGAGAGATTTGAGAGTCCTTGTGCATGAATCACAAACCATGAGCATCCAGGTTCCGCAGGTAACAGGGAAGGCAAATGGAATTTTGGCTCTTACTCCAAAGGGAATGGAGTAAAAAAGTATGGAAGTTTTGCTGAAATTATACAAAGTACTAATCAAATCATAGCTGGAATACTGTGAACAGTTTTGACCACTTACCTAAGGGATTTTATACTGTCATTGGACACAGGCCAGAGAATGTTCACTTGGCTGATCCTGGGTATTGAGATCTGTCTTATGAGGAGATGTTGAGTGGTTTGTGTCTATACTCATTGGAATTTAGAAAAATGAGAGGTGACCTTATTGAAACATCCAAAATTCTTTGGATTTAAGAGAGAGGTGAGGAGGAGTTCCATCTCTCAGAGGATGATGAATCTGTGGAACCTTTTACTGCAGATGACTGTCGAGGTTGGCTTGTTAATTATATTGAGGGAAGAGGTAAGCAGATTTTTAATCAGCAGGGAAATCAAGACTTATGGGGAAAAGGCAGGAAGGTCAGGTTGCTTATGGTCTCATGGAATGAATCATGGAATAGACTTAATGAACTGATTGGAAGATTTCTGTTCCAACATTATGTTCCTATGGTTTTCAAAGCAGCATTTGATCAAGTATGGGATTAAGAAAGCAACACTAAACTGGGGTCAATCGGAATGCAGGGGAAAACTTTCCACAGGTTTGGAGTCATACCTAATAAAAAAGGAAGATGATTATGGCTTTTGGCTCATGAGATCAATTATCTCAGCCACAGAATAGCTCCACAGGAGTTCCTTAGGGTAATGTCCTGGGCTTAACTATCAGCTGCGTCCCTCTGCCATAAGGTCAGCGGTGGAGAAGTTCACTGTAGATTATACAATGTTAAGCACCATTCATAAGCAGGCCCTGAAGGAGTCATTGTCCAAATGTAGCAAGACCTGATCAACATTCAGGCTTGGGCTGATACATTGCAAATCACATGTGTGCCATGAAAGTGCCAAGCAATGAGCATTTCCAACAACAGAAAATCTCAGTTTTGCCCTTTGATATTCAATGCATTACATCACTGAATCCCAACTATCAACATCCTGAAGGTTGGGCTCCAGAGTTCAATGTTGAGTAGTTCATCTGTTGAATGAACCGCCAGAGAAAGTGGTGGATGAGGTAGAGTTGCAAAATTTAAAAGACATTTGGATAGGTTTGTGAATGAGGGATATGGGCCAAGTGCAGGTAGGTGGGACTAGTTTAGTTTGGGAACATGGTCGGTGTGAAATGGTTAGACTGAAGGGTCTGTTACCATACTTATGGCTCTATGATTCTACTAACCTTTGAGACAGAGTCCAACATAATCAGAGTTTTATTCCAGTTCATACCTCACAAAACTGTAACACCTCTATTATCTGTTCCCCTGGCAGATATAAACACCCAGTCAAGTTCTTATGCAATCATTGCTGAATTTAAATATAATCATCACCTTATCCTTACATTTGATTTCAGGCATCTGTGTTGGATGATAAGATTGGAGCTACCACTGACCAAGAACTGAACTGAACCAGGTAAAAACAAGGACTGCAGATGCTGGAAACCAGAGTCTAGATTAGAGTGGTGCTGGAAAAGCACAGCAGGTCAGGCAGCATCCAAGGAGCAGGAAAATCGACGTTTCGGGCAAAAGCCCTTCAAGGCCTCTATTCCTGATGAAGGGCTTTTGCCTAAAACATAGATTTTCCTGTTTCTCGGATGCTGCCTGACCTGCTGTGCTTTTTCAGCACCACTCTAATCTAGACACTGAACTGAACCAGTCATATCAATTCTGTGCCTACAAAAGCGGGTCAGAGGGTGGGCATTGTGTTGCAAGTAACTCACAAGACAGGAGAATACACTCCACTTGTCTGGATGAGCGCAACTCCACATCAGTCAAGGGTCTTGATCCCATTCACAACAAAGCAGTCTGCTTGATTATAACCTCTTCCACCACCTTCCAATCACTCTCTACAACACAATGTTCAGTGGCAGCAAAATGTCTCATCAACAAGAATTGCTACAACAACTCAAATAGGCTCATTGGATAGCATGTTACAAACACAATCTCTGCCTCAGAGGATAGCAGACACGTGGGAACAGCACCATCCTCAAGTCATACATTATCCTGACTTGGAACCATGTCACAATTCCTTCACTAATGCCCGAACTGCCAACCTCACAGCATTGTAGGTGTCCCTACATCCCTTTCCAGAAGGCAGCTTAGCACCACCATCTCCAGGATATTTAGGGATGGACAATAAGTGCTGCATTTGCCAATGACACCAACATCTTATGGACAAATTTTAAAAAATACAATTAGCTTGCAAATGATATTTTAAAAGATATAGTCACCAAGATAATGAGGGATAAAGGTAGTATGTGTGATTAATTTTGATGGCTCCTTTCATGAGTAGCAGAAGAAGCCAAATAACTTCTATATACTGTAAGATTCTGTGTTTGTAAAATGATTCCCGAGTGTAGAAAATATCCACTGGCAGGTAGCACAGGATGACCAAGATAGTCTTTGGTATTACAGTTATTGTATTTTCAAGCCTCAATGTTAAAAGCATAGTCTGTATAGGGATCAAAGTGAGTCAGTAGCCAGGTTTTTGTAGTACTGTTTCCCATTGACTCCGAAAAT
Organism: Chiloscyllium plagiosum; assembly: GCF_004010195.1. Lineage (NCBI taxonomy): Eukaryota > Metazoa > Chordata > Chondrichthyes > Orectolobiformes > Hemiscylliidae > Chiloscyllium > Chiloscyllium plagiosum. The sequence continues at coordinate 118,069,353 of NC_057713.1, read as the reverse complement.
ACTGCCAATGCTTTCAATTTCAAACCAAGCAACAATAACAACAATGCTTGACATTGAGTCTCCAAAAAGGGTTTGCAATCTAATTCTATGAAAAGGAGTTTGAATGTAATGGAAATTTGGCTGTTGATTCACTATCAGGTGGTTTAAATCAGCTTCACATCGAATAAAGAATACTGTTATATAGTATGGAAGAAAAAAACTAGAAAATAGTTAGATTGGTAGATCAGTGGTGGGTGGTATAGTGCTCAGTGGTTAACATTGCTGCCTCACAGCGGCAGGGACCCACGTTCAATTCCACTTTTGGGTGACTGTCTATATTGAGTTTGTATATTCTTCCTGTGTCTGCATGGCTTTCATCTGGTTTCCTCCCACAGTCCAAAGCTGTGCAGGTTAAGTGGGTTGGCCATATTAAATTGCCCACAGTGTCCAGGATATGTGGATCAGCCATGGGAAATGGGGATGGGTTTAGCTGGGATGTTTTTTGGTGGTTCTGCATGGACTTGATGGGCTGAATAGGCTACTTCTAGACTGTAAGCATCCAATAATTAGTAAACGTTATTTCAATGTGTATGCATTTTTTTAAAGTTCTAACAATTTGAGTTTTACTGCATAGTAAATTCTTTAAACTTCATTTTGTTTCCCATATTAACCACAAAGTTATTTTTGCACTCTGGTACCTGTGGTACGCTAAATTGTGGTATTGAAAATGACTCCTGTCTTTACATTTCAAATAACAATGACATGATAAACTGAAGAGGGAGGACTTTGTGCCTTCATATCAACGATTTGAAATACAAAACAAGTAGCTTTACAAAGATTAATTGCTGCCTGGCATCTAAGTGCAGCATATTCATCAGAATCCACGCTGAGAACAATTCTGTCTCCGATAGCAAGTTCAGCCATTTTTGCTTCTTTATCATTCCACAACAAGCTTGTGGTTATGAAACATGACCCATGGGAAATAAATGTGCCTTACATTTCATGAAGTGCCTCTAGCTGTAGGAAATTACTTTTGTGCTAAAAATGCTGGTCCTCACAATCAATTTATCCTGGAAGGAAAGTACTTGCAAAATCTTCTCTGTTTTCAACTTTGACTTTTAGGCAATTGTTTTTGTAGCCATAGGAAGAAGGAAAAAACAAGTTATTATTTTCAGATATTTTCAGAAAGCATGTGGTATTTCAATTTTTTATTAGAAGACATAACAATCTGAATGATCTCATATTTGGCTTACTTAAATTTGAAATTGCTTATCAATAATACAGTCACTTTAAATTTTAAAGATTAAATACATTGGTCCTCAGTATTGCTTCTGGCAGAATACACAGACAAACAGATTCAATTGTTCAGCTTTGAACCTGCAAATTTCTCTCACTCTGCTTCCAATATCAAACAACTTGAACATGTTCTCCTCGTATCCAAGTCATAACTCCGGTAATCCTTTACCACTTCATAAACAAACAGTAGAAAAGGATGAGAATATGAAATCCATGCTAATGTAAAACAATAAAAAGCAACAGCAACTTACATCTGTACATCATCATTAGCAAAGAAAAGCCTCTTAAGTAAGTTTTCACATATATTGTGCAGGATCTGATCAGACTCTGAGTGACATAGGCAATGGCAAGATGAGTGATAGAATCAGATGCAATGGTCATCTTGACATTGAAATCATCTCTCTGCAACTTCCCCACTTTATTCAATTGTGTGTGGTGAGGCTCTTACTACAAAGCAGTCAGTTCCAAACATATTGCTTGGAAAATGGTTTGTTCCAACAGTCTAACTCTGTATTTCCACTCCATGGCCCATGCTGAGTGATTCTCGCTGGAGGGGCTTAAGTGGTAAATAAAATGGTACGTTTGGGTATATTACAGCAAGAGAAAATGCACTTGGACTCACAGCAAGAAACTCTGTTTCTCAAAACCAAACTTACCACAACTTAGGCTTAGCCTAAAAACAGCAAGCTTCTGCCCATTACTTGTAAGACTACCATTGTCTTCATAATTTTCAGTTTTGTGCATTTAACAATTTTTCTGATTACTTTCGAAGGAGAGAATTAATTTTGCGTTAGATGATGGTTTGTTTCTAATGCATCGCCTAGTACAACTACTAAACTATGATTATCTTGGAGAATTCAAAATGACAATTTCTGTTCATTTTGCATACCTTATTTGATTTCTATTAAAAATGTTATTCAGCAGTTGTAAAATTTTCCGATGGTCAATGTAAACTTTAAATCCTTTACTTTTTGTGAAATTTGAGTTCAAACAAGATAATATTAAGCCTTCAGAAGCTTGCCATCAACCATATCACTTCTCTCAATCATTTTTCATTTCTTACCGAGACAGGCAAAATTGTAGAAAATTGGAACAATTGTTCCAATTATTCCTACAAATTGAAAAACTACAAGTAACTGATCCTACCAATACAGTCAAACTATTTATTCAGTTTGTGAATTGTTGGTTATCTTACAATCTCAAGGTCACTTTCGAAAGACGGCAGGATGGTTTATCATTTACCCTTGCCAAACCTGCATACTTGCTAGCTATTAAAGCATCCAGCGGATGCTAGAAATCTGAAATGAAATGCAGAAAGTTTAAAATAGGCTGCAGCATTTGGCTCAACCATTTGATCCATTCATGTCATGCAGAGCCAACCAATGATAAAAAAAAATGCAGAAAGCAACATTACGTTTGGACAGCCCATTTATGAATGCAGAGAGCCATGGCGATAAATCCTGTCATAAATATCACCAGATAGGCTATAATTTCCACAAAAAAAAAGCCTCTCCAGCTTGTGCTTGTGTATGTCTATGGGATCAGGTATAGGTATAAACTTGGAACCATCATTGAACACCATTAGCAATTTGTTGATGTAATCATCTTTGTTGATTTTGACTACTCTAAGCATTTCTGTTTCAGCCTTATGTATGTTTCCGTCAAGACAAAATTTGGACTAGCCTCACTGCCTAGCATGTAGAATCCCTACAAGCTGTAAGCAGGCCATTAAGCCCATCAAGTCTACATCGGCCCTTTGAAGAACATCCAACCCAGACCCACTACTCTACCCTATTCCTGTAACCCTGCATTTCCCATAGCTAATCTACCCAGCCAGGACGTTCCTGGACACTATGGGCAATTTAGCATGGCTAATCCACCTAGTTGCACATCTTTGGACTGTTGGAGGAAACCAGAGCACCCAGAGGAAACCCAGGCAGATAGGGGTAAAATATGCAAATGCCATACAGTCATCCAAGGATGCAATTGAGCTCAGGTGCCGCCTGTATCACAAAGTTTATAACAAGTCTGGTGATAAAGGCTACACAATATTTGGAAGGATAAACAAGTAAAATACAAATTGAGATTGAGACAAAGAACCATTTGTGACACAGAAGGAGGGCAGGAAGATCTTTTGAATTCATTTAATGTTGATCAACATCTACCTTCAATAATCCACTGGGAGAGACATAGAATTGATGTAATTACTTCACAATATGCAGTGAAATTCAGTAACAGAAATATAGAATATCAAGTTTATTTTTACTGCTCAGTAATCTGGAAAAGTTTGTAATGAGGATTAGGCATTACCAATCACACAGTAAGTTATCAGATCGCCATTAATTCCCAGGCAGTGAGATAAGAAAAAGAAGTTCAAGAAATGTGCTTGATATTTAGATGATGTTGAAGGCAGAAAGTAAAAATAAGATATCCATGAGTTTTTTTCATATGTCTGAGGTAATGTTTTGAAATACACTAAGTTTGTTTTGTGAGAGCTGTTTTGTCAGCACTTTCAGAACCCCATAATTCCTATATAGTTCAAACAAAGTTTTGATCTGGATAATGCAGAGCTTTCTTCACCAATTTATGAAAAGTTAAGTATATTATTTCACCTATGCCCAAATGCCAGGTCTGCCGTGGATGCATACTCTGAATTACATTATCAGAAGAATATTGAAGATAACACGAAGAAGAAATCTCTGCCAAAATAAAGTGATGTGGTATTCAAAGGGACATGTGAATACATGCTGCAATAGCAGTTAAAATGTCATCCATAAACAGAAAGATCCTGAGAAAGGCTATGGAGGAAGTGCAATGAAGGTTTATCAGACTGATCACTGGGATGGCAGGATTGATGTACAAAGAGAAACTGGATTGGTTGTGACTGGAGTTTAGAATAAAGGGAAGTGGGGGGGTGGGAAGGTGGTGGATCTTATGGAAATCTATAAAATTCTAACGGGATCAGAGAGACTAAATGCAGGAAGGATTGCCCCAATGACTGGGTAATCCAAAATCAGAGGTCATGGAGTAGGCTATTTCAGACTGATTTGAGAAAACATTTCTTCAACCAGAGAGGGGTGAGCCTGTGGAAATCACTGTCACAGAGAGTGGTTGAAGTCCAAAGTTTGAATGTTTTCAAGAAGGTGTTAGATATAGTTCTTAGGGCTAGACAAATCAAAAGGTCTAAGGAGAAAGCAGGAGCAGGTTAATGAGTTGGATGATCAGCTATGATCATATCGAATGGTGCAGAAGCGCCAAGGGACAAATTACCTACTCCGGCTCCTATTTTCTATCTTTCTTCTCCCTGGTTATTTCCCTCCAAACATTTAATAGATAATTTAGTCAATCCTTTTGCAACCAGTTGATATTTTCTGCACAAAGCAAAACTGGCTCAACTCGATGTGTTAAAAATTTCAATGTAATCCAATATTCCTCCACTGATCATTTGCACAGATGCTTTCCTTAAGTTAAGTTCAGATGGAAATCATATTAGCCATGTTATATCAGACATTTATCTTCAGTATCCTGATGATTTTGAAATCAATAACTATCAATGGCAACTCAGTTGTGCTAGATAAAACATTGAACTGTATTTTAAACCTCAAAAACTGATAGGTTGGAGATATCAAAGGTTAAAATGCAAGTAGTCTGGATCCTAGCCCTTCCTGAACCTGACCACTTTGAATTTTAACTGGAGTGGGTTTCTGGAATCCTTTGAGTCACTTAATGAGATCTCCTTCTTTCATATCACTATTTTATCTTCAATCTGACATTTGTAGGAAAAGTTAATATATTAGATATCTTACTTTCCATCAATAATTCTGGTCCAGGTGTGTTTCATTTAAGCCCAGCATGTGGTCCAGAAAATCATTTCTCACTGTGCTTTATCAGCTTTCCCATGATCATTATCTGGTTCCCTTTCAAACACCCAACGCAGCCCCTTGACTACCATGGTGTCAACCTCTACTAGTCTGAATCCCCTTGTAATTCAAACCATCCTGCCATTTACACTACTCCTCTACCACAATTGAGAGCACCTCAATTGCACCAGAGGGAAATAATGAGCTGTATATGTCAAGAAACAATTTCACACCCTCCTTCTCCAAAAAGCTGGAACACCAGCTGTTGCATCCATGTTTATTTTCTATCCTTTACTTATAAGTCCATTGCTGACATATCATATGGTTATCTGCGCTTCACACACCTATTTCAACTCATTGTGACTTGTGCAAAATCTGACATAATGCCTTTTGAAAGTGCATAGGTAAAACAAACAAGGAAAACATTCATATGCATGACCCTATCCATTAAGCCAGTAACCTGTTCAACAAAGAAAATTAACTAGATTAAGCAGCCATGAACTATCCTTCATAAATCCATACTGACTTCTTTGATCATCTCATACTTGACCATGTGCTCAGTCACTTGGTCCTTAATGACAGATTCCAATAGCTTCCAAACAACTGGCAATAAACTGATATTCTTCCTGTGTCTGTGTGGGTTTCCTCCATGTGCTCTGGTTTGTTCCCACAGTCCAAAGATGTACAGGTAAGGTGGATTGGCCATGCTAAATTACCCACAATGTCCAGGGATACGTGGGCTTGGTGGATTAACCATGGGAAATGCAGGGTTACAGGGAGAGGGCAGAGGTGTGGGAGGTGGGGTGCTCTTCGGAGGGTCACTGTGGATTTGATGGGCCAAATTGCTCATTTACATACTGTAGAGATTCCATTGAGAGTTTCGGCAGCATGTCTGTGTACCAGACTATCATGGACACAGTAAATTCAACAAATGTTTTGTCTTCAGGATTCTAGACAATAGCTTTAAATAGGTTTGTGATATAACTTGCTTGGAATAATTGCAGTCTTTGTAAATCCTACCTGTTGCTTCCATGTAGTGACTCCATTTAACAGAAGGCATTCAGGTATTTAAATGTTATTGAGAGTAGGACAAAGGAACTATAGCTATGTGAGAAATAAAGTGGATTCCTTGAATTGACTGTGAGCATGATCTTGGTTTGGTACCATATATTTAGGTTGGAGATGTTTACGATTAGCTTTATGAGCCACTTCCTTCATTGTGATCCATGTTCTTCAGAATTCTGGAAAAAGCTCATCAACTCTTGCAACTTTGCCTGATTTGATGCTACCAAGCACTATCCATTTCATGTAAAGTTTTGAGAAATCTCCCTGGTTCTGTCCACTTATCTTCCCTGTTAGTTTATTCCAGACTGTGAAGAGACACTATCAGTGTCAATACTGGGTTGCTGGTGGAGTTACTGCTCAGCTGATCCCAAGTTCAGAAGAATGTTCCTCTCATAGATGTCCTTCATTAATAGGCTCAAGAAATGCTGTTGGGGGGTGGGGGCGTCTTAATTTTTCCTGTATACTTTCTGGGGTCTGCCATGGATGAAAGCTTTTTCAGAAAACCATGGGGAACACATTTGGTAGCTTCCTGTTTGAAAAGTCATGTACAGTCCTTGAGCTTTTGGGGATGTGTGGAATCTGATTGGTGGTGTCTTTAGCTACCTGCTATAGACATCCATAGATACAGCCTTTTTAAAATTCATTTGTGGGATGTAGATGTCTTTGTTTGATCAGCATTTATTTGCCTGTCCCCAGATGCCCTTGAGAAGATGGCGATGGTGAGCTGCCTTCTTGAACCATAACTGTTCACCTTCTGTGGGGTTGACCCACAATGCGTCTAGGGTGGGAATTCCAGGAATTTGACTGAGTGGCAGTAAAGAAACAATGATACATTTCCAAGTCAGGATGGTAAGTGGCTTTGAGGGTGAACTTGCTGGTGGTGGTGTTCCATATATCTGCTGCCTGTGTCCTTCTAGACTGAAGGAGTCTTGGAGTTGAAAAGCGCTATCTGGGGATCTTTGGTGAATCTGTTCAGTGCTTCTTGTAGATAGTACATACTGCTGCTACTGAGTGTCAATGAAGAGAGCGGATGCCTGTGAATGAAGTGCCAATCAAGTGCTCTGCTTTGTCCTGGATCGTGTCAAGCTTCTTGATTATTTTTGCAGCTGCACTTATTCAGACATGTGGGCAGTATTCCATTACTCCTGATGTGCCTTGTAGACGATGGACAGGCTTTGAGGAGGTGAGTTACTCACTGCAGTATTCCTAGCCTGTAAACTGCTCTTGTAGCCACTGTGTTTATGGGACAATTCCAGATGAGTTATTTTCAATGACAACCAAAGCTTAATGTTAGCTTTGATGGTATGGTTATTATTTTGACGCTGATGAAAGTGAGGGTTGGGTGATATTGGGGGTGGGTGAAGATGGAAAGTCAGAAACACATCAGCAGCTGGCCTGGCTGTTGTGGGCTGTTGTGGAAATAAATTGGGTAGACTTTCTTCCATCTGCAGGAATAGAATCTGCCAGACTGACTTGCACACAAGCTTCAGGTAATGTATGGAGGCTCCATCTGACAAATCTTTTTTTCCTGGATGTCGCTGTTCATGTAATCCCACTTGTGATGTTGGCTGTATTATGATGTTGGGTCACAGGTCATTTATCTTGTCAACATTTGTAATGATTAGTTTATTTAATCTGATTTGGCTGGAATTAAGGGTCATTTGACTTTAGATCTTCTGCCTCTGTAAAGAGGCTCTTTGGGTGGCACGATGGCTCAGCGGTTAGCACTGCTATCACATAGCAACAGAGCAACAGGGATCTGGTTTCAATTCCATCCTTGGTCGTGGAGTTTGCACTTTCTCCTTGTGTCTGTGTGGGTTTCCACCAGGTGCTCTCTGGCTTCATCCTACAGTTCAAAGATGTACAGGTGAGGTGGTTTGGCCATGGGAAAAACACAATGTGGAGTTACGGGGGGGGGGGGGGGTGAAGATGGATATGGGTGCGATATAGGGTTGGTGCAGAATCAATGGGCTGAATGGCCTCTTTCTATATTGTAAAGATTCTATGATCTTTGCATTAAAGTAATTAGGTCATGTATATTGCACTCCCTGCTTGCAATGAGTTGTTTCCTGAGAATGTGTACTCGGCTCTTGGTATAGCATGGGCTCCTTGCAGTGTTACCAGATTCAGAGTGTGCTTTTACAAGTAGATCATGATCTGCACAGAATTGACTTTTGATAATGAGTTCAAATAGTTTTCTTCCAGACCTCTGTATCAGTTTTGTTGTCCCTGAGAGATTTTATTTTCCATTAAGTTTTTATCTGACTGGGAGCCCAGTAGCTTTGTTTCAGTTGCTCCTTGTCAATAATGGCTGACAGATTCAGAGGTTCGGAAAATTACTAGGAAGACCAAGTGAAGGTTTTTTTCTCCCTCCCTCAGTTACCTGCCTGTGATCACGCACAACATGGTCTCCAAATAGGTAAAGTCACACTGCACTCAATCTCCGCAGCAGAAATCATTACAGAATTTTCAGAGAAACGTTAATAAGAGTCAAGTCTTCAAATTCACCAAGTAAATTTCACAAAATGCCTCAAGATCACTCTTCAAATGTAGTGTAGTGGGTTTACTTTAATCAGCAAATACACAGTGAAAGCTGAGCACAGCATTGAACAATGCTTTAAATTCCTAGGACAGAATTGTTTTGTTTTGTTTGGTTGTTAGAAAAAACTCCTTTTTTTTTCAAATCAACATACTTGGAGATTTTATGTCACACATTTGAGACTCGAACACAGACCCTCTGGCCCTTTACACTATCACTGTGCCCCAAGAGCAATAGGAAGGTTACTAAATGAAGCATTTGCCAGAAAAATGACATGTAGCTTTGTTTTGACAAGCGCAAGCAGGCAATTTAATCGTCAATCAAAGGCTCAACAATTCTCCGGGTGATCATTCTGCACATGCACTTGAACTTCTTTGTTTCACTGACAGCCTACCATCTCATGAGGCAATGTTTTACACCTTGGTGGTCAGATCTGTTTTGATCATTGCCGAATATGCTCCAGTCTCCCAGGCTGGTATCACAGTCTCTGCTGCGGGTAGAAACAGAGGGCTGAAAGGTGCACACCTTTTTGGTCTCAGTTTCCTCTAAACGCTCTGCTTTGACAGTTGAACTTCCATTTTGCCTCACACTAAACTGCCCTCTCCCAAGTAGTGTGAGCACACTGAAGTAAAATGAGAGAATCCTCGATAGGACACAAGCTTAGAAACAAAATATGGAGACCCGGGTTGTCAAAATGCCAGGTGCCATCTCCTGGCCACTCTCCTTGGTTGGATCCAAAGGAATGGAAAGCTCTATGTTTGGCATCAGGTTATTTGCCAGACTTCTGGGAAAGATATCTGTTTAGAAATTGTTCTACCTTTGGGCTCTCCTCTTGACCTTTTATTTTTCAGGGTTTCCTTCCTTAGCCTTCAATCTCCCAAGATACCCACCAAGCAGCAAGCTCTATTTACCAACAGCTGAGACTCCTTTGTCAGGACAGGCTCCACTAACATTTGTAGTCAAGTCAAGTCAATATATTGGCCACCTTAAAGACTACTGTTTAAACTAACAAGGGTATGTCATATTATATTGACATAGATTGCACCATTGCTTCACTGACCTTTGTATTTATATATCTCCCTACCCATCCTGCACTCCCCAGTAATCAACATGGAGCTGGTGCCTGGGCTATACACCTCGAGATAAGACTTCTCTTTCGCCCTCTTCGATGCATGGTGGTGTTTAATAAAAGCTGTTAACATTTCGTTGAATGAGTGTGAGCATCATTTTTGTAGTTTGGTCTTGCTTTACTGTTCATCACCATAAAAGCTGTTCCCCAGTGGTACGTTTGTCCTGATTGCCAGTCTTCTGCACAAATCGCTGATAGTAGTTTCATGTTGCAATCCTGGTCGTAGGATTTTACTCCGTAAACATCTTTGAATTAATTAAATGACATTGATATGATTCCAGAACAACATTCAGAGTCTCCTTTCCTATCAAAATGTCACTATCTGTGCATGGAACATATTTTGCGGGTTAATTTCAAACAGTTGCTTTTGTTATTGAACAATGTTTACTGAATTTCACTGAGTGTTTGGCCATAATGCTTTTCATTTTTATTCATGTTGACAGCATCTGATGGTATTTCAGGTTTCAGCCCAAATGCCCCACATTGTCAGAGATCAGACATACCCAGAAAGGTTCACATTTAGATAATCACAATTGATGCCACCTCATTCCCAAACCACTCCCTCAACATGCAAACTAACTGATTGCCATCCGAGACCACCCACATTGAACCTCTGACCTCACCTCTTTCCCCAACCAACCCCCTCCTCGGACACTCTCCCTTAACCCAGCTGAGCCCCAGTCAATTGTCCAACACTCAACACACAAATCTGTCAATTGACACGTTACAACCTTCTCCTTTCCACTTCAGTTCATTATGATATAAAGGTGCCACATTGGCTTAGCTGTTAGCACCATTGTCTCACAGTGCCAGGGACCCAGGTTCAATTCTACCCTTAGGTGAATATCTGTGTGGGGTTTGTGCGTTCTCTGCATGGGTTTCCTCTGGGTGCTCTGGTTTCCTCCCACAGTTCAAAGATGTGCACGTTATGTGGATTGGCCATGTTAAATTGCCCATAGTGTCCAGGAGAAAGTGAGGACTGCATATGCTGGAGTATCAGACTTAAAAAGTGTGGTGCTTGAAAAGCACTGCAGGTCAGGCAGAGGAGACTCAGGACTTGCAGGTCCTTGGTGGAGTGGAAGTGGGAGTTGGTCCCAGGCGATGGGTTGTTTGGTGCATGTATCTGGGAGATGTTCGCTGACCCCTCCTCAGTAGAGGAGACCACATTGAGAGCAACGGACACAATAGATGAGGTGTTTGGTGGTGCAGATGAATCTTTGTTGGATGTGAAAGGATCCTTTGGGGCCTTGATGGAGGTAATGGGGGAGGTGTGGGCACAGGTGTTACACCTCGTGCAGCGACGAGAGAAGGTGCTGGGAGTGGAGAGTGAGTTGGAGGTTGGGGGTGGGGTGGTGCGGGTCGGTGTGTGGACCTAACAAGGGAGTCGCGGAGGGAAAGCTATCTTTGGAACACTGATGGGGTGGAGAGGAAAATATATCTCTGGTGCCGAGGTCTGACTGTAGGTGGTGGAAATGGCAGAGAATAATGCGCTGTATCCAGAGGTGCACATTACAGGGACAGGGCAGGGGTGTGTCTGGTGGGATGCTCTTCAGAGGATCAGTGTGGACTTGATGAGCCAAATGGCCTATTTCCCCTTTGTAGGAATTCTATAAGAAAAAATGATCATGATTGATCATCCAACCCAATTACTTGTTTCCACTCTCTTGAAAGCAAGGATGACTTTCTTCTCCTCTGAAGGTCCTGAGGTGGCTGAATAAGCTGGTGCTGGCTTCATACACCCTGCAGGTGGGGCAGGAGGTACTTGTTGGCTTGGATTCCTTTCACCATTGGTATTTGATCAGCGCCATCAGCGATCTTTCTTCTTCAGAGAATTTGTGTTGCCATCCTGGATAACCGGCAGGGAATCATTGCTGGAGCATGGAATCAATATCTGTCCGGTCTCAGATATCTCCAGGGGTGAATGGGAGTGACCAATACAGGTTGAATGATGCCTCTGGCTTGTGAACAGCTGAGCACTTCCTGACTGGTTTTTTTTAATAAGATATGAATATTGGACACTTGAAGGTTTCAGTGACTTTCTGCCATAAAAAAATTCCCAGAATCCCTACAGTGCAGAAACAGGCCATTAGGCCCACATTGACCCTCCGGACAGTATCCCACCCAGAACCATTCCCCTATTACTCTACATTTACCCCTGACTAATGTGCCTAGCCGACATATCCCTGAGTACTGATCCCATAACCTGCACATCTTTGGACTGTGGGAGGAAACCAGAGCACCCAGAGGAAACCCATGCAGACATGGGGTGAATGTGCAAATTCCAAACAAACAGTCGCCCGAGGCTGGAACGAACCCAGGTCACTGGCACTGTGAGGCAGCAATGCTAACCACTGAGCCACCGTACCACCTAGATTGAGGTGCTATTCATGCACACGTATGCGATAAGCTGAGCAGAATGTAATTGTGTGAGATAGCCAGCCTGTTCCTGAGCAGATTTACCTCCAACATGACAAAGTCGTCAAAAATACAAGATGCATTCCTATGATTCTAAATAATATTCCACTATTCCACTGTTGCTAAGTGAAGGAAATTTCAGAACTGCTTACCTGAGGCATAAACAATAACATAATCCATTGCTGATATCAAAACATAAGTCATACAGTTTAAAATTTAGATGTTGTTTCAAGTTACAGGCTGCCTGGTTAACCCTACAAACAATATACTCAGTTTATAAAGCAGCTTAAGCGATGTAAGTTTTGGCTGAAAGAAGAACAATTTTGTTTAAACGTACAGTGGTAATGAGCAAAATGCACGTTATTTACCAACTTGACTTAACAATCCAATTATCTGTGCTCACATTTACTGGTATAATTCTGAATCTTCCTTCATTATCTACATCAACACCATCACCAACAACATCAATCAATTTTTGGCCCTGTCAAAGACATATTTCTTGCTTCTCGACCATGCAATAACATGCAAAATCCTGGGGTTTCCTTTCTTAAGCATCTCTGCAAAATGTATCAACGTGGTCAGTTAAAATTGGAATTAAAATCAAATCTTCATTTGAAGATACAGAAATGTTATTAGCTCCTGATCAATTTTATAAACTATTTTGCATGCAAGAACAAACAGAGTTTTGCAATGTCACGATAAATTAATGTTCTTTTATACCATTTTCTGGCAGCCCTTTGGTAATTCCTGAATTAATTTCCCAACAAATTCAGCTTGTTTGCATTCAGAGCTTAAATTTATCCCTTTGTTCAGTGGATCTGTCTTTTAATGCCCCACAACCTGAAACAATATAAAGCCAGAGCCCATGCCGTGTCAATAAATGTTCTTCATTGTGACAAGAATAAATAACAGAGCACTCAGAGTTGCAAACAAAAATGTTAAATATTATTGACTTCTTTTTTTTGCTGACATAATAATTTTGGACATCAAGTTCACAGGGGAATAAACAACTGACAAAATATTCAAAATCACTGAGAAAGCTGTAGAAAAGGGGGCTTAAAACACAACTACACTGAACTGCTATTTCATACACTCCACACAATTTATTTCATACTCTGGAGATGGGGGTGGGAGTAGTCAGGTGTTAGGAGAGGATAACAGGGGGTTTGAGTGTCAGGTCCCAGGAGGGAGCTGCGGGGAGGCTGAAGGGCGATCTCAGGTGAATGTGTAACTGTGGGTGTGTGCAAGGTATTTTGAGGCCAATCGAATAGTTACTCGGGAAATAGGCTAGGTTTTTAAAAGTTAATATTAAGTAACTTTACTTAGCTTCAGCAGAATTCTCTTTCTGGTTTTCCCAATTTAAATGGAGATAGTTCAGAGAAGATTTACTCAATTGGTTCTAGAAATGAAAAGCACATCTAATGTAGAGAGATTGAGCAGTTTAAGTCTATAACCATTAGAGTTTAAAAGAATGAGAGGAGATATAATTGAGGTGAATAAGATGCTAAAGGTAATTGACACAATAGACGTCAAAAGCACAATACTCCTTGCAAGAATGAGAGATCTTAGATTTGGGTTAAGGGGTTGTAGATTTAAAACAGGGATGGGAAGAATTATTTCCCTTAAAGTATCATGAACCTGCATAATTCGTTACTCCAGAGTGTGGCAGATGCCCGGTCATTAAGTAAAGTTAAGGAGGAGATAAACAGATTTTTAATTATACCAAGTTCAGGTTTAGGTTCTGGATGTAAGTTCACTTGCTGAGCTGGAATGTTCATTTTCAGATGTTTCATCACCATACTAGCTAACATCATCATCAAGTCTCCTGTGAAACACTGGTGTTAGTGACCTGCTTTCTATTTATGTGTTTAGGTTTCCATGTGTTGGTAATGTCATTTCCCACTCCCTGAGGAAAAAAAAACAGGAAATGACATCACCACAGGAAATTATGTCACCAATCCAAGGAAACCTAAGCACATAAATAGAAAGCGGGTCATTAAACACGAGTGCTTCCCTGGAGGCTCAATGATGATGTTAACTAGTATGGTGACAAAACATCTAAAAATGAACTTTCCAGCTCAGCAAGCAAATTTACATCCGGCTATAAATCTTCTCAAAACTCAAATCTTCTCAAGTTAAAAGATTATGGGGAGTGGGTCAGAAAGTGAAGTTGAGGCCAGGCTGAGATCAGCTATGATCATATGACATGGCATAACAGGTTCAATGACTGAATTGCCTACTCCTGGTCATAGTTCTTATGTTCCTACCCTTTCAGAGGGCTTGCGGCATAGAGGAATCATCCCACAGATTCTTCCATTTCTCAGGCAATTTCCTCTGAGTCTGACATGATGGTGATTCCAAAGAGTCTAAATGTGTCACTCTCATCTGTACCTCAGGAATGATTTTCTGATCATCGGAAAACCTGGACCATGATCGCAGCAGAGAGCATTTATCAAAACTAGTCAAAGTTGACAAGTGATTGGGGTAATAAAGGGGTAATGAAGATGTGATTATGCTATGCCTGAATTCTAAGGAATTAGCAGTACTTGCTGTGTGGGAGTAAGCAACAACATAGGTTTGGTTCTGTTTTTACCATTTTGACACACTTCCTTAACAACAGAGATTACTGGCAATTATCTGGTAATGTTATTGGAGAGGAAGTTGTGGTGACCTTTGTATCTGAATTCTTAAAATGTTCTCCAACCAATTGAAGCTATACAGTATTTCAAAGGCATCTGGATGGGTATACGCGTGGGAAGGGTTTAGAGGGATATAGGCCTAGTGCTGGAAAATGGGACTAGATTAATTCAGGATATCTG
This sequence comes from Chiloscyllium plagiosum, assembly GCF_004010195.1. Classification (NCBI taxonomy): domain Eukaryota; kingdom Metazoa; phylum Chordata; class Chondrichthyes; order Orectolobiformes; family Hemiscylliidae; genus Chiloscyllium; species Chiloscyllium plagiosum. The sequence continues at coordinate 118,054,251 of NC_057713.1, read as the reverse complement.
GTCAGCATGGACCGAAGGATCTGTTTTCTGTGCTATACATCTGATATTAGATTAGATTAGATTACAGTGTGGAAACAGGCCCTTCGGCCCAACAAGTCCACACTGACCCGCCGAAGCGAAACCCTGCTGGAAAATGGGACTAGATTAATTCAGGATATCTGGTCAGCATAGACCGAAGGATCTGTTTTCTGTGCTATACATCTCTATTGACTCTATGACTCAACTGAACCTTGAATGTTTCTCCTTTTTGCTTTATCAGGCATCTCCTCGCTTATGTCCCATTTTCACATAAACTCCATTCTCAGTTTGATTTAATAATTCTATTTCAGTGAACATTGTTTAAATGGAAAACATGGCTGAATATCTGCCTTTTCAGCATGTTTTTGTCATAACTTTAGCACTTTAATAAATAAAGTACTGGAGAAACTCAGCAGGTCTGGCAGCATCAATAGAGAGAGAAACAGAATTAACATTTCTAGTCCAAAAGAGTTCTGAAGAAAACTCATGTTAGACCCTGTTTCACTCTCCATAGACGCTGCCAAACCTATGGAGTATCTCCTACACTTGTTTTGAGTATAAATCTCCAGCATTCACAGTATTTTGTTTATATTTCAACAAAATTCTGCTGACTAGAACCTTGATGTGTTGAATCCCAGTCTTATACTGGGGATTCAATAATGGTTCTCCTTTCTCCAAAAAAAGTGAATTAAATTGCTTCTTTGATCCTTATTCTATTCAAAACCTGAACATAAAAACGAACATTTCTTCTTCAAATTGTTGTGTTGCTTGTGTATCCACGTGTTCCTGAAAAGAGGTGGTGGTAATCTGAAATTGCACAATTAAATGGTCAATACACTTGTTCTTAACTTTATATTCAGCCACAATGTGTTAATGTGTTGAACCTGTACCATGGAATTAGTTATGCAATCAACAAAGGAAGTCTATTCACATAGGTAACAGAGCCATTTATTTGGTAAAGCTCCAGTTCAAAAATAGGGAATGAATTTGTTTCATGTAGTGCTGAAGGAATAAAAATGTAATATGGATCTGAGTTTCCTTTAAATTTACCTCACAACAAAGTCTGTGATGTTTCACATGCATGCCCCATTATAATGGCATATAAATTGTAGGCAAGAATGACCATTATGTACACCACACCATATTTTCGCATAACTTCACTGATTCATCACATGATACTTGCATCAAAATGTTGGAACAGTGAATTTCCATAACTTTTTTCTTCATTAAAATAAATAGTGAGATTGAGCTGACTGAATTAACCACCATTGCGATTATTATAACCAGTTACAGAAAAACACTGCAGGGCTCGGCATTGTATAATCACTGGGACTATAGATTAGTGCATTAATTAAGGAGTTATTGAGTTGTTCTCATTAGGCCTTATTTATTGTTATTAAGTGGCATTGTTACGACAGGGTCACTGGTGCAAAATGTAAAATAAAAATAAAATGGGTTCTAAGAGTGGGTTGTCAGTTTCTTGCCTTGCGTTAAAATGTATTATCATGATGGTAATGTGTGATTTGGATAGCTAATCCTATGCATTTTGACTGCCATCAGAAGTGATGACAATGTGTCCTTTGCACCTTATTAAAATGTAAGTGGTATATCAAAAATAGACTGCTGGAGTAATTGAAGCCTGAAAGCTTCTGGTTTCTGTCTTGTTTTTACAGCTACAAAGGGAAGAAAAGTGAACACTGAATCATCCAAGTTATGAAATAGGAAGATATAAACTGTCCTTAAGGTGAATTAACTGTCTATAATTAGAATTTCTCTGTTTCTAACAATCAGTTCAGCCTTCAAATATTAACTTTAAACATTTCAGGCTGAGTAACATCACAGAAGGACAAGATTTTTATGCTGCCATTGGCCATTCTGATTGGTGCCATGCTGTATTTTAATTACTTTTACAGGAAATTATGCCATAAATTCGTCACTGGAGGATCAGAGTACAAAATGGTTGATCAATATAACTGTTGCAATGAATGAGAACCATGTGAAAAAGGTTAGTCACCTTTTGAATGAGATGAACAGGAATTTCTTCAGTGAGAGTATGGTGAATCTGTCGAACCCATTGCCACAGAAGGCTCTGGAGGCCAAGCCCCTGATTTGATTTAATATATTATCGTCACATGCACTGAGATACAGGGAAAAGTATTATTTTGCACGCTACTCAGGCAGTTCATACCAGACGTAAGAATTTCAAGGTCATAGAACAGAATGCAGAATACAGTGTTACAACCACAGAAAAACTGAAGAGAGAGATCAACTTTAAAATTTGAGAGGTCAGTTCATAAATTACATAGATGGATTGGTTCTTGATTAGTAAGAGGATCAAAGTTATGAAGAGGAGGCAAGAGTTTGGGATTGAGAAACATATCAGGTGCGCTCAAATCAGGGAGCAGACTCACTGGGCAGAAGGCCCTAATTCTGCTCCATAAGATATTGTTATAGTTTTAATATTATTCAAAATTAGTTTCATAAATAGTATTGCTGAAAACTATAATTCAAGGCATTAAACTACTTTAATATGTATTCACAAAGTAGTTGTTTTTCTCATCCTCAAGCCTGTTCTGCCATTCATTAAGATCATGACCTGCTCTGCCTCCAAATTTTATTCACTCACCCTGGCTCCATATCCATCTTTACTCTTGAATAACCAGTTCCTAATAATTAGATTTTTAATCATTAATTGTACTAGTCACTGTTTCTTTTCACTGGAGGTAATTCAAAACTCCAAACCTTTTTCTTCTCAGAGTGTTTCAGAATTATCCTCCTGAAAGGTCTGTCTCTAATTGTTTAATGTATGCCTCCACTATCTGTTTTTCTTCATCAAATCTATCAATTTCTTCCAAAATTACGATATGTTCTATATCTCAGAGAATGCAAATTTAGGTAATTTGCTTTCTGATCTAACCTTTTGAGCCCTAATTACATTCTGTTCTGTTCTTCTTCCAAGGCAATATATCTTTTCTAATTTTCCACACCCAGAACTGGACAGAGAATTCAGATATGTTTTAACAGTGACCTTGTATAGCTGTAGCAAAACTCTTGTCCTTATATGCTATTATCTTCTCATCAACACTTGTATAGGTTAACATTCCACTAGTCCTTTTGATTTTGATTTTGTACCTGGCTACAATACTTTGGTGCTCTATGTACTCTATCTCTGAACATTGCCTGGTTTGTAGCTTTTCACTATTTCAATAAATACTCCAATTATTCATTTTGGGACAAAATGGATGATTCCACATTTATTTACATTTAAATCCATTTGCCAATTTTAGCATTCAATCTGTCAATGTATCTTTTCAAATTTATGCTGCTTTCTGTACTATCTACTATGTTGACAGATTTGAGCGCATGGCTCTTTGTTATGTAAGTCATCAATAAATGCATTGAATAGTTGAGGTCCTGTCATTTGTAGGACACCACACAGCATGCTTCCATTTTGAATATAGACCTAACATCCTTCTTGTCATCAACTACCTAAACGAACGGCCTAACCAGGACATTAAATCCGATGAGATTTAGTTGTGTAATCCTATGGACAACTGATCCAAAGTTTGGGATGAAGTAATAAAACAATTTGGGCATTTGAAAGGAAAGCAAAAATGTACTGAAGATTCTAGATTTTATTTATTTCACTCGGGTGTTAACTTTAACTAACAGACTCGTATTTGAAACATTATCAAATGCGTTATGGAAGTCCATATGAACTACATCCTCCTGCCTACTTCTTCTGAAGCAATTCAAATAGTTGGTTCTCCATGAAATTTCATCTGAAAATCCATGGGTGGAATGGCAAGGAATTTGGGAAAATGTGGCAAGAATGATGCAATGAGTTTTTAGACATGGAGAAAGAAATAGTCTGAATTTTCCACCTAAGTTTTTAAAGGCTCGATAAGAATCTCACTAATAAGTAGCAAGGACACAATTTCCATACATTTGTATTTTATTACCAGCTATTCCCACCTCATTTCTATGCAGGTTGCTAATCTCCCAGACATCAGTGAGAAGCAAGACAGCGCCAATATCCAATGTGAAAACCACAGTGATTATCTGACGGTTGATGATTTCTCTGGACCTCCACAATGGCATTCAGTCTCCAACATCGCATGCCAGGCTTCATGGGCAGCACTACCCATGGAGGTCAACATGGGTAAAATACCAGTCTCACCCTGTCATCACAGCAAATCTCAGACTCACTTATAATGTTGTTCATCACTTCTCTCCTTCACTCTGCACATGAAGGTGTTGCTGGCTTCAACATTCCTGCTAGACCACTTTGAGCATGTTAACACATGTACATCCCATACATCAGAAAGACGAGCATCTCGGGACGGCTAGTTTGATTTCTTAGTACCTACACGTTTGTGCTTACTTGGATACTCTCAGAATCTGCTTTGGCTTTTAGCGCTTGGCCACTTCTTTCAGAACTCACAGATTCTCAGTAGCTCTCTCTTGCCTCACCTTTTAAAACAGACAAAGGCAGGAAGCCTGAATTGAATTGCCAGCAACGTTCAGTCAAGAGGGGCCAAGACATGTGGCGTATTGCATCATGCTACTTCAACACCTACAACACGTTCCAGCAGCTGATGTGACAAACACACTGTGTCAATCCAGGGATCTATGCCCTTCTAGTCAGTCCAGCAGGTAAGGCTCAACTAGCTTGGGAGTTACTGGCAAGTTGGTCTGTGCAGAAATCCATCATGATATTGGGTTATCCTCAGTCAGGGCTGTCATCTCAAATGGATGAAAGTGGGCCAAAGTCAATCTTGTTTGCTTGGGCTGGAAAGGTCACAGGAGCTGTCAGCAGTGCATGCACTTTTGGGGTAAGTGGGAAGGGTCAAGATTGGAACCAGAATGCTGGTACACAGAAAGATAATGATTGGAAAGGGGCATAAGTGTGGAAGCCAATGTTGCATGGGAGGGCACTGGTACTGCAAGACAGGAAATGTTGAGACTTCAATAGGGGTAAGTGATGTGGATAACAATGGTGAGCATGGCTCTGTGATAGGTCAGGTACTAAGGGGGAAATTTGAGAATATACATGGTTGAATAACATGGTTGGGAATGTGGGGATGGTCAAGGTTGATGAATTGTCAGGTACTGCTGTAGAGAAAGAAATGTGACATTCAGGTGAAGCATCTAGGAAAAAAAAAGGACCCTATAGATCTCTCTCAAGTGCAATCTTGAAAGTTTTGCATCTTAAAGCCATCTCAACTATGTAATAAACATAAATAACAGCTGAAAACACACTCAGAGCAACTCCTGTTTTGGTTTCCTGTGGGGAGTGGTAGCCACTAATATCCTATGGGATGCCCTTCGAGCCGACTATATGGAACAGTTACACAGATTTGAAATGAAACATATATTCTGTTGCATTAAGCTACATGTTTAACTCATATATCTACCAACAATTTAGATTCAAAATTCTAGCCATAAGCTTTATTATATTATTACATCATTATAAAATATTTGCAGTAATCTCTGTGATTACAGCTGGCCTTTACACTGTGACCTGCAGTCAGCAATTCACACAAAAAAAATTCCAAAGCTCTCATAGACTACAAAAGGGCATGGAATTCTGAAAACAGAAGATGGCCATTCGACCCTTCGAACCTGCTCTGCAATTCAATATGATTATGGCTAATCATCCAATTCCATACCCTGTTCCTAATTGTCTTCCATACTTAAGATCTCTTTAACCCTAAGAATCATATCTAATTTCTTGAAAATATCCAATATTTTGGCTTCAACATCTTTCTAAGCAGTAAAAAATAAAATTGATATTCTATAGTTGTGTTACTGAATTTCATTGTGAAGTAATTACATCAGTTCTGCATTGTCTCCAATAGGTTACTGAAGATAAACATTGATCAACATTGAACAAGTTCAAAAGATCTTTCTGCCCTCTTCTTGTGCCACTTACAGTTCCTTGATTCCATCACAATTTGTATTTTATTTGATTACCCTTCCAAATATCATGTGGCCTTTATCACCAGACTTGTTATAAACTTTATGATACAGGGAGCACAGTGGTTAGCACTGTTGCCTCACAGAGTCAGGGACCTGGGCTCAATTCCACCCTTCAGTGACTGTGTGGCATTTGCACATTTTACCTGTGTCTGTGTGGGTTTCCTCCAGGTGTTGTGGAGGAACAGTCCAAAGATGTGCAACTAAAATGCCCATAGTGTCCAGGGATGTGCAGGCTAGGTGGATTAGCTATGGGAAATGCAGGGTTATAGGGATCGGGTGGGGAGAGGGGACGAAGGGATGGTGGGATGCTCTTTGAGGCTCAGTGTAGACTCAATCTGCCAAGTGGCCTACTTCCACACTGTAGACATTCTATGATTCTCAGGATTATACGATTTTAAGTCATCCTGAATGGAATCAGCGACAGCAAGTGTAATCATCACTGCCGCAACTATACAAAGATGGTGTAGAATAATTGAGGAGGTAAAAAGGTGTCAACAAGCTTAGGACCAGCTGCAGCCCAATAGTCTCCACATGGAGAAGTCACAACAGAAAGTGCCCAGAGGACATGGAGGAGGTGCATGAGGGACAGAGTATATCGTCCTCAAACTTGTTTCCTCCAGACGAGTGTGTTGATCTGATCCATTAGAGAAGAAGGAAAGCTCCTCTGATTTGAGTGCTTAGATTTGGAAAACAATAGTCACCTCAAACTCAAGCTTTCATATGGCAGCCTAATGTTGGGCTCTTCAAAGAATAGGACATGCAACAGAAGTTAGGAAGAATGCTGTGGAGATTGAAGATGTGGCTAAATAATTGCATCAAATGAAAGTTTTGTCGACTATGGAAATATGCAGTGTGTGAAAGTAATTAATTTCAGAATGCATCAAGTGCATAGTGGCATGAAGAATTACTCATGATTGGGCCATTGTAAACTAGGCAAAATTAATAGTACAACCCCACTTCTGAACTTGAAAAAATACCACATATAATGACATTTTTGATTTAATTCTTTATTAAAGCAAAAATAGCTTCCAATCACCTCTCTGATTCTTTGAGCCTAATCATTCATTATAGTCCTGACATCATGTTATCTTAGTCATCAATAACAGTGAAGTAAAATACGGTTTCGGCAGTGTACTGCATGACCTTATGCATTGTGCTGGTTTGACAATACACCAGATAAATGCATTGCAATGAAAGAATCATCACTTGGGATGTACTAGTTTTATTGATTGGAGTGACACGCATTGTTTTCAAATATTAATTTTATTAAGCAAGTGCTTTACTGCTGTATGAGGAATTGAATATACTGCGCAAATAATTTATACATGCCTGGTATTCATGAAAATAGCTTCCAGGCTGCTGACATTTTTCAGGTCCTGCCTGGAGCAATTGTTGCCAATGCCCAAAGCCTTTCTTTCTGCAATCTTTATAAGGACACACTATTCTATCAGCTAATCAATCAATAGATAAGAATAGTAGGACTATAATATGTTATTTTAAATAGGTAAGAACAAAATGTTTTCTTTTTCTCAAGAAACATTGTGATCTGAAAAAAAAAACAACTAAATGCAGTAGTTAAATATGATGACCCAAGGCACTTCATAGGAGCATTATAGTGTAAAGTATGACAGTGAGCTGTGCAAAGAGAAAGCTTGGTCATACAGGTCAGTTTTAAGGAGGGTCTTAAAGAAGGCAAGCTTGGGGCCCATGCAGCACAAGGCACAGCCACTACTGGAGGATCAATAACAATTAAGGAAACTCAAGAAGCCAGTATTGGCTGAACATAGATATCTCAGTGTGTTTTAGGATTAGAGAAGATACCAAAGTAGGAAAGGGTGAAGTCATAATGGACCTTGAAAGGCTAGAGGTAGAACTATGATCTGAGCATCATCAATTTGCAATAAAACTAACAGCTATGCTTTTGGATGATGTTGATGTGGGGCTGTATCTTGATAATAATTAGGAATGGGTCAATGATAGATTTTTGGGAGCACCAGAGGTAATGGTGCAGGAGAGGGAAGATATGTCGTTGCATACTCTGGAATGGGTTAGATAGACAAGAATGAAATAATTTGAGAGTATATACACAGTTAAATGAATGTGGAGAGTTGTTGCTTGCAGATTTAGTGATCAATCATGTCAAAGACTGGAAGCAGATTCATTGATTCATACAACATGGAAATAGACCCTTCAGTCTAACTTGTTCATGACAACCAGGTCTCGTAAACTGAAATAATCCCATTTGCATGAATTTGGTCAATATTCTTCTAGACCTTTCCTATTCATATACCTGTCCAAATGTCTTTTGAATGTTGTAATTGTACTTGCCTCTGTCATTTCCTCTGGCGGCTCATTCCATAGTTTTGATCACAAAAGACAACAAGGTAAAGTTTACTTTTGTCACAGTCAGGTACAATGTCATTTGTGACTTTGATAAGAGTTATTCTGGTATTGCGGGAAGGGTAGAATCCAGATTATAGAGAGATTCAAGCATGGATTTCTGGGAAAGTTGAGAATGGATTTGCATGACAAGGTGTTCAAGGACTTGACAGAAGAAAAGGTCTTGGAATGAGATTGTGGCTTGAAAGCACAGTGGAGCAAAAGGATTTTTGAAGAGGGTAAGGAAGGCAGCTTTAAAAGGAGAGAGCGACAAACGCTAACAATGTTGACTAATTGGAGACAAGGAGAGGAAGTTGGGTATTTAGCAATTTGATGGGACCAGGTTTCAAGGAACAGGAAGTGAGTTTCATGGATAATGTGTGCTCAAACATATCATGATGGAAGATCAGAAATAAACTAGAGAATGATGCAACCTCAGAAATAGAATGCAAAAGTGTTTAGGTAGGGAGTTATTCTTTACAACAAGTTTGGCCAGTGGATCAGTGGAAAGGGTGGATGCTGAAGAGGCACATAACTTAATATAGAATTAATGATTTCCTTGCATTTAGTGTTGGATGGGAAAATGAATGATACATGGGAAAGGGATTTAAGGAGCTGCCATAATGCAAGGAAAAATAAGCCACCAACCAGCATCGCATCCCTGATGGATCAGATAAAGTAAACGTATTATTGTTTAATGTAATTAGTCATATAGGAATCCTCAAAGACAACATTTCCAGTTACAACAGTAAGGGCAAAAAGTTATTTTTTCCATTGTGAGGAATTATGAGCTGAGTCCTCTGGATTTGGCTTGATGATCTTGCAAATTTGGAGTGCAACTTCCAAATGTTTTTCTTGGACTGTAGATTGTTACTCTTGTCCCAAGAGATTACACTGTTAGATGATAGCTTAGTGGTGAGAATAATTGTATTTGTCTGGATTGAATAGGCTTGATCTGGTGATTTTTGTTTCCTGTATCCCAATACTATTCCCAGTTTAGTAGACAATTGTTTTTCAGTTTTGTGGAACAACAAAAACTTCCATCTATAGATGCTTTGCACATTCACTGATCTTTGATAGTGCATTCATCAGATGATTCTCTGGTGTCAAACCCAGCAGTGATTTAGCTAAATTAAAATATGAAAAACTGTCTAATGCAGAGCCTTTTGGTCTTGTTTTCAATTAGTAGACAGATAATGATGTATGATCTTTCTAAGCCCCTATTTCATCTTCCATTATGAATTAGTTTATACAAGAATATAGAACAATAAAGTCCTCAGATTCATTTTTCACAAATCCTTCGGTGAGTAGATGAAGTTGCTAGAAATCAGAAAAAAGTGCTTTTCAAGGACAAGTCAATAGAACGTAAAAATGCATGCACACAAAAGTGTTGATTGATAACAGCATTCAGGTAACAATATGCACTAGACACAAACGTTTTGTTAATTGACACAATTAAAAATGGAGGTTGCTTAATAGTTAATCAAAAAGCATTCAAAAATACCATGGAAAGAAAGACAGACACAGTCAGATGGAGGGGAAGAGATGAACAGAGTTAGAGATGCAGAGAGAGAGACAGAGGGAGTGACTAAATTCTGCTCTTGAATTCTACTACAAGGGGTTCTCTTCATTTTAGCAAAACCTATCCTTTCACTGTTGTTGCTCCTGATCATGTTAATAACATTTCAAACTATTCCTGCCATGGATAGTTATTTTATGGCAAAATATCTATTATACAGTATTTTCCAATGTTACATATTGGAGTATTTAAAGAGGCAAATTGTATGGGTTGGTGAGCTCCATAATGCAACATCAGTAGCATGAGGAGAGGTCTGATAGTGATGTTAATCAGTCAATATATCTGGCTTAATGCCCATATTTCAAACATGGTCTGTGTGGACCCACTGAATACTTGTGCTTATCACTGACTATAAAATGTGTGCAACATGGCTCTTGTGCTGCAGTTCTAATGTCCCTACCTTTAGACCAGAAGGCCTGGCTTCATGACCCACTTGCTCCAGAGTTATGTCATAACGTGTCTGAACAGGTTGATTAATAAAAACATATTTAAAATATGTCCAAGAAACCCCTTAATTCTTGTTAAAGGGATAGGTATCCAACTTTAAATGAAAGATGCTTTTTGACTAGTTTCACAGGTCAGAGAAGGCCAAAAAGGCCTGTACTGCGCTGTAATGTTCTATGACGTGCTGTAGACCTGCTCTGTCGAGGTTTGTTGAAGTGCAATTATTTTTGGTTTGTGGACGTACTAGTGCATCTGACCAAGGAAGGCAGAGGAGTTAGTCACTCAAGGCTGCAAGCATTATTGTGAAATGTACTTGCAGTAGGTCTTTCTCTGCAACATGAGAGAAATAATGGAGCAGGAATACAGTGAGGGAAAGGTCTATGAAGATGGAGGAGGAAAAGAAGCAGTGACCTCTTTGGCACAAGCCTGGTTTTCTGTGAGTATTGCTTCAGAACCTACTTCCATTTGAAAAGTGGGGGCAAACACTCATGGCACCTACAAATTAGTCAAGATGGACCAGGAAGAGCTCCCTGGGGTAGGATGCACACATCTGAAGGACTTGCTTCTAGTATGAACAGACCAGCTGCACGTTGCTACGGCCTTACCAGTATCTTGTACAGCTGAAGCATGACCTCGTGGCTCCAAAACCCAATCCCTCTACTGAAAAATTGCAACACACCAATGCCTTCTTAACAACCCTATCAACCTGGGTGGCAACTTTCAGGGATTTATGCGCCCGGACACTGAGATCTCTCTGTTCATCCACACTGCCAAGAATTTTGCCATTAGCCCAGTACTCTGCATTCCTGTTACCTCTTCCGAAGTGAACTACCTCACACTTTGCTGCATTAAAATCCATTTGCCACTTCTCAGCCCAGGTCTGCATCTTATCTATGTCCCTCTGTAACCTATAACATCCTTCGGCACCATCCACAACTCTGCCCACCTTAGTATCATCTGCAAATTTATTAATCCATCCTTCTACATCTACATCGAGATAATTTATAAAAATGTCAAACAGCAGTGACCCCAGAACAGATCCTTATGGCACACCACTGGGAACTGAGCTCCAAGATGAAAATTTCACATTAAGCACCATCCTCTGACTTCTTTCAGCTAGCCAATTTCTGATCCAAACTGCTAAATCACCTTCAATCCTAAAACTCCATATTTTGTGCAATAGCCTACGGTTTGGAACCTAATCAAATGCCTTACTGAAATCCATATACACCACATCAATTGTCTTACTTTCACCCATCTGTTTTGTCACCTTCTCAAAGAACTCAATAAGGTTAATGAGGCACGACTTATCCTTCATAAAATCGTGTTGACGATCCCTAATCAAATTATTCCTTTCCAGCTGATTATAAATCCTATCTCTTATAACCTTTTCCAACGTCTTGCCCACAACTGAAGTAAGGCTCACTGGCCTATAATTACCAGATTTATCCTGAATGCAAGGGGGCTGCTAATGGGTCAGCAATGAGCAACATGAGTCATTGGGAGCATTGTTCCTCTAAAGATATCATTTGAAAGCGCTTTCACTCAGCTTCAAGATCTACTGGGAGTCTTTGAACACCTTTTCACACTACTTCCAGGTACTTGAATCTAGCATCCAGGAGTTTGTTTCTCTGGTCTTTCCTCTCATACTCTTTGTAGAACATTTCTTCAGGGCATCCTTGCCCTCTGTGCAAATACAATATCTCTCCTCCTAGTGACTTCCATGATGAATTCTTTCACTGCCTTATTGGTTGCCAGCAGCAGAATGAAATCAGGCTGTGAACAAAGTGAGAGGTGTATAAATGTACCCGGACCAATCTTGATCAGTTTGCAGCCATGTGTTTTAATTCAGAAATATTACACAGTGAGATAGACAAAGGGAACAAACAAGAGTCAGGGGAACATCCAACACAACTTCATTTAACACTTTATTGAGGAAATATAATATTTATCAGACTCTGCTATTTTACTTTAATTAAACACTATCAAACCCTTATTTCATTCTATGCAACTCTCCTTAAAGAAGGACAGAAGGCCTTTTATAACTGGCAGCTGGCTGAATTATGTGCCTCAAACTCTAGTAGGACTCTGCTGTGGAAGAAGTTTGGCCAGATGGACTGGGGGAAATCAGGCAACTGACAGAGAACATGGGATACATTTGGCTTCATGTGAAATTAGACAAAATAAAAACAGACAGCACACATTTGTGTGCCTCAACAAGAGGAGACATGGGTGTTCTTACAAATCATAATCACCAAGCCTGAAAATGGCTGTGTACAAACCTGCAGTTTATCAAGGGAGAGCTGGTTTAACTCTGTTGGCTGGATAGTAATACATAACACACAGTGATACCAACAATAGGGGTGCAATTTCCACACCAGCTGAGGTTAACATGAAGGATTCTCCCTCTCACCCTCAGCTGAGACATGGTAACCCCAAGATTAAATTACTGCCATTTCTTTCTGTCTTGTAAAACAGCAGTGACTTTACTTTTTAGTCCAGCCTTTTAAAGTAATGACACAATAATTATCACCACCTACATTCTCCATTGTTGAAATTTGAATTACAGCAATATAGATTTGCACTTTTAATAGCCTAAAAGAAGATATGAAACAAAATGATGTACTGGACAAGATTTATTTTTCAAGACCAATACTGTTGCCTACAATATAAAACCATATTGCTTGTTAGAATCAATGGGTAGCCTACATTAAAAAAGAAACACATCTTAAAAATATTTTTGTATTTCATTTTTGTTTTAGTTCTCAAAAAAAAAGACTAATAAAGTGAAATGTTGTGTGCATTGGCTGAATGTCAGCAACAAAACTGTAAATCCGAAATCTAATCACATCCCCCAAAAAAACAGAGACAGTGAAACAATTACTCTTGACTGGCTTGTTAATTTAATTTTTGAATTTCAATTTTGTTGGAAAAAACTAAAATGGCAGGCAATTTGATGGCTCCAAACTCTAACATCTGACAAGTTCCCCGTCTCACTGCTTCCCTTGAGTAGTTTAAATATATTTTACATAGAATTTAAATCATCTGCCCTAGCTAATTAAGGATGAATATTCTTACAAGTCTGATTAGAAGCTGCACAATATACTGAGCAGTGGAGCAAGAAGCCCATAAAACTATCCTCATAGCCACCTACATTAAGTGCTTCCACAAAGCCAATTAAGTAAAGTTGCTGAAAAAGCAAATAAAAATATGGAAAGTAAATAAAGTCATATTCGCAACATCTTACTCAATTAATATTGCTCTGAAAACATTTGTAATTATTAAAATTACAAGTAATCATTGGGCAAAGGGAAAAAAATATTGAATGGGGTTAGTGATGTAAAACATCAGAATATTTCTTATCGTTTCTCTTGCAGGTATTCTCTTTTGTTGTGAAGTGAAAGGTGGGTAAATGTACTCTGACTAACCTTGACCAGTTTGCAATAACCCTTTTTAATTCTGGCATGTTGCACAGTGAGATAGACAAAGGGAACAAGAGTTAGGGGAATGTCCTACACAACTTTATTTAATACTTTATCAAGGAAGTATGATATTTGTCAGGCTCTACTATCATACTTTAATGCAATACTTTAAGGACTATGCAATAAACAGTCTCAAAACTCCTCTAGATATTTACTTCTGACACAGCTTCTGAGGATTTGGTACAATATGTATACAGGTCCCTACCTCTGTAGTTGGACTGTTTGTCTGAAAAGGCTGGTAATATTCATTCAATAAGGGTGGGACAGGCTGTTCCTCAATCTTTGAAGGTTGGCTGATGTTTCAGTACTTGCAGTCATCCCCTCTCACTTAGGGCTGGTTCTTATCTTCAGGCCATCTGGTGGTGAGGTAGTCTCTCTAGTCAGTTTGATGAGGTTTGCCAAGAGGTACAAAGAGCTGGAGATGCTGTCAGTTTGGTTGGAAGTTGAAGGTGCTGTCTGGAGATGCAGTTGAAGAAGCTGCAAAAGCAAAGTGAGATGGGTCTCCAGGTTTCTCTTTTGTTCCCCTCCTCGTACCCTTTTCAAAGATTTTGTGGCTTGCATCCAATACTAGCATTGGGCAAAGGAAGCAAGATCCAATGAGGTGACTACTCTCCATATTTAGAGGTTGCAGAACATGGTTTTGAATCTTTAACTATCAAGTGCTGTCCTTGTTACACTGTACCTCTGACCTCCTCCTGAGCTGGATGTCAATTCCATGTACCTTTCTTCCAACAAAGCATTTCACTGGATGTGTTAACAATGGTTTCTTCTGAAACAATGTGGCTGATAAAACCAGGTCATGCAGTTCCAGCCTGTCTGGGTTCAATGAGAAATTGATTGTCCAAGGCCTGGCTGCCTGAATACTGTCTGTTCCAGTTCTGCAGTTAGCAAATGGCAGAATCCTTCTAGGTTTAAACTTGACTTCAACATTTTGTGTTTTTATCCATTTTCATGAAAAATTGTCACTACTTCTAAAGGATTTACAAAATGGCTACACATAACTAAATTAATTCTCATACTGCATATTGGGATAAATATATGAGTAAATATGTGTTGCCGTTGGTTTATCAGTCACCTTTTAATGTCATGAGACCTCCCAAGGCTCTTTGCAGAAGCATTACAAACCAAATATATGTCGCTGATCCACAAAAGGGGAGATTTTAGTCAGACAACCAAAACACTTGCTACTTTGATCAATTGAAGAAGTGTCTTAAAGGGGCAAGCATGGTTACCAGTGGCAAAGCAGTAAAATTTGGGATTTTGAGAATTTAAGAAGCACAAGACCGAGAGGGTGAGAGGCTGCAAGGGGTGGTAGACATAAGGAAGATTGAAGCCTTGGACAGATCTATAAACGAAGATGAAAATTTTAAGATCAACACATTATTAGATTGGAAGCCAGTGTAGCCCACAAAGAATAGGGGTTATTAAAAAAAAACTTGCTGCATCGTAAGACACAAACAGCAAAAGTTTGGATGAGCTCAGGTTTATGGAAAGTGGAACCCCAGCCTGGAGTTCTCGGAAGTGATCAAGTGTAGAATTAACAAAGTCATGACTGAAGATTTCAGCAGCAGATGAGTTGAGACGCGAACAAACTTGGGAGATGATGCAGGAAGTGGAAATTTGAGAGCTTGGAATCTCCTCTCAGATAACATATGATATCAATGTTGTGAACATACTGACATGGGGTAAACTTCTAGGGAACAAAGTTTAGTGCATAGAGTTGAGCCAATGGCCTCAGTCTTCCCAATTGTTAATTGGGAGAACAATAGATGAGCAGTTGAATAGTTTTTAAAAATTTGTTCACAGAATATGGGCATAGAACATAGAACATTACAGCACAGTTCAGGCCCTTCGGCCCTCAATGCTGCGCCGACCTGTCATACCAATCTGAAACCCATCTAACCTACACTATTCCATGTATGTCCATATGCTTGTCCAATGACTACTTAAATGTACAACATCTTTGGCTAGACCAGCATTTATTTTCCATCTTTAATTGCTCTGGAGAAAGTGATGGTGAGCTGCCTTGTTGAATCTTTGCAGTCTGCAGGGTGTAGGTACAACTGTAGTGCTATAAGAAAGGAACTTTGATGATTTTGATGCAGCAACAATAAAGGAACAGTGATTTAATAGGCCAGGATGGTATGTGGCTTGGAGGGGAAATTGTTGGTGCTGGTGTCCCCATGAATCTGCTCCCATTGTCTCTCTTCGTGGATTTTGAAGGTGCTTTCTAAAAAGCCTTCAGAGCTACTATAGTGCATTTTGTTGACAGTATACATTTGCTGCTGTGCATCAGTGGTGAAGGAAATCAATGTTTATGGTGGCGGATAAGGTGCTATTCAAGTAAGCTGCTTTGTACTGATGATGTCAAAGTTGTTAAGTGCTGTTGGAGCTGCACTCATCCAAGCAAGTGGAAAGGCTTGGACCTGTGCCTTGTCATAGTGGACAGTCTTTTTGGGAATCAGGAGGCAAGTTACTTGCTGTTGAATTCGCAGCATCTGACCTGCTCTTGGAATCTCTTTATTTATATAGCTGGTCCAGTTCAGTTTGTAGTCATTGGTAACCCAGAGGACTGAATATCAAGGCATGATGTTTGGACTCTGTCTTGTTGAAGATGGCCATTGTCTGGTAATTATGTGACACAAATGCTACTTACTTTTTAACCAGCCAGGTCAGTAGTACTGACAATGCAGAGTGGAGAGTTTTCACATACAGGCTGAAAACAAATGCTGTAGCTTCTGTTGATGCGAGTGAGAGACTTAGATAAGAAATGGGAGGCGACTAAGGAAAGATCCTTGGGAGACAACAGCAACAGTGTGGGAACATGGATTAACAGAAGTGGGAGCAGAATTGATGCAATTAGGTATTTCATGCTTACATTGACCTTCGAGAAGTCATGAGAGCAGGTAGGAGTGAAAATAAAGAATATATATGTATTTAAGGGTAAGACAGCAGGGAGGATTAAATGAGTAACAAAAATAAAAATTGCTGGGAAACCTTTATAGGTCTGGCAGCATCTATGGAGAGAAACCAGAGCTAACATTTCAGGTCGAGTGAAAGGAACTAAGGAAGGGTCACTCGACCTGAAACATTAAGATGCTGCCAGATTTGTTGAATTTATTCAGCAATTTCTGTCTTTATTTGAGATTTACAACAACCACAGTTTTGTTTTTCAGTTTTCAGCATTAATAAGTTCTGGCCAAGTGGACTCATCGACCTCAGAGACATGACAGAGACTAATATTGAGGTTATCTTGATCTAAAAAGGCAAAATAGGCTATAAGCTTCTCTCACTTGCTGTTGGAGATGAGGTTGGAGTGAATAGGGAGAGGCCCTTTAAAAGGTGATTTGTTGTTGTGAGCAGAAGCCAGGGGTTAACTTTGCACTCCATTGATCTTGAAATAGTGTGCAGCTTTAAAAGACACAGGCAGAATCTAATAGTGTTACGAAATATCTTTCAGTGAATGGATCAACCGATTTCTAGTGCATACTTTCAAGTCTGTACCCTTTGATCTATAGAGAATGGAGTTGAGTGCTTATTGGGGAATAGCTGGGGTGCCAGCGAAAAATGGGTTTGCTGAGGACTAGGAAATCAAAGATGGATCTGGAGTTGTGATGGAGATTTGGCAAGGAAAAGACTTGGAGGAATGAAAATATGGTGTGTTAACATCAGAACACAAGTGTAAAATATAAAGTAACAAACATTGAACAAAACAAATTTTCATAATTTAGTTTTTCAGAATCAGAACTTGTTGCATTTTCAAGAATAAGCCAAAGATATCTTGAATAGATCAGGTTGAATAGAATAATTTAGCAAAAAGCACAGGATGGAATTTGTTATCAGGTCATACACAGTTGTAAATAAAACTTCTCTGTAGGAAAGGTTAATTTAGAGCACATATCATCTTTTTTCTCTTTCATGCATACAAAGTATAATTTCTGTTCATGAGAACTTCTTTCCCTTAAAAGTGCCAACTGGTTGTGAACTTTATTCTTTTTGTTTCATCTCTTCACAATGAATCATCTTTTAATGGTCCACATTAGCAAAGTAAAAGCCTGAGAGTGTATTAAATGCTGATTTATCAGATAAATCGTCTGACAGGATATTCCAGAATACTTTATATGCCTATGAGTTTACAACAAATTGCTCCACATAATTTTTTTCCTTGACTGTCAAAAAATGCATTGAAGCATTTTCTTTCATTTCCTTAAAATACTATAAGACTCAAAGTATTTGATAACTACGATAGAAAATGGGTGTACAGCGTATTAAATCAAATAGACTGGAATCATGAAAAAGATTATGCTGGCAAGAACACTGGTAAATGCCGTTATCATCTATACATTAACTGTAATATCTGGTTGCAGTTTCAGTTATTAAAATTCATAGAATCATACAATGTAACCATCTAGAAACATGTCATTCTGTCTTTCAAGTCTGCTTTGTTGGTTCTTTCTCTGACACAGTTCAACTAATCTCAACCTCCTGACCACTTCCTGTTTTTCACCAATGTGAAGGTCATATGGGACTTCACGTTGGATAAGTCTTATTTCTGAATATGGGAGAATCATGGTTTGTAATCAGCAGATGTCTATTTGTGTTGAGATATACAACACACAAACTTTATGTTGCCTCAACATCTGAACAATTACAGTGTGCGACAGAATGTGACCTGTGCTGTTGGGTGATTGAATGCAGAAAAAAAGATAGTTTAGCAGGGTACAAGGTTGGTACCTATTTCAGTGAACCTTCATCGCCAATACACCAAGAGAATGATGTATTTAAGGGGTATTGCACTCATTACAGTGGAGTTGCTGCTGACTGCATGTGCCAGGGGTAACCTTATAGAGATTTATAAAATCATGAGGGGCATAGAAAGGGTAAATAAGCAAAGTATTTTCTCTGGGGTCGGGGAATCCAGAACTAGAAGGCATAGGCTTAGGGTGAGAGGGGAAAGATATAAAAGAGATGTAAGGGGCAACTTTTTCACACAGAGGATAGTACATGTATGGAATTACCTGCTAGTGGAAGTGGTGAAGGCTGGTACAGTTGCAACATTTAAGAGGCATTTGGGTAGGTATATGAATAGGAAGGGTTTGAAGGGATATGGGCCGGGTGCTGGCAGGTGGGACTAGATTAGGTTGGGATATCTGGTCGGCATTAACGGGTTGGACCGAAGGGTCTGTTTCCGTGCTGTACATCTCTATGTCTCTATGACTCTAAGAAAGTTATCAACTAGAGTGCACCCAAAGAATAAAACTATAGGTTTCTCTGATGTTGCACTGGAAGCAATTGTTTTAGACATTGCATTTGCCTAATTTGTTAGAAAGGAATGGGAAGAGTAATTCCCATAGAACAGAAACATTCATGTACCCACTTGCATTGTCTTGCACACACAATGCAGATTCAGCATTTATGGAGAAAGGACACCTTATTTATAAAAAAAAGGAGTTGACCTTTTCTGTACCTGTCAAATAAACACATATCCCTGGAGATAGATGGAACATCTGGATAAGCTGTTAAAATATTAATGAATTTTCAGGGCACCCATTGAGAAATCATAAAAATGCACCAAATAACTTGTGGATTAATCACTGCTGTTATTCAGGTAACTATAGAAAATGACTCACCATGGACTTCCTGATATTTCAGCTGAATGATGTTCCAAAGAATGGATACGGAAATGTCTGCTATACAAGAATGTGCTGGTGAAATCAGAACCTATTGAGTGTCAATAGCCATGTCAGCAGAAACGACTTGTCAGGACAATGTAAAAAAAAAGGTACTATAATCACATTCGATAAAATACATTTCTGATAACAGACATCTAATTAGGGTTAGTTGGAGCCACCAGACAGAAAAGGAGGTTCCAGATCATTAATGAACTGAACTTGACATTGTATCTACAATCAAACAAGCATGTACCTTTCAGCAAGAAAAGTGATGACTTTACTACATTATGCCATGTGATGTTCTTGTATAAAGGTATCAGCTCCATCTCAAATAGCTACTGCTGTACTTTCTCATCAATCAGGAATGACAGTTGGTTAGCCAACTTGAATTCAGACTCCATCAGTGTTATGATACAGCTGTAATGTCTTATATTGCACTGTAAATAAAGTTTTTGATGCGTATCCTTATCAGACAAGAGTTAACATAACACAAAGGACATAGAAAGGTTTTCTAGGTGTTCATATTTCAATAAATTCAAAAATCAAACTACATAGATTAAGACAATAAAACATAAACAGAAATATGTTCTGACATGCTTCAATAAAATAATGAAATAGAAGAGAACCTTTTGCATTTCAGACAATAATACACATTCAAGTAGCCTGCAGAAGTGAAGAGCAATAACAACTCTATATACCTGTAACCTGTCAGACAGAACCCAAGACATAAATGGGAAATTTGCCTAATTGTTGTTGCATCTGGCCTGAAAGTAAGGGTATAAGTTGCACTGTATATGTTATGGATGTTCTGAACAATTTTTAAAAGATTCATTCATGGATTGTATGCACTGCTGTCCTGGCCATTTATAGACATTTATTGTCTTTTCCTAATTTCCCAGAGGGCAGTTAATAGTCAACTACATTGCTGTGGGTTTGGAGTCACATGTAGGTCAGACTGGGTATGGATTGTAATTTCCTTCCCTTAAGCATATTAGTAAAGCAAATGGGTTTTTCTGACATTAGTTTTGGAGTCATAATTAGATTCCTATTTCCAGATATTTTAAAAAATTGAATTCAAATTCTACCATCTGCCATGGCAGGATTCAAACCTGGGACCCAGAACATTACTCATGTCTCTGGATTAATAATCTTGCAAAAATATCATTACACCATTGCCTTTCCCAGAGAATGGAACATTAAATAAAGCAGTGTCGCATTTTCTTTTTGAAACTTGAAATTTCCCAACAACATCATGAAAGTGATTTTTGTTTTTAATGCAGAAGTAATTCTAGACAGACGGTAATAACTTCTAACAGTATTAAACTGATGCTCATGAGTTTTGAAGAAAACACTTAAACAGCAAGAGTTAATTTTTACATTAGGTTCATTTAATCTAGGTTACACAATCTGAAATTCTCTCTCTATTCTATGTCAAAGAATAAAGAATTCTACCTTTCTTCCGAGTCCTCAGAATATACCGAATGACTTCACAGCCAATAAGTTACCTAACTAGGTATAGTCACTGTTGATTTGCTGGCAAATGTGTTACAACATGCGCATTAAATCCACACAAAGAGCAAATTAATTTAAGGGCCAATTTGGTGGTCATCGTTGTGGTTCTGTTCGCCGAGCTGAGAATTTGTGTTGCAGACGTTTCGTCCCCTGTCTAGGTGACATCCTCAGTGCTTGGGACCCTCCTATGAAGCGCTTCTGTGATCTTTCCTCCAGCATTTATAGTGATATGTACCTGCTGCTTCCGGTTGTCAGTTCCAGCTGTCCGCTGCAGTGGCCGTTATATTGGGTCCAGGTTGATGTGCTTATTGATTGAATCTGTGACCAGCTATCCTTAGTAGCCACACACTCAGATGACAAGCAACATGAGTTCGACTGGGACAACACTACTATTACAGGACAAGCCAAACCGAGAACAGCCAGGGAATTCCTAGAGGCATGGCACTCATCCACAGATTCAATCAATAAGCACATCGACCTTGACCCAATATACCGACCACTGCAGTGGACAGCTGGAACTGACAACCGGAAGCGGCAGATACAAATCACTATAAATGCCGGAGGAAACAACACAGAAGCGCTTCACAGGAGGCTCCCAAGCACTGAGGATGTCACCTAGACAGGGGACGAAACATCTGCAACACAAATTCCCAGCTCGGGGAACAGAACCACAACAACGAGCACCCAAGTTACAAACCTTCTCACAGACTTTGGTGGTCATCATTTACAGATGAATATTTTGCACAATTATTGAACCCATTAAGCAGTTGTGCATTAAATTTGATAGTAGGCACAGGAGAACATTTTCTTTCAAATGTAACACAGAATGTGTAATGCATTTACTTAGACAGTGGAACAGTCCCTGAATGTTCTAAGAAATGTCAATGTGAGTCAATGGCACTTCAGTAATTGATCATGTGATTTAACTGCACTGTTTTTGCAAATAGTTTTCAGGCAACTTGATTCAGTTCACACCTGAAGTATTGATAGAATGATACTTTGTCATAATGATGATATTTAGTTCTACGGTGGCAAGTGATAACTGTCATAGAAATGCTTGGTAGCCACTTTTCCAATTGTTGCAGGCAATCCCTTAAGATTGAGGATGTTTTGTTTGCATTTCAGTTTGATGGGTCACAAGATGCTGCAACATTCGGCACGATTCTTCAAAGGTTTTTTTTTTTGCTTCTGTGTTTGCGGATTCCTGGACAAGTCTAAGACTTAAGAAGCCTCTAATTTGTAACACAATTTGAGTCAGATAGATTCTTATGGCACACTGATAGTGTCTCTACCTCTGAGCCAGAGGGCCAGGTTCAAAGACCCATCTGCTCCAGAGGTGTGTAATGACATCTGTGAACAGGTTGATAGAAGAATATCTACAGAGTCAAAGAGGGTTTTTGCCCTGACTGGAATAACTGGTCTGTTAACTTTTTCATTCTCAACTTTCTTTCCCCAGCAATTAAATTGATGTTGATCTGGAAAAAAAACAAAATTCTTTGAAAAACACAAAGTAGTAAAATATATTACTTCTTGATACACTAAACACACAGAAGAGTAATAGGCACTGTGACCAATTAGGCAGTGCATTGATATTTTTTAACCTACTTTCTACTCAACCAGTGTAGAGATGTTAGTGTTTAATACTCGAACAGGTGGGACTTGAACCCAGGCCTGCTGGCTTGAAGGTAGAGATACTACCACTGCATCACAACAGCTCTTTGGCAGTGCACTGATAAACATCAGGCAATTCGGGTTTGAGCTATAGGGAGAGGTTGAATAGGTTGGGGCTGTTTTCCCTGGAGCATCAGAGGCTGAGGGGTGACCTTATAGAAGTTTATAAAATCATGAGGGGCATGGATAGGGTAAATAGACAAGATCTTTTTCCATGGGGTGGGAGAGTCCAGAACTAGAAGATATAGGTTTAGGGTGAGAAGGGAAAAATTTAAAAAGGACCTAAGGGGCAATCTTTTAATGCAAAGGGTGGTGCATGTATGGAATAAGCTGCCAGAGGAAGTGGTGGAGGTGGGTACAATTACAACATGTAAAAGGCATCTGGATTTGTATTTGAATAGGAAGGGTTTAGAAGGATATCGGCCAAGAACTGGCAAATGGGACTTGATTAATTTAGGGTATCTAGTCAGCATGCACGAGCTGGAGCGAAGGCTCTGTTTCTATGCTATACATACCTATGACTCGATAATTCTATAACTGATATAACAAACAAAGTGGATTTGCGGTCCATTAAGTGATCCTCTGAGTTTTTCTTTCTGCTGAAGTCAATACAATATTGTTCAACTTAAAATATTCTTGTTGAGGAGGCTCTGTTTCCATGCTGTATATCTCTATGTCTCTAAGAGATTTATAGCCTATCTACTTAGTAGACATAATCTTCTGTTTTTGCAGATCTCTTTTATTAAAAGCTATGATTAAAGAAATGAATGGATTAAGGGACAACACCACAGGATAGAGCAACCAAAATTTATTCCTAAACTGATACCGATCTAAATGGACCTAACAAATGATGATTGCAGCATTTTCATGCAGGAAGAGAATGAAAAGGGAACATTGGGACAGGCTGGCACCTGCCACCTGTTGCCCATTGATGACATTTCATTATTGCTGATTTTCTGGGAAGCAGGTTGCTTGCTTCTGAAAACATATAATGGTGAATTTGCATAAAAAAGTAAAATGTTATTAATTTTTGCATGTAAATCAACTCATTAACAGTGTGCAATGCTGATGCAAATAAATTTCAGTATAGAGATGCACACAGGGGAAACACACTCAAGTTGACAACCCTTGAATGTGCAGTTAAGAATTCAGAACAAGTGCAAAAATCCATTGCAGAGTTCCTCAAAGTAATCTGTTTCAATTCAGCAGAAAATGTGCATAAAGTTTGGCAAAGTACTCAGGATAGATACAAACATTTGCTGTTCCGTTAACCATCCTGTCTTCTTCATTGCAAAATTGGGTTTCAGATATTGAGACTAGTTCCTGACATTGGGACAGCTGGTTGTAATAAAACAGAAGACCATTCATTTAATCTTCTTGATCTCATTTTGCTGGTAAAGACTATCTACACAGACTATTGAAGTAAAGCAAAAATAAACTTTATTTAAGAAACATCTGACTCTCGCTTTATCCTGCCACAAGACAGCAAGAAAGACCAAGATGATGTGACATTACATCACTTCTTCTGATCATGTATACCTTTTCAATGGCACATCACGTAAAATCTGCATTTTAAAAAATCAAATCTCACATTCAGTCTTAACCTCTTCTCTTGGAGGTGGGTTGTCAAATTCCATGACTATCCACATTCTAATAAAGGCAAATATAAGTGCACATTGAGGCATTTAGGTGGGTTTTTTTTCACTTATATACAGTTTTATGCCGGTTTGTAAAGTTGTTCAGCAGTAAAGTAAACAATTTGCAGGAGCATTAACTGAACAGCATAGATGTGAAGAGGATTGCTTTTCTTTAAATTTATTATTTTTGTGAGATGTGGGCATTCCTGATAAGTTCAGCATTTGTTGCCTGTTCTCTATCACACACACACACACCACATTTTATACACGAAGAGTGGATAAATCCCTTTACTTTTCTTGCTAGAAACACATGCCCTTTAAAAACATTACAAATCTTTACTTACCTCCCACTGGACAGCCAACAACTGCTGTCTCATGGTTGACTCTAGAAGCGTATTAGGAGAAAGTGAGGACTGCAGATGATGGAGAGTCAGTCAAAATGTGTGGCACTGGAAAAGTACAGGCATCATCCAAGGAGCAGGAGAGTTGGCATTTCAGGCATAAGCCCTTCATCAGGAATGTCTAAAGACTTTTTGTCTGCTTTGGACTGAGCATCTTCCTGATCACTCAGACTCCCTGCATAACAGCTTTGGGAAAACATATAGTCGTGGTAATAGTCTAGTCCCTTGTGCCTGTCGAGTCTAAATTGTTGAACAGGGCAAAATAATGACTCCCACTCAACAGTGCAAATCAACATCTTGCAAATATTGCTACATTCATTTCATGTAGCAGGCATTTCATTTATGATGCTGGTCACAAAAGAGTTCATCTCCAAGCATTGCCACATACAGACACATCTCTTCCTTCACCCAAGTCACACTCCCTCACTGCTAACACACCTCTAGGTCTAAGAAGTGGTTCATCGGATGCAAGCATCTAACGACACTGACAAGGGCTTCTCTTCAGCCGTCAGATCTGTGTCCCCCACACCCCCACCTCAGTGACTGGCCACATCCAGGATACCGTCCCCCAGTTGGTATGCTGCAAAAACCCCTTATTTGCCCCCAACCAGTTCTCATCCTCTCATGGTCATAGTGCTCCCTCTTATTCTGTGGAGACAGTGGGACAATGACCATGCAGGGATCGATTCCTCGGGATGACTTCTATGAGGTTTAATTCTTCTTTACTCCAAGATTGCTCTGTACCAATCCCAAAAGCCTGGCAGGGTTCCTGTGCTCCTTGAGTTGTCAGTGTTAGCAACAGGGAGCTCCCATCCAGCCCCATGTAGATTGCCACTCCTGAACAAAATGTATATATGCTTCCACAGATGTGAGCCCAAATCAAGAGTTAAGATCCTCATTCAGCTTTACAGTATGGAGAACGTCTGTCATCCTTTAACCCATGCCTGCTCATTGCCACGGCATACTCCATCCAGGCTTTCTTGGTCAGGAGGGGTTGTTTTCTGTTTCTCTCCTATGGGAGGGACACACTCCAGTTAGAGCCTGGAGTCATGATCAAATTGTGGGACCAGCCATCACTCTGCCTCTGCCACTGCTCTCGCGAGATGGCCAAATTGCCTTAACATAATCGGTACCGGTGAAGAGATAGTGACATTCAGCAGTCCTGGTGAGCGTCCCTCAGGAGGATTGGGGGCTGTGAAGGATAGTAGTAGCTCCTTTGTCTGCAGCAGAATTTTAACTCTGTGTCCCCTATGCAACATGCTGCCTTCCTGATCCAGCCTCTCCTGGGAACCCTTTAACAAACCTCCGGGAGTTGTTCCCCCTTCCATGCACACCCATATCGGCACCTTACTTCCCAGCCAGTGTCTCCTAGTTAGCAGGAGACCCATCTTTTAAGTGACCACCCAGGGCTTAATCTCAGCAGCAGGGGATTGGGTCAGAAGGTGTTCACTGCCCATTTCCAGTAACGTCACATTTCATCTAGCGTAAAATCCCGACCTGTTTGTTATTTCCCGTGTCTGATTCATAAAGGTTGGCAGCAGTTCACATACAAGATATTTTTATCTTCTATGTTTATTAAGATGATATTGATTTAACACACTTGAAGTATGATCGTTCATAACTTGACTTCTAGCAAAATCTATCTTCTGGAATTCTTGAATTAATTTCACGGGAAGATTGTTAATCGTGTATGGGATTAATTTGCTCCATGAATGAACATGTTAATCAATGTATTAAAAATAGTACACAAAGGAAATTGAGTTCCCAAGAGCATTCATTTTTCTGAAAGTTGCTGCTTCATGGATTCACATCAAGTTGTCCATGTCAGTAAATTGGTACAATTATTTACATGTTTAACTAAAGTAATGGGAATAACTTAATGAAACAAGATATTGAAAATTCTCAAGAATATTATTAATAATAAACCTATTAATGCACATGAGAAATCCTTTTGTTTTCACTTTTAAACACATTGGATGGAATATTCTGTTAATGTGGCACATGACAATTTTAAATTCAAGTCCAGAATAAATGGGTGGAACCTTCCCAACAGTTGAACAAGCTAAGCATTAATGAGTCAGTTGGAAAATATAAACATAAGAATATAAAAACTAGGAGCAGGAGTAAGCCATCTGACCCTTCAAGCCTGCTCTACCATTCAATAAGATCTTTTCATGGACTCAGCCTCACACATTCGCACTCTCACTGTTTCCCTTACTTCCTTCATTGTTCAAAATAAAACAATCTTAGCTTTAAAAACATTCAATGACAAATCCTCAACTACTTCACTGGGCAGGGAATTCCATAGTTTCACAATCCTCTGGGTGAAGACGTTCCTTCTCAATTCAGTCCTAAATCTGCTCCCCCTAACTTTGAGGCTATGCCCTCTTGTCTGAGTTTCACCCACCAGTGGAAACATCCTTTCTATTTCAACCTTATCAATTCCCTTTATAATGTCATATCTTAATATAAGATCCCCTTGCATTCTTCTAAATTCCAATGAATATAATCCCAGTCTCCTCACTCACTCCTTGTAAGTCAACCCTCTCAACTCCAGAATCAACCCAGTGAACTTCATCTGCAACCCCTCCAGTTCCAGTATATCCTTTCTCAAGTAAGGAGACCAAAACTGCACACTGTACTCCAGGTGTGACCTTGTTAGCACCCTGTACAGCTGCAACAAAACCTCTCTGCTTTTAACCTCAATCCCTTTTGCAATGAAGGACAAAATTCCATTTGTCTTTTTAATTGCCAGTTGCACCTGCAGACCAACCCTCTGTGATTCATGCACAAGGACACCCAGGTCCATTTGCACAGCAGCATGCTGCAATGTTTTTTTACCATTTAGGTAATAATCCTTTTTACTGTTACTCCTACCAAAATGGATGACTTTATATTTATTAACATTGCATTCCATTTGCCCACTCACTTAAAGTATCTGTGTCTCTCTGCAAAATTTCAAAGTCTTCTGTACACCTTTGCCCTACCACTCATCTTAGTGTCATCTGCAAACTTTGAGACATTACACATGATCCCCAACTCCAAATCATCCATGTAAGTTTTGAATAATTGCGATCCCAACACTGATCCCTGAGGCAGACCACTAGTCACTGACCATCAACCAGAAAAGTACTTATTTACTACCATTCTTTGCTTCCTCTTAGTTAACCAATCCTCTATCCATGCTAATACTTTACCCATAACGCGATGCAGCTTTATAGAATATAGAACAGAGAACATTACAGTGCAGTACAGGCCCTTTAGCCCTCGATGTTGCACCAACCTGTGGAACCAATCTGAAGCCCATCTAACCTACATGATTCCATTCTTGTCCAGATGCCTTTCCAATGACCATTTAAATGCTCTTAAAGTTGGCGAGTCTACTTCTGTTGCAGGCAGTGCATTCCATGCCCTTCCTACTCTCTGAGTGAAGAAGCTACCTCTGACATCTGTCCTATATCTATCACCTCTCAATTTAAAGCTATGTCCCTCGTGTGAGCCATCAACATCCGAGGAAAAAGGCTCTCACTGTCTACCTTACCTAACCCTCTGATTATCTTATTTGTCTCAATTAAGTCACCTCTCAAACTTCTTCTCTCTACTGAAAACGCCCTCAAGTCTCTTAGCCTTTCCTTGTAAGACTTTCCCTCCATACCAAGCAACATCCTAGTAAATCTCCTCTGAATCCTTTCCAAAGCTTTTACATTCTTCCTATATTGCAGTGACCAGAACTGAACGCAATATTCCAAATGTGGCCGCACCAGTGTTTTGTATAGCTGCAGCATGATCTCATGGTTCAGAAACACAATCCCTCTACCAATAAAAGCTAACAGACCGTATGCCTTCTTAACAGCCCTATCAACCTGGGTGGCAACTTTCAAGGATCTATGTATTTGGATAGCAAGATCTCTCTGCTCATTGACACTACCAAGAATCTTACCATTAGCCCAATACTCTGCATTCCTGTTACTCCTTCCAAAATGAATCACCACACACTTTTCCACATTAAACTCAATTTGCCATCTCTCAGCCCAGCTCTGCAGCTTATCAATGTCTCTCTGTAACCTATAGCATCCTTCGTCACTATTTATAATTCCACTGATTTTAGTGTCATCCGCAAATTTATTAACCCATTATTCTATGCCCTCATCCAGGTCATTTATAAAAATGACAAACAACAGTGGACCCAAAACAGATCCTTATGGTACACCACTACTAACTGAATTCTAGGATGAATATTTCCCACCAACCGCCACCCTCTGTTTTCTTTCAGCAACCCGATTTCTGATCCAAACAGCTAAGTCACCCTCAATCCCCTGCCTCTGTATTTTCTATAATAGCCTACCGTAGGAAATCTTATCAAACGCTTTATTAAAGTCCATATGCACCACATCAAACAATTTACCCTCATCCATCTGTTTGGTCACCTCCTCAAAGAACTCAATAAGGTTTGTGAGACATCACCTACCCTTCAATAAACCATGTTGACAAGCCCGGATAGCTCAGTCCATAGAGCATCTGACTTTTATCTGAGGGTCCAGGGTTCATGTCCCTGTCAAGGCGCTGCTGCCTCACAGCTCCAGGGTTCCAGGTTCGATTCCAGTCTCGAGTGACTGTCTGTGTGGAGTTTGCACATTCTCCCTGTGTCTGCATGGGTTTCCTCCAGGTGCTCTGGCTTCTTCCCACAGTCATAAAGATGTGCAGGTCAGGTGAATTGGCCATGCTAAATTGCCCATAGTGCTCGTGCATTAGTCAGAGGGAAATGGGTCTGGGTGGGTTACTCTTCAGAGGGTCAGTGTGGACTTGTTGGTCCAAAGGGCCTGTTTCCACACTGTAGGGAATCTAATTTAATCTAATCTAATCAATTTATTCCTCTCTAGATGATTATAAATCCTATCTCTTATAACACTTTACCTACAACCGAAGTAATGCTCACAGGTCTACAGTTTCCAAAATTCTCTCTTCTCCCCTTCTTGAACAAGGGAACAAAATTTGCTATTCTCCAGTCATCTAACACTATTCCTGTAGACAATGTGGACATAAAGGAGAAAGTGAGGACTGCAAATGCTGGAGATCAGAGCTGAAAATGTGTTGCTGGAAAAGCGCAGCAGGTCAGGCAGCATCCAAGGAGCTGGAGAATCGGCATTTTGGGCATGAGCCCTTCTTCAGGAATGAGGAACGTGTGCCATGCAGGCTAAGAAAAAAGGTAGAGAGGAGGGACTTGGGGGAGAGGTGTTGGAAATGCGATAGGTGGAAGGAAGTTAAGGTGAGGGTGATAGGCCAGAGTGGGGGTGGGGGTGGAGAGGTCAGGAAGAAGATTGCAGGTTCGGAAGGTGGTGCTGAGTTCAGGGGTTGGGACTGAGACAAGGTGGGGGGAGGGGAAATGAGGAAACTGGAGAAATCTGAGTTCATGCTTGTGGTTGGAGGGTTCCTAGGCAGAAGATGAGGCGTTCTTCCTCCAGCTGTCGTGTTGCTATGGTCTGGCGATGGAGGAGTCCAAGGACCTGCATGTCCTTGGTGGAGTGGGAGGGGGAGTTGAAGTGTTGAGCCACGGGGTGGTTGGGTTGGTTGGTCCGGGTGTCCCAGAGGTGTTCTCTGAAACGTTCCACAAGTAGGCGGCCTGTCTCCCCAATATAGAGGAGGCCACATTGGATGCACCGGATGCAGCGGATGCAGATCAAAGCCAAAGGCTCAGCAATCTCCTAGGATAAATCCCATCTGACCCAGGAGACTTACTTATTTTCACACTTTCCAGAATTGCTAACACCTCCTTCTTATGCAACTTAATCCCATCTAGTCGAGCAGCCTGTATCTCAGTATTCTCCCTGACCACATTGTCTTTTTCTAGTGTGAATACTGACAAAAAGTATTCATTTCCCCAATCTCCTCTGACTCCACACACAATGTCTCACTACTATGCTTGATTGTCTATAATCTTACTCTCATCATTCTTTTATTCCTGATTTACCTATAGAATGCCTTAGGATTTTCCTTGATCCTATCCTCCAATGACTTCTCATGTCCTCTCCTGGCTCTTTTTAGCTCTCTCTTTTGGTCTTTCCTGGCTAACTTGTAACTCTCAAGCACCCTAACTAAGCCATCACAATTCATCCTAATATAAGCCTTCTTCCTCTTGACAAGAGACTCAACTTCCTTATTAAACCACGACTCCCATGCGCAACAACTTCCTCCCTGCTTGACAGGATCATACTTATGAAGGACACACAGTTGATGGTCCTTGAATAAATTCCACATTTCAATTGTGCCCATTCCCTGCAGTTTCCTTCCCCATCCTGTACAGTCTAAACCTTGCCCGATTGCGTTGTAATTGCCTTTCCCCCAGCTATAACTCTTGCCTGGCGGTATATTCCTATCCCTTTCCATCATTAAAGTAAATATAACTGAATTGTGGTCACTATCACCAAAGTGCCCACCTACTTGCAAATCTAACATCTGGCCAGGTTCATTGCCCAGTACCAAATCGCACGTGATCTCTCCCCTTGGCCTGTCTACGTACTGTGTCAGGAAACCCTCCTGCATACATTGGACAAAAACTGACCAACTAAAGTACTTGAACTATAGTATTCTCAGTCAATATTTGGAAAATTAAAGTCCCCCATAACAACTATCCTGTCACTCTCACTCCTATCGAGAATCATCTTTGCTATTCTTTCTTCTACATCTCTGGATCTATTTGGAGACCTGTAGAAAACTCCCAACAGGGTAACCTCTCCTTTCCTATTTCTAATCTCAGCCCATACTACCACAGTAAATGAGTCCTCAAATGCCTTTTCTGCAACTGCAATACTGACATTGACTGACAATGCCAGACCACCCCCTCTTATACCACTTTCTCTGTTCTTACTGAAACATCTAAATCCTGGAACCTGCAATCTCCATTCCTGTCCCTGCTCTACCCATGTCTCTGAAATAGCCTCAACATCACAACCCATGCTGCAAGTTCACCCACCTTATTTCAGATGCTCCTGGCATTGAAGTAGACACACCTCAAATCAACTTCTTGCTTGCTGGTGCCTTCTTGTGATCTTGAAATCTTAGTTCTGACTTCACTACTCTCAACCTCCCAAATACTCTAACTACAATTTCAGTTCCCATCCCCCTGCTGAATTAATTTAAACCCACCCGAGGAGCATGATCAAATTTCCCCCCAAGGATATTGGTACCCTTTGGTTCAGGTGAAGACCATCCTGTTTATCTTGTGCAGCAGCCTTTTGTGCGACACTTTGTCAAATGTCTTTTGGAAATCTAGACACACCACATTTGCTCGATCCCCATTGACCCCCGTGCTCATCATGTCTTTGTAGAATTCCAATGGGTTAGTTCAGCATGACCTGCCTTTCATGAACCCATGCATCTGCCTAATGGGACAATTTCTATCTCGATGTCTTGCTATTTTTTCCTTGATAATAGATTCAAGCATTTTCCCCATCACAGAAGATAAGTCAACTGGGCTATAAGTCCTCATTTTTTTGTCTACCTCCTTTTTAAAACACTGGACAACAGCAAGTGTGATGCCTATCTGCTAGAACATTTGCTATTTCTCCTGCCATCTCTTTTTGTACCCTGGGTTGCATTCAATCAGGGCCAGCAGACTTGTTTACCCTTACTCCATTAGCTTGCTCAACACTGACTGTTTTGTGATAATGATTGTTTCCAGGTCCTCACCTACCTTTGTCTCCTTGTCAGTTTCTGGCATGTTATTCATGTCTTCCACTGTGAAGACCAACACAAAATAACTGTTCAGTGTCTTGGCCATTTCCTCACATCCCATTACCAAATCCCCCTTCACGTCCTGTAAAGAACCAATTGTTTACCTTAGCCACTCTCTTTCATTTAATGCATTTATAGAAACTTATGCAATCTCTTTATGTTCTGAACTAGTTTAGTCTCATGAGCTAGCTTACTTTTCTTTGTAGTTTTTTTTTTGTAACTTTCTGTTGATCCATATTTTTTTTCCAATCTTCTAGCTTCCCACTG
Organism: Chiloscyllium plagiosum; assembly: GCF_004010195.1. NCBI lineage: Eukaryota > Metazoa > Chordata > Chondrichthyes > Orectolobiformes > Hemiscylliidae > Chiloscyllium > Chiloscyllium plagiosum. Next base: position 118,021,476 of record NC_057713.1, on the reverse strand, counting down.
GTCTTTGCCATTTTGTATGCCTTCTCTTTTAATTTGATAGCCTCCCTTATTTCCTTAGACAGCCATGGCAGATTAGCCCATTTCCCACAGTCTTTCCTTTTCACTGGTATATACTTTTGTTGAGCACTTTGGTGAGATTGGAAGAAATTAGACTCTCAACATCAAGAAAAGTCTGATTCTGCTGTAAATATTTTAATGGCATAGTAGGAAACTACTAGTGAGAGTTCAGAAGCTTATGTTGCATGCCACTAGTACCTAATCATTGATATGCCTGTTCCTATTCAAATTAAAATCATGGCAATTGTTGATGATGTTGCATGAAGTTGTAGACAGAACAGCTTAAGATCTCTAAGGAGTGTGTCCCAACATCTTGCTTTCCTCAAAGTCTCGGTAACAATGACTATCATATCAATGTAACCTGTTGCTGGCTGCTTACATGCGGTAAACTATATCTTGTGCAGTAAACTATATCTACAAGGAACTTGTCTGGTTTTCCTCAATGACAGTAGATCAAGCAGGCTTTATAGTTTGCTACACTGAAACAGGATAGTGACTGCAGCCTTCGTCAGGAAAAGAAACTCCTGTAGTCTAATAATCAGATTAAAATACAACGTATGAACAAAGCATCTGGTTACTGGATATTCTCCTGGGAAAGTGGACAGCAAAATGATTGAATGATTGAATAAGCTGCAACTGTTGTGTTTCCCCGCCAGCATGCTCAGCAGGATAATGTTCTTGCAATATGATTTTTACATTTTAATTAGAGCCTGTCTCCCCATGGCAAGTACCTTTCTCACAAACAGCACAATTGAAATGGCAGCAGGCAAGAAGGTGCCAGAAATGCAGCACCTGACAGCAAGTGTAACTGTGCACTCTGCCTCGAATGAGGGAAAACAGTTAAAAGCAGATTGAATTGAAAAGTAATCAATTACAGAAACAATTGTCAGCACATTCCTCCAGAAGTTGTATTTTTCTTAATCTGTAATCACCATTAGATTACTTACAGTGTGGAAACAGGCCCTTCGGCCCAACAAGTCCACACCGACCCTCCGAAGAGCAACCCACCCAGACTCCTCCTCCTACACCTAACACTATGGCCAATTTAGCATGGCCAATTCACCTAACCTGCACATCTTTGTGACTGTGGGAGGAAACCCACACACACACACAGGGAGAACGTGCAAACTCCATACAGACAGTTGCCCAAGGTGGGAATTGAACCCAGGTCTCTGGCACTGTGAGGCAGTAGTGCTAACCACTATGCCACCATGCCACTCCTAATGGTTTCAATTAAATGTGATCATGTTCTGTTGGTCGATTAATATTTGGTGCTGAAGCTAGTTTGGTACTCACCTAGAGTGGTAAAGTCAGATTGAAAAGAAAGAAAAAATCATTTGACTGGATATTAAAATTAAAAAATCACAAATGCTAGTCAGCAGAGCATTGAAACAAAATTTGTTCTTTCACTTCAAGTCCAAAAGGTCAAGCTTCCTTCAGTTGTGAAAATGTAACTTTTGCTTCATAATCGTGTACCTTCAATGGTGGTTAATATATAAAAGATAGTGGCAAAAACTCAAGTCCAGTGCTATAATCAGCAATGGTACTTCACAACTTTGCAGTTCCTTCCAAGTCACACATCAACCTGTTGTGATATTATGTCAGCATCCCTTCATCACCACTGCATCACTGACTTTGTAGCCCCTAGCTAACAATACCTTGGAATCAGTTGCAGAACGTGCATGACAGATGTATAAAGGGCAGGTCTCTTCCTACGTGGTCTGACTAACAATACGCAAGAAACACATCACCCACACTGAATATTCATAAAAGCGAGTGAATTCAGCGAGGAAGACTTACTCAAAGCAAAGTGCTTTGACTTCAGTAAGATGGAGATGATGTTAAATAGTCTATTTGAAGCTAAAGAGTGGTAGCAATTCAGTATCATGATGTTCTATCTGTTGTGACCCTGGTGAGTTATGAAGTATAATCACATGATTCTCAACCTCCAATCGGATACTGGGCGTTTTATTCAGTATATCCCATGCTGAGCATGAGACAAATGCTCACCACAGCCAGGATTTTCTGGTTCCAAGGCTCAGACAGTATATTCAAAGGCCAACAAACCATCGCTTATACTGGTGCAAGTCAGGGACTACCCTATGCTGTAATACTCCTCTCTAAACTCTAACCTGATGACACAGAAGAAAACCGAGCTCCTCCACCTCACGGAGAAATGACTCAAGGTGGTGAAAGGGGACTGCCAGCAATCCAGAAAAAAAGACCTGCTTTCAACAAAGGTAAGTACCACCATCTTCTTGCTCTTCTTCTTCACACTTAAAGGGCTAGTGCTCATTCTAACTCTGCCACTGCCCGCACATCTTAACAAGGCTCACGGATCCCCACGCTCAACAGTATGTGTATGAAGTTCACTCAAGGCCTCACACTCACCTCATCATCAATAACTGCTAACCCTTCATGTTCTCTGTGCTTCTTACTCACTAACTCACTCACTGGAGTTCCCTCAATACTTCCCATGCTTATGTAGTCACTGCATTTAATTCTATCTTACTCAATCTTCTTAACTCTCATTATAGAAAAAAAACACAACTGGGCCAAGAGGTCCAAGCCCAGTGGACAGCAATGTTAGATATCAGGCTTCTCACTTCCTATGAGGAGAAGATCATGGAGATGGCCGGGAAGACCAGGAACACTCATTCAATGACAGGTAGTAAGCTATGGGCAACAAACCCAGGAAGTTCCATTGTGCTGTGCTCTTCTCTGATTACCACTAACTCTCCAACTCCAACTTGCCAAAATCTGCAGCAGTTCCAGAATTTGAACCATTCTCAAGGTCAAGTACAAGTAATCCAGGGTTTATCTATAGTCACTATAATAAAACAAAGAACCATGGATGCTGGAGATCAGAAACAGATATTGCTGGAGAATTTCAGTAAGTCTGGGAGCATATTTCCCAATATATCACTATTTAAATAATACTGTCTTTTTTTTAACACTAAAGTTTATATCTTCACATTTAATCTATGTTGTACTGAATCTACCATATGTTTGCCTACACACTCAACTTATCTAGATTACCCTGAAACCTTCTTGTACCCTCCTTGCAATCTTATCCAGTTGCTTGTCATCATCAAGCTTGGAAGTATTGAATTTGGCTCCCTTATCTAGGTCATGAATAGTTGCAGCCCAAACACTGATCTCTGTGGTACACCACTAGACAATGTCTACCACCTAGAAAAACATCTATTTATTCCCACTTCCTGTTTACAGTCTGGCAACTAATTTTCAATCCACATCAGTACCCTTTCCCCAATTCTGTGTGTTTTAATTTGCCTCCTAGCCTTGTATGTGAGACTTTATCAAAAACCTCTTGAAATCTAAACACACTGCACCCACTACATTTCCCTTATCTACTCTGCTGCAAATGTGTGGAAGTAACCTTCCCCTCACCTGATGGGGAGAGACTGATTTTACCACCTATCACACTCAGACTTGGTTGGGAGAGCTTTGCATAACATCAAGACTCTGATTCTTTGACTCTTATGAGATTAAGTCATCTTGCTCATCATCCTTGCCACCTCAGAGAGGGAAAAATGCCACCTATCATAAAATAGCATGTAAGAGTTGTTAAGTTATAAACCAACCTTTCATATTTGTGCCAGCAACACATGTACTGAAGTCATGATGCTTCAGAATTCTGTGTTCAGTTTTAACGTGCTAACATGAAATATCATGGTAAAGCTTCTCTTAGGTGTCTTTCAGACAGTGTTACCAATTCAAACATTTTCACTTGTGCACACAACTTGTCTTGCAGATCTAACAAGGTTTATGTGCAGTTGCTAAATGCTGCATTATGGGGAATCTATGACTTGGCTATTATTACCCAAAAGCAATTTCTCTCATCAATCACCTGGATGAAATTGCGTCAGTTTTTGTTGAGTTTTTGTGTCCTCTCTCATTAAGTCACATAGCTATAACAACATTTTTTTCTCCATTAAAACATAAGAATTGGTGATAATAGCATAATCAGCAATCTCAATTAAGTCTGTCAGGAAAATTATTTGCATAACTGGCAAGTTTCAAACTGATATCGTCGAGGGTCACACAGGTGAAGCCCTACCAATGGTATTCATATTGGCTTTTTAAAAATGGTGTGTCACATTTTGCAAGGGTCTATTGGAAAATAATCAGCAAGGAATCATTAAAGTAACTTTAATATAATTAAACAAGATAAAAAAAAGTGATTGGAACATGGAGTAAATTGACATATAATAATTCCATTCTAGAGCAATTTATTATATTACTCATAGCCGTGACTAATTATTAGACTGAGGTTGAAGCGAGGGCAGGAGCACGTTGATTGAAAATAAATGAATTGCCTTGGACAAAGAAGGCATTCAGGTTTGTTGAATCTTTAGTCAAAGGATAGTTTAAATATGAAAGCATAGATTTGTCTCCTTTCTTCAGTAAATAGTACAGACCCTCATTTTAAATCCATGTGTTTATTAGGCTATGTTCAAAACTCATTTACTGCTTTAAAAAAACAGACTAGAGGCAGAATTTTTCAGGTTCATTCATATCTTTTAGGAGGATGGGAAGGGGAATTTAACTGGACAGGAGGAAAACATTCAGATTTTAAATGGCCTGCTAAAGTTTTGCTACTGAATTCTCAGGTGCTTTCTAATGGTTCAACTTTCCTCACCTTCATCATCTGAATCTGCTTGACATTTATTAACTTTGATGGGGGAAGACTTGATAATGTCCCATCCCAGATGGAATTACATTCACGGGTACAATCATGTTCAACAAAAATAGGAAACCCAATAATATGAAACATGTAACTAATGGAGTAAATGATTTCCTCCAAGGTCCAGAGTGTACAAAATTAAGCTACCTGTTTCCTTTGGTACCAAGATGTATCTTTGTGCAAATACATACCATGTTATCAGTGAAGACTGTCCATTTCGATCAACTCACATGAACATGCAGTCTGGCTTGCTATTAGGTGTTTACAGGGCATGAAACCTTACCGGGACAACAAGTGTGCTCAAGCCGCTATTCTTTTCAGTTCTGAGGGCAGGTCACTCAACCTGAAATGTTATCTCTGATTTCTCTCCATAGATGCTGTCAGACCTGCTGAGCTTTTCCAGCAATCTCTGTTTTCGCTTCACATTTATTTCATATTTTAAGTGTGAACCCTGACAGATGTGTAGGGCAGTAGCTCAGGAGGTGTCAAAAGTACTACATCGGAAGCTATAATGAACTGATAGATGCTGATTGAGCATAACACATCTGGTGAAGATACCTTGCATCCATCTTGTTTGATAGTCACCTGCAGCAGTAATGTCACAATGCTAACTGATACTCAAGGGACTATGAAGTACAGAGGAACCTCGATTATCCAAAGGTCATGGGTGGGGAGTATTTCGTTTGGTTAATCAAAGTCCGAATAATCAAATGCCAGGTAACATAGTTTAGCCAATTATCAGGACCTTGCAATCTTGCCGGATAATCTGATATTCGGATAATTGAATGCCAATGTATTAAATAAACAGTTGTACATATCCTGGCAGGGTGCAACAGATTGTTGTGTCCTGAAGCAAGGTTTTCTTGACCCACCCACAGACTCTGACCTCTGTAGGCTGCCTTCATCAGTTGGAATGGTTTCTCTTTGTCAGCCTGGGTAAAAGGACTATCCTTCTCTCTTGAATAGCCTTCAAAAGAAACTCTAAGAATGTACTGGTAAATCCTGACCATTATTTGCCTGTTCACTGACATCTCTTGGACTTGGCTAGGATAGTGGGTAGTAGTTGAATGATTCTCCTGGCGTGCAGAGAATGACGAGCTCTCCAGGAGATATTTAAATATGGCACTCAGATATTGGAACTGGGAAGATCTTAAGAAATTGCTACCTCCCGAAAAACTTTTACTGATCATTCATTTCCTTATTTATCTAAGCCAAAACCAGCATTATAGATTTTGCAATTTCCTAAAATTGTAGACTTAAATGAACCATTTACACATATTAAAATGAATTTAAATTGACAAGGATGAAAATGCATTCCTTCCTGTAAGATATCTTTACATTTCACAAGGTAACTTTAGGTTCTCCAAAACCTCATGGGAGATCCTGCTGGAAGAGGTCAGAACAAGGAGAGAAGTTTTCTTTAAATGGATGAGATTATCTAAACGGTAATTAATAGACAAAGCATGAATAACAGTTGCTGAGATTTCCAGTCCCGGAGGTTTATCTTCCAATGATTTGGTGTTGCTTTTCAATTACCTCACAGAGTAACAGGGTTGAGCAAATTCTTCATTTTTCCATCTCCATCAACAAAGATGAAAATAATCAGTTGCTGTCTCACCCATCACTCCCCTCAATCACATCCCTCAACAAACTGCACAAAGTCACACTGTACTGATTCTTACATGTAGGCTTTTATAGAGTCATAGTCATACAGCATTGAAACAGGTCCTTTGGTCCAACTCATCCATGTTGACCAGCTTTCCCATTTACCTGCATTTGGCCAACATCCCTTTAAATTTTTCCTGTCATTGTAACCTGTCCAAGTATCTTTTAAATGTTGTAATTGTACTTGCCTCTACCACTTAGTCTTGCAGCTCATTCGATATATCCACCACCCTGTGTGTGACAATGTTGTCCCTCAGGTCTCTTTTATGTCTTTCCCCTCTCGTCTTAAATCGAGGTCAATAAATGTTTGGGGTGGCTTTTCCACCTTCAATAGCTTCAGTCACTAAAAATTCAATCATTGGCCTTGATATAAACATGAATCCTCCTTCAACAAATCAGTAAATTCAACTCATACATTAATTGTTTAGAATTACTACTTACCAATCTGCAAAAGAAAATCCAAATTAAGGAAATATTAATTTTATTTTTCTTGACACATACATTTTCAGTTGTTTTATATATATTATAATTTCCGGTTGGATCACAGAAAAAATTGGATACTGAAGTTCCAGGTGAACAAGAATACAAAATATAATAAGAATACAAGACCACTCTTTCGGAACTTGACATTCCAGTGCATTCCTTACTGGGTGCACTGTAACACCAGAAGGTATACTCTGCATATTACAGTTTCCGAAACTGGATGAAAACTGCAACTCTCATGATCAGTCTCTCACAGACAGAATTTATCTCCCCAACATGTAAGGCCACACACATTTTCAGACTCAATCCCTGCATGTACAACAGAACTGCAGAGCTACAAAGAGAAAACTTCAATGACTTGTTTCTAATATCAAATAGAAAATTAAAAATAGACTTGGGTAATTTCTCTTCCAGATGTGTGTGCTAACATGTTACATGCAATAATCACCAATTCTTCTGTAGCGTTCATTATAAATGGAGAGAGGTTGCTGAGTGCCTTATTCATCAGATAGTACACTACACTATTCTCACTTCAATAGATCCATTGGATTTATTCTGGACATCAATAACCCAAGGGAGTCTAACAACAGATCTATAGGGCACAGATTTAGGCTGAGAGGGGAAAGATATAAAAGAGACTTAAGGGCAACTTTTTCACGCAGAGGTGGTACGTGTATGCAATGAGCTGCCAGAGGAAGTGGTGGAGGCTAGTACAATTGCTACATTTAAAAGGCATTTGGATGGGTATATGAGTAGGAAAGGTTTAGAAGGATATGGACCGGGTGCTAGCAGGTGGGACTAGATTGGGTAGGGATATCTTGTCGGCATGGACGGTTTGGACCGAAGGGTCTGTTTCCAAGCTGTACATCTCTATGACTCCATGATGTCCAATGTTCTTTATTAAAGCAAACCAAACAACAAAACAACCTGCAAAAATCTTACACACACAATACTCAAAATTACAAGTGAATGTGTTTACATGGATCTGCCAGAGGTTCAGACTAAAACAGGTGATCAACCTGCTTCATGTCATCCTCCAACTACTGATCAGATGTCTCCTCCTGAACTATCTATACTCTGAGTTAAACTTTCTATCTGCCCTTTTCCCAGGCAAACAAGCTGCACATTCAATACTTAATATCATCTAGTCTCCAGCATATGGTCAATTTCATCACTGGCAAACATCACAAATATGTCATCTACCAAAGCTGGTTTGATTAATTGCTCATTAAGACTTGTTTGTATCTCCCTGGAAAAAGGCTTATCACTTGGACCTAACTAACTTTGACCTCTGGAGATCGTAAAGGCTGCAGATGCTGGAAGTCAGAGTCAATAAAATTTGCATCCAGAAGAGCACAGCCAGTCTGACCAGTTCCACGTTTTATTAACTGTGATTTCTGGCCAGCCTTGTTCAGGCTCTCACCACTTGATGTCATCCATGATATTTAGACAGCACATCTAATGCTGATCACAAATGTAGTTGATAAATACTCCACGTTATTTCAACTGATTCATTGAGCATTAAACAGAACACCTTTTCCAGAGTTACTGTGACAATTCAGTCCATTACTGCTGAGTTACAACATTTAAAATAAACACACACACATTCCTTCAGCAAAACACAAACACATTCAAGCCACTGACTTTTCTAATCAATAGGTCATGACCAAGCTTCATATGTTTGTCCCTTCTTTTCATCTAATTTCATTTTGGCTAACCCAGCATATTTAAGTTAATATCTACACATACTCATTGCAAACATTTATCTTTTCCTTGGTCTCTTCATGGCAACCAGTATCAGACTCTGTTCACTTCCTCGCATTTAAATGATCAACAACTTCTCTTGGCTCCTTTCTTACTTCTCACATCTGTTTGTCATTGAACAACTGCCTATCTTGCTTCTTCCAATTAGCACATGTACAACAAGTAGTATCTCTATCATCATCTTTGTAATGGGCATACAGCGACTCTGACTTATCCTTTCTGCAGAACAAGGAGGAACAACAACAAGGAGGAGTATACAATTGCAGCAGATCAAGCAGAGTAGCAAGTGATAGAAATCAACAGTCTCTGCAAAACTGTCAATATAAGACAGCTTGAGGTCAGAAGCACCTCCAAACAGATTTAAGACAAATGCACATGTACTTCATAAATTTCTGAATTTCGCGCAGCAATGTCTGACCTCTGCTATGATCTAGTCATTCTTACTCTTGTCCCTTTTCTCTTTCCTCTTGGCACATAGAGGCTTACAGAGGTAACAATCTCAAAGGAAGAGAATCCATCTGAGGAAGATCTGATGTGGAGTGGCCATGGCATGGTGAGAGCAAGGGTACACAAGGCCTAGAATGAGGCCTATGTAGACAGTAGTACACAGCTCTTTGCCTGTTTTCTGAACACTTTCTTGATTGATTCATTCATTTGTTATTGTCCCATGTACTGAGATACAGTGAAAATTTTTGTTTTGCATGCTTCACAGGCAGATCATACCGTACATTGTGCATCAGGTTAGCAGAATACAGTACAGAATACTGTGTTACACGTGCAGGGAAGATTCAGAGACCAGAATGAGCATTTATTAGGTCTATTTAAAGGGAAGAAGCTGTTCTTAAATCTATTTGTATTCAAACTTTTATGTTTTCTGCCTGATGAAAGAGGGTGGAAGAGAGTATAAGCAGGGTGGGAGGGGTCCAGCATTATGTTGGTTGCTTTCCTGAGGCAGTGGGAAATATAGATGCAGTCAATGGATGGAAGGTTGCTTTGTATGATGGATTGGGCTATGCTCTTAACTTCGTAGTTTCTAGCAGTTTTTGGAAGAGCAGTTGCCGTACCACGCTGTGATGCATCCACATAGGATGCTTTCTCTGGTGCATCTGTAAACACTGGTAAGAGTCCTTACAGGCATGTTGAATTTCCTGAGCCTCCTGAGAATAGAGAGACATTGTTGTGCTTTCTTGACCATCGCGTTGAAATGGGTGGGCCTGGACAGACTGTTGGTGATCATTACTCCCAGGAACTTGATGTTTTTGACCATCTCCACCTCAGCACCATTGATACAGCCAAGGGCATGTCCTCTACTCCACTTCCTGGCATTAATGACCAGCTCCTTCATTTTGCTGATATTGATGGAGAGATTGTTGTCTTTACACCATGTTGCAGTTTTTGGAAGAGCAGTTGCCGTACCACGCTGTGATGCATCCACATAGGATGCTTTCTCTGGTGCATCTGTAAACACTGGTAAGAATCCTTACAGGCATGTTGAATTTCCTGAGCCTCCTGAGGATAGAGAGACATTGTTGTGCTTTCTTGACCATCGGGTTGAAATGGGTGGGCCAGGACAGACTGTTGGTGATCATTACTCCCAGGAACTTGATGCTTTTGACCATCTCCACTTCAGCACCATTGATACAGCCAAGGGCATGTCCTCCACTCCACTTCCTGGCATTAATGACCAGCTCCTTCATTTTGCTGACATTGATGGAGAGATTGTTGTCTTTACACCATGTTGCTAAGCACTCGATCTCTTCTCTGTATTCTGTCTCGCCATTGTTTGAGATCTGATCTACAATGGTGATGTCATCAGCAAACATGTTAGTGGAGTTGGGGTGGAATTTGTCCACACAGTCAGGAGTGTCTAAGGAAGTATAGTTGGGGGTTGAGTACGCAGTCGAGGGGCACTGGTGTTGAGAATTATCATGGAGGAGGTGTTGTCACCTATTCTTACTAATTGCAGCCTATGGGTGAGGAAGTTGAGTATCCAGTTACAGACGGAGGAGCCGAGACTTGGGTCTCGGAGTTTAGAGATGAGTTTGTTTGGAATTATCGTATTGAAGGCAAAACTGCAGTCAATAAGTAAGAGCCTGATGTAAGTATTCTTGTCATCCAGATGCTCCAGGGATGAGTGCAGGGCTTATAAGATGGTTTCTGCTGTGCATCTATAGCGCAGGTATGCAATTTGCAAAGGATCAAGGCAATTGTGGGATGGGTGGGATGGAATTGATGTGAGCCAAGACTAGCATCTCAAAGCACTTCATAATTATGGGTGTCAGAGCCACTAGGCAGTAGTCATTGAGGCATGCTGCATGATTTTTCTTTGGTACTGGAATCACCATAGTCTTCTTGAAGTAGGTGGGAAATTCAGATCATGGTAAGGAGAGGTTAAAGGTGTCTGCAAATACTCCCACTTTCTGGAAGAGTACTTCTGGAAAATGTATGTGTCTAATTCATCCGGAGTTCACCGAGGCTCCAGTGGAGCAGAGAGACTGGGCAAGGGTTGCATTGGCCAACACACCAACAGCCAGAAAGGCAGTAGTGGGTAGTACCTGATGGTGAAGCCCTCAAGTTACAGACAGCCAGGTGCCAGTGTCACACCAAGCAAAGTTAACAAGTGTTCCACACATGGATCAACTTTCTGCAAATATATGGGAGGCCACCTAAGATTTAGCTGAGGTTACTTGGGGAGCTGGTGACTGCTTAGACTGCACTTATTCATATAGACCAACAGCCCTGTGGAATGGGAGGCAATCCAAAGTCAGTAGTCTTAATAGTCACTGAGATATTGAATTGTAATTACACAGGATCATTTCAGAGTTCTCTATGGGACACGTGTGGCATTTTGCAAGCGCTGCTCATGTGCATCAGGGTGATTATGAATTCTCTGTTCAAGATGACTGACAAGTTTGTTAAATTCTTCACTGATATGTATAGCAATAGTTCTGATCTACTCAAATACTCGCTGCAGACTGTTGGAGAACTGCTTTCATGAATGCCACACTATATTACTGCTGTACTGACCAGCAAGAGATAACAAAAAGAAATGCAAACTAGTTCATGTACTTTTATGTTATGAATTAATGTTGAAGTACCTAATTCAAGGGGAGAAAATCTTTTACTTATAACTGTAAGGCAATGTAATGAATTGATGTTCACTGAATCAATAAGTGAAAAGGATAAGAAAGGTTTTAAAAAAGAGGCATAACTTTCTCCTTTTCCCAACTACTGTTCTACCTGAAGAACTTAAATGCCTATTACTATTCACTATTAACTATTTTTCAAGGACAGTGTTACTGAAAGGAAATGATACTGGAAGTTGTAACCCAAAGCTACATTTTAAATTAATTAATAAAGTTCATATCCATATGTGGAGTTCACTATTTGGAAAGTATGGCATTACATGTCTAAAATATTAGCCAGTAATTAACTGGAACCTCATGTATACATCGCAACTTTCATCCAAAGGCTGAAACTCGTCTTCTCAGCAGAAATAGGAGGTGACCTGTTTTATTTGTTGGCTAATTAGGAAGTGTCACCACAAGCACAGAAATGTATAGAATTAATAGATGAATTTCAAAGCTGTCATTAGCTAAGATGCAAGCAGCACGCGAACAGACTGCGCTCTTTCCTGTAACTATTTCATTGCTTGCTTGGCGTTTCAGTCAATGGGCCTCCCTTGACAACATATGTCTGCTATCAAAAGTAGATTATAAAGCTTCTGCTTTGTGTCCAAGTGGAAAATGTATTTCTGCAAAATTCCGAGAATCAGTCGTGCTCCTCTGAGCATCAGAAAGAATGGCATTTCTTCTGTCAGCTCAAGCTCATGTCTATTTAGCAACTGTGTTAACAACCATAAATGGTCTACTCATTAATTACATCAGTTTCTGTCCCAAAGTTAATATACTATGTTCTGTGTTTTAACAATGTATGACGTGTGTTGATTTATTGTAGCTATTGTATTAATTATATTGAAACAGTCTCTGTTGGCATGCAGCAAGATCTTGGATTGATAAGCGACATTAACATTTGCACCAGAAAAGTGCCACACAATGACTGTCTTCATCAAGACAGAGCCATCACATCCTAGTCATTCAATGGAATTAATATTGCTGAATATAATCAACCTCCTGACCAGTGGGTAGATCCAGTTTTAAAGAAAACAACAAATGAATATACAATTGAATGACACTTCTATTTTGACCAATACAAGACAAGCTGGTCAGTATATCTCATTTGCCAGTTTTATTGGTTTTTAATCATTGACTAGAAACTGAACTGGTCCAGTTATTAAATATTATGGCTACAAGAACAGGTCAGAACCTGGGAGTTCTTCAGTGAGTAACTCACCTCCTGACTCCCAAAGTCAGTCCACCATCTAAAAGGCAATGGTTAAGAATGTGAAGGAATATTCTCCATTTGCCTGGATGAATACAGCTCCAACAATGCTCAAGATCCTCAATTCCATTCAGAACTGAGCAGTTCTGTCTAACTGACATGCCATCCTCAGCTTCAACATCTAATCCATTGACTCCAACACGAAGGAGCACCTACTGTCAGTGCTGAAGAAAAGTCAATGGACTTGAAATGTTAACTCAACTCTCTCTCCACAGATGCTTCCTGCAATTTTTGTTCTAATTAAAATTAATTTGCAAGAATGTTGCCAAGTTGGAGGTGTTAGCTGTAGGGAGATGCTGAATAGGCTGGAGCTTTCTTCCATGGAGCATCGGAAGCTGAGGGGGTGAATTTATAGAGGTTTGTAAAATCATAAGGGACGTAGATAGTGAAAGTCTTTTTTCCCAGGATGGGGGAATACAAAACTAGAGGGCACAGTTTAAAACAAAGGGCGAAATATTTAAAAGGGACCCAAGGGGCTTTCACACAGAAGGAGGTGTGTGTATGGAACAGGCTGCCAGAGGAGTAATGGAAGTGGACACAATTACAACATTTAAAAGGTATCTGGATGGGTACATGAATAGGAAGTCTTTAGAGAGATGTGGTGCAAATGCAGGTAAATGGGCTGAGGTCAGTTTCAGATAACTGGGCGGTGTGGAGGAGCTGGATGGCTGGCTGTGTTTCTGCGCTGTATAATTCTATGTCTCTAATTAGTGAGATGTGTTTGGTAAGAAAGGATAGGAAGATTCATTGTGTCTTGCAGTGAGACACTCTACAAAAAACAATCTCAACTCAGACTGAGCAAAAAAGGATGCAACCTATTGATTGCACATAAGTTAACATTTGTACAAGGATTATTTTAGTCCTGACAGACTGAACAGCAGGGAATCTTATACACAGCTCTGACTATCTATGGTAAGTTTATAAGAGTGCCAAACAGGTTACTCGAAAGAAATGTGTCATCGTATGAAGCATATATGGCAAAAAGTTTTACAATTGGCATTTTATTTGCATAGAAACACCCCATACATTGTACATGAATGTTATGACTGCTAGAGTCATAGAGTCATAGAGATGTACCGCATGGAAACAGACCCTTCGATCCAACCCGTCCATGCCGACCAGATATACCAATCCAATCTAGTTCCACTTGCTAGCACCCGGCCCACATCCCTCCAAACCCTTCCTATTCATATACCCATCCGGATGCCTTTTTAATGTTGCAATCATACTAGCCTACACTGCTTCCGCTGGCAGCTCATTCCATACACATACCACCCTCTGTGTGAAAAGGTTGCCCTTCAGGTCTCTGACATCTTTGCCCTCTCACCCGAAACCTATGCCCTCTATTTCTGGACTCCCCTACACCAGGGAAGAGGCTTTGTCTATTTATCCTATCCATGTCCCTCATGATATAAACCTCTATAAGGTCACCACTCAGCCTCTGATGCTGCAGGGAAAACAGCCCTAGCTTATTCAACCTCTCCCTATAGCTCAAATCCTCCAACCTTGGCAACATTCCTGTAAATCTTTTCTGAACCCTTTCAACTTTCACAACATTGTTCTGATTGGAAGGAGACCAGATTTGCATGCAATATTCCAAAAGTGGCCTAACCAATGTCCTGTCCAGCCATAACATGACCTCGCAACTCCTGTATCCAATACTCTGATCAATACAGGAAAGCATACCAAACACCTTCTTCACTATCCTATCTACCTGCAACTCTACTTTCAATGAGCTATTCAATGAGCTATGAACCTGCACTCCAAGGTCTCTTTGTTCAGCAACATTCCCTAGGACCTTACTTATTAAGTGTATAAGTCTTGCTAAGGTTTGCTTTCCCAAAATGCAGCACCTCACATTTATCTAAACTAATCTCCATCTGCCACTTCTCAGCCCATTGGCCCATCTGATCAAGATCCTGTTGTAATCTGAGGTAACCTTCTTTACTGTCCACTACACCTCCAATTTTGGTGTCATCCTCAAAATTACTAATTATACCTCTTATGCTCACATCCAAATCATTTATATAAATGATGAAAAAGTAGTGGACCCAGCACCGATTCTTGTGGCACTCCACTAGTCACAGGCCTCCAGTCTGAAAAATAACCCGAACACCACTACCCTCTGTCTTCTACCTTTGAGCCAGTTCTGTATCCAAATGGCTAGCTCTCTCTGTATTCCATGAGATCTAACCTTGATAATCAGTCTCCCATGGAGAACCTTGTCAGCGCCTTACTGAGGCCCATATAAATCACCTCCACCACTCTGCCCTCATCAACCCTCTTTGTTACTTCTTCAAAAAACTCAATAAAGTTTGTGAGACATGATGTCCCACACACAAATCCATGTCGACTATCCCTAATCAGTCCTTGCCTTTCCAAATACATGTACATCTTGTCCCTCAGGATTCCCTCCAAAAACCTATCCACCATTGACTTCAGGCTCACAGGTCTATAGTTCCTTGGCTTGTCATTACCACCTTTCTTAAACAGTGGCACTACATTAGCCAACTTTCAGTCTTCCGGCACCTCACCTGTGACTATTGATGATATAAATATCTCAGCAAGGGGCCCAGCAATCACTTCCCTAGCTTCCCACAGAGATCTCGAGTACACCTGATCAGGTCTTGGGGCTTTATCCACTTTTATGCACTTCAAGACATCCAACCATTCCTCACCTGTAACATGGACATCATAGAGATGTACAGCACAGAATCAGATTCTTTGATCCGATTCATCCAAGCCGACTAGATATCCCAACCTAATCTCATCCATTTTCCAGCACTTGGACCATATCCCTCTCAACCATTCCCAATCATATACCCATCCAGATGCCTTTTAACTGTTGTAATTGTACCAGCCCCCACACCGCCTCTGGCAGCTCATTCCATAATCACACCACTAGATGAAAAATATTATTATGATTCAACCATTCCCTCTATTTCAAGGTATAATGGTGTATTCAAAAGGAATACTGAGCACAACAATTTTTGTGTGATGATATACCTGTTTTGCCTGGTTATAGCGGAGACTTGGGGCCCAAATCGAGTTCTATTCAAATCTATGCTTCACGTTTAACACCTGGGAGCAGCTGCTTCAATATGAGTAGAATTGAAGAGTCTCAGACAGTCTGCTCAGAAAAAAAAGGATAAAGAGAAAGAGAGATAGAGAACAGCAATACTGTGAATGAGAGAGATAGAATGTAACTGGTGCAATTTTTTTTTCTCGTCAAGAAACAGAACTCAGAAACTGGGAGATTCACTCTTGTGAGACCCAGAGTTAATGCAGCAGGCTGTGCAATAAGAAGTTGGTTTGATGATTCTTAGAAGATTGGGGGTATCAAATTTTGACATGCAGTTCAGTGAAATGAGAAGAAGCAAGCCCATCATTTCTGTTGTTTAGTGTATTAGTTGCCTACAAAGTGATGTTGGTTCAATGCTGACTTTAGTTTATTTTTAGTTTGGAACTTGAAATCTTGTCGCATTGTTTCTTTAAGTTGGACACTTGGAATTCAATTCTTTTTAAAACACAGAGTGAATAATTCCTATTTTGTCATTCGCATAACCAATGTAAAAGATACAGATTTCCCTATGTAATCATTAAGGTACTTTGGTAGAAGACAGTGCTTCAGATTTATGACCCACAATTACAGATCCTCAGTTAAGATTATTTGCATGTCTCAATACAAGTTCTAACATGTAGTAATCTTCCTAGTACTAATCAAAATTATAAATTATCTTGCTTTTTTAACACATGTTCAAAATGAAAATACTTTGATTATGTAACTGGATTTTCTGTTATGTTTCAACTGATTTTGCAATTCTTTTAGTCATTATTTATGATTCTTTGATTATTCATCAATATATCATGAGGAGGAAACTTCTAAAATACCCAGCATTTAATACAGTTGCTGGCAAAAAAAGCACAATTTTTTACTCACGAGAGCCTATGGAATCCTACTAATTTGCTCCAGTCGTCCAATTTGCAAATATAAATCTGAAGCAAATAGAATTTTTTAATGAGTCCAAGT
The DNA here is from genome assembly GCF_004010195.1 of Chiloscyllium plagiosum. Taxonomy (NCBI): domain Eukaryota; kingdom Metazoa; phylum Chordata; class Chondrichthyes; order Orectolobiformes; family Hemiscylliidae; genus Chiloscyllium; species Chiloscyllium plagiosum. Next base: position 118,004,368 of record NC_057713.1, on the reverse strand, counting down.
CAAAATTTGAGGAATTGATAGGGGAGCCTGTTGAAGTATAGGGCGAGACTGTGAAAGTGTTATACTGCAGAAATTCACCAAAGATCCTCAGGCAGCACTGTCCAAACCCACAATCAATTCCATCCAGAAAGATAAGGAAAGCAGATACATGGGAATGCCACCATCTTCATGTTCCCTTCCAAGCCATTCACCATCCTGACTTGGAAATATATCGTTGGGTCAAAATTCTGGAATTCCCTCCCCAATGACATTGTGGGTCAACTCACAGCAGGTGGACTATTGTGGTTCCAGAAGGCAACTCACCACCACCTTCTCAAGGGCAACAAAGGATGGGCAGTAAATTTAAACAAAAATTGTTGAGAGAAAATTGCTTTTATGGGGTTGTTAGTGAGTCAATTCTAGCTTGGATGTCAGGGAACACTTGTGGTTTTTATTTGGTTGGATGAAGCAGAGATTTTTTTTCATTTTGACAACTATATTTTTTGCTGCAGGCTGAACTGAGTGTAAGCCTACATTTAACTCTTAAATGTTTGTTACTGCAGCTTATTGTTCAATGTGAAAATATGTAGAATTTTACACATGAAATATCTATTTTAGATTGTCGTGCTCTTCAGTGCCAGGGAAGAATGGAAAAAGGTTTAAACAAGGTAGTGACAATGTTTGTGCATATACAAATTACTTCAAAATGTAAGTGTTCTGGTAGAGTCTCTTCAGGGCATTGAATTTGCCTGTGAGAATGAAGAATGAAGACAGGTCATGCAATTAATACAAACTAGTAAAAGAGGGAGGAAGAGAAAGGGAAAAAGGGCATTTATTAGAAGCCTATATCTACGAATAGTCTTTAGGGAGGGATTTTTAAAAATCTCAACTTCAGCAAGAATCAAAATAGGAAACACCTTCATGCCACAAAAGAGGTTTTGATTGAAATCTTAATACTACTGCAGCCTGAACAGCAGCGTCAGTGTAGGAAAATGTACATTACATACGACTATTGAGCTGATTGTGATTCTAACTATAAATGTATCTCACTTATTCCAGGCTGCTGCAGCATATAGTATCTCACAATTTTAGTACACTGCTGTATAAGGAAGGTCACTGATGTCCTCTATATCCAGAGAAACACATTCAGGTCATTATTTCTCAACAGAAACAAACAGTGGAGTAAGCACAAGGCTTTGCAGACTTTCCCCACTACCTGGATTATTCTGAAGGGTCCCAAGTTGTACTCAGTCAAGTGGAAGTCAAAATATTCGTTAACTGCTTGGATGCTGAACAAGTTAACCATTATTTAACAATTACAGCAGAGGAGGAAGGCATTTGGTCTATCAAGCTCATTTTGCATTTCTGTGGAGTAATCCAGACAGTTCCATTCTAGTGCACCATCCTCATAATCATGCTAGTATCGAATAGGTTCTGTTGATGGATGTCAATGTTTAAGGATATCCTGGTTAACACCAAGCCTCTCACAACACTGAAATCCACTGCCATTAGAATACACTTTTGGTACGAAAATAGAGATGAGAATAAAGGTGAGAAAATAATTTTTGGAGAGGTTGACTTCCATTGACAGCTTGAAAAATTGAGCAGCAAACATAACTAGCCAGAATATGTAAATGTCAAAGAGGAAAGAATAGCAGATTAAGAGAGCCTAAACAATGACAGGAAGATGAAGAGAAATAAAAGACTAGGATGAAGGTGAAAAGAGATTGAAATAGCTTTCTATCAGACAGGACAAATTCAAGATGATGGAAAGATGAATGTAATCCTTGATGACAAAAATGACAAATTGGAAAAGGAAAAACATAACCGAGAGTGGAGACAATTGGAAAAGGAAGCAGCTGGAAAAATGAGCAAAAAAGTCCTACTCAGGCCCTTCCCTCACATCTTGTCTGATACACTGACATCTGAATCATAACTGCTCCCTGTTCTACCTCAAGTTTATGACATTTGTTTCAAATTTTAATCCTTCCCTCACCTTCACACAGCCCATTTCTAGTTGCTTCTTCTCTTTCTCAATTTATTCCACGACTATTGCTGGAGGTAGGCCATTAACTAATATTTACTCTAATCCCATTAATTCCCAAAGTGACTTTGATTATACTTCTTACCCATCTGCTTCCCATATGGTCTACATTCAATCCTTTTAAGTCTCCAGCTCCAGCTCCTTTACATTTGGTACTGACAATGTCGCCATTTATACCAGATCTTCCAATATAGCTTCCTTAACCTTCAGTTGAGAAGTCACCTCCACCCTGTTTGACACGACTCTCAATCATGTCCATCTCATTTCCTGCACTTCTGTTATCACACCTTCCACTCCAACCCAGAAAGAGGCAAGTGTTCCTTTTGTGCTCATAATCATGTATTGTGCTGACAATAGACTCAAACTTGCTCAAGTGGAAGCAGTCATTGTTGAACACTTGAAAGACAACACATTTGATATTGCATTGCAATACCAACTTGGCTAGTGTGCTCAAGTGGGAACCATACGCATTAGAATGTAACATGGTCTCCCAGAAACATAGAATGCCTACAGTGCAGAAAGAGGTCATTCAGCCTATTGAGTCTGCACCGACCCTCCAAGAGTATATTGCCTAGTCTCATCTTCTGGTATCATAGTCTGTTTTTATTTAAACCTTGGTCAATCCATATCCCTAGACACTACAGGGCAATTTAGCTCTAAGCTAAACTATACAATTTTGACCTGTGGGCGGAAACCAGAGCATCTGGAGGAAACCCAACAGACATGGGGAGAATGCACACACTCCACGCAGACACCTGTCCAAGGTTCGTATTGATGCTTTGAGGCAGCAGTACTAACAACTGTGCCACCATGCCATGCTCTGGGTCACAATGTAACAGTTACATAACTAAACCAATGTCAAAGCTACCTGAACCTTAACAGGTTGTCCTGTATATTTGTTTTTTAATGTAATCACAAACAAAACATATTTATCACCAAAATTACCAGATCCATTTAGGTAACAAAACATAGTTTTTTTTTCTTCATGTTAGTATGCGCTTGACAAAAGAAAGAAAAAAAAAAGAGAATAACATTTTTCTTCTTACTACCTACATCTTTTAAATTAGTCTATTGGGCCTCTTTCACTTTCTGCCTGGGAATCTTCTTCCAATTATATTTGGATGATCTGCTGACTTATAATATTTGGTTTCATACCAATGAGACATCAAAATCAATACGCATCTCAAAAGCCATAGTATCTTCCCTGCTGTGAACCAAATGTGATCTTGGAGCTTGGTGAGCAGCCATCCTACTCTATGTATTTGTGGAAATTGGTAACGTGATAAATGAATATCAATGCCTTTCTTTCAACTTGTAAGTGATTTTGCTCTGACTTCATTGAAGCACACAAAACATACAGGCATCTATTCATTATCTTCATTATGTAAACAACCTCCTGTGGAGAGGCATCAAGCTGAAACCATTCATTTTTTCAGTACATAGTGGGTCAAAACAACATTACTAGCAAGTCATTTCTTCACTTCTTTAAATGTTTTCTGTTACACCACAAAACTGTTTTGGCTTTCGGCCAATTGATACATTGGTGCAAGTGTATTAGCTAACTCAGTGATCAACTTAGAAAATACACAACTATTTGTGTGAATGTACAATACTTTTATTTGTTACTTTGCTTACAAATTCTCAATTTTTTCTTGTGTTCTATGGTTACCTTCATCATCTATTTTATGACCATTTATGTTACAATTGACAGCTAATACAACACTTGTGTATTTAAGATTGATGCTATACTGTACAAGTCAATCTAGGACTCCCTTCAAGCTTACAGAGACCATGATCTTGTAAGCAATAGCAATAAAAAAGTGTTAATACAGTACAAAATATATATTAAGTAAAAAATATAATAGTGAACAAACGTTGAGCTGCAACTTCACTTGCTCTGTGATCTTGCCTCTTGGTTAAAGCATTGGTGCAGGTTTCTCCTCCCTCTGTCACTAGCCATTTAAGAGCCTGAACAGATCCAAGAACAGGTGAAGTGTCGAACTCTTCTACCACTCCCCATGAAATTCCATACAAGTTGGGTGCAGATATGGAATTGGAAGAAGGAAATAGTCTGGACTTTATAAGCCCATGAAACATGCAGATGGTAGTGTTGAGTGGGCATGTGAATGGTAAGATCCAGTCCATTGAGTTTGCTGTTGCCATTTATAGCTCCAATAGATGCTGCCTTATTCTTTCTTTCACTTGTCCCATAATTACTTTCTTTCTCATTGCACCGTCCTCTGAGTTAAGTAACCTTTCTCTCCCATATTATCGCAGACTTTCCCTTTTGTTATTTTTCTCTGACTTTCAATGTCTCTGTTGGTGCTGAATCAGTTATTTGTGTAAAATCTTGTGATTGAAAAGTCAAAGACCTGAAATTGGTTTCATTCTTAAAAGATGGAGCTTGATCAGTGGATTATTTTCAGCCTTTTATGTTTAATTTTTAGACTTCCAATTTCTACAATATTTTGTTATTTGAGGAAAAGGCATTATTTACCTTAAAAAGACAATGTATCATACAAATCATTTGACTACTGATTTGTATCTGGGATTGCAAAGAAAATGATACAATTGGGCTAAGAATGGATTCACATTGCATTAAGACTCTAGATGCTCTATTATTGTTCTAAGAGCTGTGTTGCTTAAAGAGTTGGATATGCAGATGGACAAAGGACCAGAATGTAACAATTTGACCAATTTCTATAGGCAGTGCAGCAGAAGCATGTATGAGAGTTAGTTACCTGTAAGTATATAGTTATAGTCTGAGCTTTTAAATAAACCTCTGAGCTTTGCAAATAACTAGATTCATACTACTTAATCTGAGTTAGTTCACAAGAACACAATGAAACGTGACATGGTGATCAGTGCTGGAGATCTTTGGTTAGAAGCAGAGCAGTGATATGAGTTATATAAAGTAATATAAAGCTGCATGAGAAAGCCTCAAACCAAAAACTTGAAACAGTACACAAGTTATATTTGCGTCAGACATATCACAGAAAAGCATTACACAGTGGATGAGCTTGTTCAGGTAGAAAATCAGCTCAAAACTGGACTATAAGAGTGTGCAGCAAACACAATGTTGGACATGCAAATGAGAAGAGCACAGGAATCTTCTCTGAACTGCTCCCAATGCATTTCCTTAAAAAGGAGACTAATACTGCACATAGTAATTCAGGTAAGATCTCAGTAAATCCTTGCATAAATGAAGCATCATCTCACTTCTTTTGTGGGCAAAATGAGGACTGCAGATGCTGGAAACCAGAGTTTAGATCAGAGTGGTGCTGGAAAAGCACAGCAGGTCAGGCAGCTTCCGAGGAGCAGGAAAATTGATGATTTGGACAAAAGCCGATTTTCCTGCTCCTCAGATGCTGCCTGACCAGCACTCACTTTTGTAGTCAATTCCTATCATAATAAATAGTTACATTCTATTGCTTTCAAAGGTTCTTATCAGAGCTTAGATTCTTCTACATCTTGGGATTCTGCAATCACCTTTGCAAAAGAGTGCTTCTTTTATATTCTTCTTATCAAAATGGACAATTTCACATTTCTCTACATTATACTTCATTTGCTAGATCTTTGCCTAAATTGTTTAATCTGCTTAAACTGTCGACAAACATATGAATTTGGAGCCTTCTCCTCTATTCAGTAAGATCATTTCTAATCTGATTGTGGATCAGTGGTGCTGGAAGAGCACAGCAATTCAGGCAGCATCCGATGAGCAGCAAAATCGACGTTTCGGGCAAAAGCCCTTCATCCAGAATCTGGTTTCCAGCATCTGCAGTCATTGTTTTTACCTCTAATCTGATTGTGTCTAACTTCCACATTCCCTATGATCCTTGATTCCCTTATCTAAAAAGAAGGAGAAAGTGAGGACTGCAGATGTTGGAGATCAGTACATTAAAAAAATGGCACTTGTTAAGCATAGCAGGTCAGGCAGCATCAAAGGAGCAGGAGAGGTCATGTTTCAGGCATAAGTCCTTCACCTAACAAAAGTCTATCTAAGCTCCACCGTTAAAATAATCAATGACCCTGCCTTCACCACCGTCTGAGGAAAAGATTTTCAATGTTTCATGACCCTCTGAAAGGAAAAGAAAATCCACAGAACTATATTCGAAAAAGGTGACTCCTAATTTTAAAACAGTGTTCCTTATTTCTGAATCACGCAGACGAGGAAACATTCCTTCCAGATCTATTTTGTTAATACTATTCAAATTATTCCTTTTTTCCTCCCAACTCCAGCAAAAATGAGCCTGGTTTGTCCATTTTTTGTTTGTATCATGATTCACTCATTCCAGATATTATTTCAGCAAACTACCTCTGAAACACCCCCAAACTTAAATAAGAAGACAGAAGTTGCATGTACTATTGAAATGAGGTCGTTACTATGGCTTGCATCACAGAAGTATATCACCTTTAATGTATAAATCCACTAATAACCAAGGATAGTGTTTTGTTACCCTTCTCAGTCACATGTTGCACCTGCATACTAATATTTGTTGGCATTTACACACTAGAACGACTGGCTAGATCCCTGGCCACCAGAATTTTGAAGTCATTCTCCACTTAACTAATATTCAATTCCAAGTTTTTATTCTTCCTGTGAATAACTTCACATTTTCCCACATTATATTCCATGTGTCAGATTAATGCCCATTGACTTAACTTATCTATATGGGTCTGCATCCTTACTATGCCATTTTCACAACATTCTTTCCTACTTATAGTTGTGTTATATCTTGCAGTAGATACACTATGACATCATCAGCATAGTCTGGCATGCAGTCTAATTGATTAAAGTTTGCAGTCTCCATTTTACTGAGCTCTCTTCTTTTGCAGCATGGCATGCTGAAGGAAACATATCATAGCACATTTGAATTACTGAGCTTGAGCCCAGACATGTATGTGCCTGTGATTGCATGGATACATATAGATAGAAGATGATGTCATAATTCATTGAATATTTAAGTACGACATGACACACATCTTGTCATTATGATATAGAAGTTAACATGGGTAAACACAACGTGACAGTGGTGGATAATTAGTTTATCTTGCCACATAACATCATGGTAGCATATCATGAAACCTTATCTTTGTACCATCTATAAATGTTGAGATCATGTTTTCAATTCTTTTATCTATGACTTTTATATCAATTGTAAAACTGATTGAGTGCCTAAAGCAGACCCCTGAGGATTTCACTCATCACATCCTGCCAAAGTGAAAAAGACCAAAGCATACTTTGTTTTCCATCAGCCAGCCAATCTTCTGTCTGTTAACCCATTACATTATGACCTCCGATTTTCCCAATAATCTTTTGTGTGAAATGTTGTCATAAGTGTTTGGAAATCGAAATGCAATACATAAACAGGCTCTGATTCATACACAACATATGTAATTCCTGCAAAGAGTTGAATAAAAATAGTTGAGCATGATTTCCCTTTCAAAGAAATATTTTTTTTACTAACTTATGTTTTTGTTTTCCTCAGATAACCAGCTATTATCTTCTTAATAATTGGATCTAACACTTTCCCATCACAGACATGCAAATCGATATATGGTTTCCTTTTTACTTCTTCTCGCTATTCTTGAATTATATATGTTACTTTCCAGTCTGATGGAACCTTTGTAAAATATGATGCAGTTTGGAAAATTAACTCCAGCATGTTACGCTCTCATTAGCTATCCCTTTAAGACCTCAGAATGAAGTCCATTGAGACTGTATACATTCATACTCTCCTTATATTCTCTTTACAACTTGCTTTTCTACCCACACCTTCTAACCCATGATCCAAGTCATTTACATTCATTGTAAGAAGCTAAGACTCAGTTCTTACTCCTATGGTATGTCAACATTTTGGGCCTAAGTTCTTCGTCAGGAATTACATTCCTGATGAAGGGCTTCCGCCCAAACCATCAACTCTCCTGCTCCTCAGATGCTACCTGACCTGCTGTGTTTTCTACCCCCACACTTTTCACCTCTGACTCTCCAGCATCTGCAGTCCTCACTTTGTGATTCCTATGGTATGCCATTCAGTACATCTTACCAGCCCAAAAAATATCTATTTATTCCCACACTCTATTTTCTGTTTGCTAGTCAGTCATCCACCCACGCTAATATGTTACTCTCCATATCGTTTACTTTATTTTCCACAATATTCTTTGATGTGGAACCTTATCAAATGTCTTCTGAAAATCAAAGTACAGTACATCCATGGACTCCCCTTTATCTACAGTACATGTCACTTCTGCAAAGAACATGGGTAGGTTGGTTAAATATGATTTCCATTTCACAAAATCATTTTGACTCTGCCTGATTACATTTAGTTTTTTAAAATGGCCCACCAGACCCCAATAATAATAGCTTCTGATAGTTTTGTTATTATAAATATTAAGTGTAATGACCCTATGTTTCCTGCTTTCTGAATCCTCCCTTTTTGAACATAGGGGTCATATTTGCAATTTCCTAAGCTGCTGAAACATTTCCCAAGTCTATTAAATTTTGGAAAATTGAAACCAACACATCAACTATCTTAGTAGCCACTTCTTTTAAGACTCTAGAATGAAGTCTGTCAGTTCCTAGGGCCTTGTCAGCCTGAAACAATTTTCTTGGTAACATTTCCTTAGTGAATGTAATTTTCTTGAGTTCCTCCCTTCCTTCTATTTTCTGATTTATAGTTAGTTCTGAGATGCTACCTATCCTTTATAATGATCATCAATGCAAAATACCCATTCAATTCATTTGCCATCTCATTATTTTCCATTATTAATTTTCTAAACTCTCTTTCAATAGGGTCAATGCTCACATATTTAAAACCAAAAGGAGTTAACAATGTATAGAAACCCTTACTATCTCCTTTTAAAAATTTCAAGCCAGTTTAAACTCATACTCAGCTGTTTCCCTTTATATTAAAATTTTATTCATTTGTTTTATAATTCTACATTTATTCTGCCCAATCTCTGATCTGTTAATTATCTTTGAATTTTTTTTCCCTTTAGCATTGATACAACATTTAATAATTTTGCAAAACTTGACCAACTGTTGGGAAATAAGGCAGGGCAGGGGACTGAGGTGTCAGTGGGGGAGCACTTTGGGGCCAGCAACCATAATTCTATTCGTTTGAAAATAGTGTTGGAAAAGGATAGACCAGATCTAAAAGCTGAAGTTTTAAATTGGAGAAAGGCCAATTTTGACGGCATTAGGCAAGAACTTTTGAAAGCTGATTGGAGGCAGATGTTCGCAGGTAAAGGGACGGCTGGAAAATGGGAAGCCTTCAGAAATGAGATAACAAGAATCCAGAGAAAGTATATTCCTGTCAGGGTGAAATGGAAGGCTGGTAGGTATAGGGGATGCTGGATGAGTAAAGAAATTGATGGTTTGGTTAAGAAAAAGAAGGAAGCATATGTCAGGTATAGACAGGATTGATCGAGTGAATCCTTAGAAGAGGATAAAGGCAGTAGGAGTATACTTGAGAGGGAAATCAGGAGGACAAAAAGGGGACATGAGATAGCTTTGGCAAATAGAATTAAGGAGAATCCGAAGGGTTTTTACAAATATATTAAGGACAAAAGGGTAACTAGGGACAGAATAGGGGCCCTCAAAGATCAGCAAGGCGGCCTTTGTGTGGAGCCACAGAAAATGGGGAGAGATACTAAATGAATATTTTGCATCAGTATTTACTGTGGAAAAGGATATGGAAGATATAGACTGTAGGGAAATAGATGGTGACATCTTGCAAAATGTCCAGATTACAGAGGAGGAAGTGCTGGATGCTTTGAAACGGTTAAAGGTGGATAAATCCCCAGGACTCTGTGGGAAGGTAGAGAAGGGATTGCTGAGCCTCTCGTTGAGATATTTGTATCATCGATAGTTACAGACAAGGAGCTGGAAGACTGGAGGTTGGCAAAAGTGGTGCCACTGTTTAAGAAGGACAGTAAAGACAAGCCATGGAACTATAGACTGATGATCCTGACCTCAGTGATGGGCAATTTGTTGGAGGGATTCCTGAGGGACAGGATTTACATGTATTTGGAAAGGCAAGGTCTGATTAGGAATAGTCAACATGGCTTTGTGCATGGGAAATCATGTCTCACAAACTTAATTGAGTTTTTTGAAGTAGTAACAAAGAAGATTGATGAGGGCAGAGCAGTAGATGTGATCTATATGGACTTCAGTAAGGCGTTCGACAAGGTTCCCCATGGGAGACTGATTAGCAAGGTTAGATCTCATGGAATACAGGGAGAACTAGCCATTTGGATACAGAACTGGCTCAAAGGTAGAAGACAGAGGGTGGTGGTGGAGGATTGTTTTTCAGACTGGAGGCCTGTGACCAGTGGAGTGCCACAAGGATCGGTGCTGGGTCCTCTACTTTATGTCATTTACATAAATGATTTGGATGCTAGAATAAGAGGTACAGTTAGTAAGTTTGCAGATGACATCAAAATTGGAGGTGTAATGGAGAGCGAAGAGGGTTACTTCAGATTACAATAGGATTTGGACCAGATGGGCCAATGGGCTGAGAAGTGGCAGATGGAGTTTAATTCAGATAAATGCGAGGTGCAAATCTTAGCAGGACTTATACACTTAATGGTCAGGTCCTAAACTCCTTGAAAGTGGAGTCGCAGGTAGATAGGATAGTGAAGAAGGCGTTTGGTATGCTTTCCTTTACTGGTCAGAGTATTGGATACAGGAGTTGGGAGATCATTTTGCGGCTGAACAGGACATTGGTTAGACCACTGTTGGAATATTGCATGCAATTCTGGTCTCCTTCCTATCAGAAAAATGTTGTGAAAGTTGAAAGGGTTCAGAAAAGATTTACAAGGATGTTGCCAGGGTTGGAGGATTTGAGCTATAGGGAGAGGCTGAACAGGCTGGGGCTGTTTTCCCTGAAGCGTTGGAGGCTGAGGTGTGACCTTCTAGAGGTTTGCAAAATTATGAGGGGTATGGATAGGCTAAATAGACAAAGTCTTTTCCCTGGGGTCAGGGAGTCCAGAACTAGAGGGCAAAGGTTTAGGGTGAGAGGGGAAAGATATAAAAGAGACATACGGGGCAACTCTTTCATGCAGAGGGTGGTACGTGTATAGAATGAGCTGCTGGAGGATGTGTGGAGGCTGGTACAATTGCAACATTTAAGAGGCATTTGGATGGGTATATGAATAGGAAGTGTTTGCAAGGATATGGCCAGGTGATGGCAGTTGGGACTAGATTGGGTTGGGATATGTGGTCTGCATGGACAGGTTGGACCGAAAGGTCTGTTTCCATGCTGTACATCTCTATGACTCTATAAGAAAGATAACCACTGTGTGTTTGGCAGGAGGACTATCAGCATATGTTTGAATCACTCAAACAATCATTGTCAGTAGAAACTTTTATCCTACAGCACTATGATCTAAGAAATGAGCCAATCCCTGAAGTTAATGCAGGATTGTTGACTAGCAGCATCATTCAAGATAACAAACCAATTGAATTTGGATCCAAAAGTCTATCAGAGCCCCAATTAATGGCTATTGTAACATAGAATGTGAAACACTTTACCTGGTGTTCAGTACCACAAGTTAATTTACATATTGATTCAGGAAGCAATTCAGTGTGGAAACTGATCACAAATGATTGGATACAATTAGCTGCAAACTACTGACAAGTTTAACATCCAGAGAGGGATATGATCAATCATAAAGAAAAAGATAACTGAACGTTTGCAAAAACAATGCTCAATTCAGCGGTGTCAGCACAGTTTCATAAAGGGCAAGTCACGGTTGAGAGATCTACAGCGGTTCTTTGAGGATGTAATCAGCAAGGTGGATAATGTATATCTAAACTTCCAGAAGGGGATCTGGTCGATATTGTAAATCTAGACTTCCAGAGGCATTTGACAAGGTGCAGTATAAAAGACTGAGCCAGAAGGTAAGATCCCAGGGGGTTAAGGGTAGAGAGTTAGCTTGGATAAAGGATTGACTGACTGACAGAAAGCATTTGGGATAAATAGGTCTTTTTTCTGGACAGTGAACTGTAACTAGTGAGGTGCTGCAGAATTCAATTCTCAGACCTCAACTATTTATAATCTATATAAATGATCTGCAGCAGGTATGGGGTGTAAAATAGCAAAGTTCATGGATGATACTAAAATAGGTGGGAAAGCAGACAGTGATAAAGAGTTTACAGATGGATGTTGATTGACGAGAAGAACAGGCCAGAATCTGGCAGATGACGTTTAATGTGGATAAAAGCGAGGTTGTGCATTTCGGCTTGAAAAATAAATAGGCAAATTATTATTTAAATAGGGAGGAAATTCAAAGTGCATCAGTGCAAAGGGATCTGGATGTTTTTGTGCAAGATTCACATAAAATAGGTGTGTGCAGGTGCATCACATAATTATGGCATTTATTGCAAAAGGACAGGATTATAAAAATAAAAGTGTATTGTTACCATAGATAAGGCTTTGGTGAAATAACAACTGGAATATTACATCCAGTTTTGGTCTCAATACTTGAGGAAGGATGTGGGAGCACTGTAGGCAGTTCAGAGGATGTTGACCAAGTTGATTCCAGGGATGAAAGGACTGCCATACAAGGAGCCGATGAATAGCTTGATCTTGTACTCGCTGGAGTTCAAAACAATGAGGGGAGATCTGATTCCACTATATAAAATGCTAAAGGGTTTTAATAAGATGGACAGTAAACAGATGCTCACCCATTATGGAACAGTCTCCTATAAGAGGTCACTGACATGATGTGAGAGGAGATCAGTTCAAAACTGAGATGAGGAGAAACTACTGCTTCCCGAGAATTGCGAATCTGTGGAACTCACTGCCCCAGAGTGAGATAAATGGGACAAAAAGGCTATAGAGACCAAGCAGGAAAATGGACTTATTGGCAGGAATAAGATCAGCCATGACCGTGTTAAACAGTGGAGTGGGCCTCAAGGGCTGAATTGCCTACTCCCTCTCCTAATTCCTATGTTCCATGACTCTGTCATCTGGTGCAAGCCTGATACCAAATGGCTACATCTCTGGATTATGTTTAACATGCTGACAGAAGTCCCATTTGGGAGGCCCATTTGGGGAACCTTGCTAAAACATAATCTGTTCAAATTCTCAGAGATAGAGGACAAACTTCTTGAAAAACAACGGAGAATAAAGATGATGTACAACAGAAATATTCTTCTGTAGCATAAATGGCTATGAGTGCCTGGACATCCTTAATAGTATTCTTGTGCTCCCAAAATTGTAAAATTAGAAATGCTCAGAATCTGTTGCAATCTGCAGCAACTCATAATAGTGACTAATTTCATTAGAATAATTTTGTGGGCAGTACCAACTTCTAACTTCACAGAGATGAGGAGTAATCTCTTCATCCAGAGAGTGGTGAGCCTGTGGAATTCGCAAACACAAGAAGCAAACACAAACATCATGAAAGAAACATGATGTTCCTTTCATCAAGGAAGTACATATAGCTTATGTTGGCTAAAAGGATCAAGGATTATGTGGAGACAGTGGGTTTGGGCTATTGAGCTCGATAATCTGCCATGATCATAAGACTATAAGTCCAAAAGATATAGGAGCAGAATTAGTCCAATCAGCTTATAGAGTCATCAGCATTCAATCAATGCTGATGTATTTCTCAACCCCATTCTCCTGCCTTGTTCCTGTAAATATTGATCCCCTTTCTAATCAAAAACCTATCTCTCTCTGTCTTAAAGGCACTCAATTCCTTGCCCTCCACAGCCTTCTATGGTAATGGGTTCCACAGATTTAACACACTCTAGCTGAAGAGATTCCTCTTCATCTCAGGTTTAAAGGAACATCCTTTTACTCTGAAGCTGTGCCCTCAAGTTCTAGTCTCTCCTCCTAATGGCAACACCTTTTCCACTTTTATTCTATCCAGACCTCTCAGTATTCTGTAATTTTCAAGGAGATCCACCCTATTCCTTCTAAACTCCATCAAGTACAATCCAGAATCCTCAACTGTTCCTCATATGTCAAACCTTTCATCTCTGGAATCATTTTGTAAACCTCCTAGGATCTCTTCCTACATTAGCACATTCTTCCTCAGATATGGGGTCTAAAACCGCTGACAATATTCCAAATGCGGCTGACCTGAGACTTGTAGAGTTTTGGAATACATCTCTGCTCTCATATTCCAGCTCTCCCAAAATCAATGTGAAATTACATTTGCCTTCCTAATTGCCAACTGAAACTCCATGTTAACATTAAGAGTATTCTGAACTAGAACTTCTAACCCTTTGCACCTCAGATTTCTGAATCCTTTCCTCATTTAGAAGATAGTCTGTGCCTCTATTTTTCCTAATAAAGTAGATAACCTCACACATTCCCATACTGTAGTCCATCTGCCACTTTTTTGCCCACATCCCAAATTCCCAAATCCGTCTGCAGTCTCCCACTTCTTCAACACTACCTGTCCCTCCACCTAACTTTGTATCCCTGCAAACTTCACAATAATGCCCTCAGATCCTTCGTCCAGATCATTAGTGTATAAAATGAATAGTTGTGAGCTCAACACTGACCCCTGTGGAACTCCAGTAGTCAAGGGCTGCCATCCTGAAAAAAAACCCTTTTATCCCCACTCTTTGCCTGCTGCCAGTCTGACAATCCTCTATCCATACCTTGTCATACTGAATGGCGGAGCAAGCTCAAGGGGTCAAATGGGGTACTCGTGCTCCTATCTGCTATGTTTCATTGCCTTTTGAACTCATGCAAAAGATCACACTGAGCATAATGTGTCTGTGATGTTCATTGATCATTTCTCCCAGTATAGTTAATTGAGTAAATTGTACTAACAAATCATCATCCTAAAATAAATACCTGTTCAGGTTAATATTATAAGTTAGAAATTACTGTTGGCTACATCAAATATTTAATAAATCCACAGGATATTCTATTGCTTACTATTTAAGGTGCCTCAGTACTCCATTTATTTGAAGTAACTTAATTTCTCTCCCAAAATATCAACCAAGGAAATGATTGCTTCAAGCGTCATTGACTGATATTGGCAGCAGTCAGTTCAGGACTGCAGTTAGTTGTGCACAGTTAAAACAAACATTGTGGTTGGTAATTATGTGTTCATGTAACCAATGGATTTTTTGAGTATATAAAAAAGTAACTGCAAATTATATGAGCCAGAAATACATCTATTTAATAAAAGTGATCTGTTATTCAATTACAATTGTTCTAATTTTCCATTGCTTTTTGGACTTAGAATGAGTGTCTGTAGGAAAATTGAAATCTGGGCAAGAAATCAAATGTGGGAACAGTTATTGCTTACTTGATTTTGCACTGTAAGTTAATCACAAACATTAATGGTTGCTGACAAATTAGTCAAAGAGTGATTAAAACAATAAATAGCAAGTGAGACAATCGGAAACCAAACCTATTACCAAATCCATTGTCAGTTTTAACAGTAACAATGTGATGCATTAAAGCAAGTAAAACCAGAATTTGAAAAAAAAAACCATATCACGATGAAATAAAAACTTCCAGAGATTCCTAAAATAAAGTTGCGCCCACAAATTTCTGAAGTGAAAATGGAGAACCGTTTTGACTGCCTATCATATCATACTTAAGGTACTGTAATAAGTCTGTCATCATAAACTGTCAATTGGTTTAAGGAAGATATCTGGGCTGTATCCAAATTTCTATTAAGTATCTTCATGTGAATGAAGGGGCCAATTCTGAACCTGCAGATTTTTGCTATTGTTGCCACTGAATATTTCTGACTGGACTAGCTCAGTTTCTAGTCAATAGCAATGTCAACAGCAATGTCAAGGAAAGATGGTTAGATTCTATCATATCAAAGCTAGTCATTGCCGACACTTCTGTAGTAAGTGAAAGTGAAGACTGCAGATGCTGGAGCTCGAGAGCGTAGTGCTGGAAAAGCACGCATGTCAGGTAACATCCGAGGAGCATAAGCCTAGCTGCTTGACCTGCTGTGCTTTTCCAGCACTACACTCTTGGCACTTATATGGTGCTGATGTTACTTGTCACTTATCATCCCAAGTCTGAATGCAGTACAGGAATTTGCATATGGACATGAACAGCTTCAGTATGTGGGGAGTTGTGAATGAATATTATTCTTTCAGTAGATCACTCAATTGTTATATCTCTCTTTAATGTGCAATGAGATGGGATTAATTTGTGATCTCACAAGAAAGGGTCCTCTAGAATGCTACAATTTCAAATTCAGGTTGAGGGCAAGAGAACTGAGTTTTGCACTAACATTCTGGAAATTAAACAAAAGTAATTACATAGGCAAGATTTAGCCCTTATTGGCAAGGTAAGAATGCAAAATGGTAGGTCAGTTGATGAGCAGTGGCAGATGTTTAAGAAGATAGTTAATTCTTCCCAGGGAGGAATAAAGATTGTAAGAGGAAGGAAAAACATCCACAGCTAATCAAGGAAATTAAAGATAAAGGCAAAACTAACGCATACCATATTGCAAAGGCTAGTGGCAGTCTGGAAGATTGAGAAACACTAAAAGATTAACAATATGTTATTAAAACTAATAAAATGAACAGAAGTAAATTATGAAAGAAAACTAATGTAACAAATATAAACAGTGATGTAAAGCTTCTATAAGTACAAAAAAAAAGGAAGAGAGTATCTCAAGTGAATATTGGTCCCTCAGAAAATGAGATTGCAGTGTGAATTGTGAGAACACAGAAGTGACAGAGACACTAAATCAAGATTTTGTTTCAGTTTTCACAGTGAAGCACATTAGTACCAGCCCAGTAATAACAGATAATGCTGATGTTATAGAAAAAGACGAACTTAAAACAATCATCACTGGGGAAAAAGAAAAGAGCAAACTATTGGGATTAAAGGCAGCCAAGTCTAGGATGTAATTTCCTCCATCGTAGGATCTTAAAGGAAATGACAGCAGAGACAGTGGGTCTATAGGTTGTAGTGTCCGAAAATTCCCTTGATGCTAGACAGAATCCAATTGATTGGAAAAACGCTAACATAATGTCGATGCTCAGAAAAGGAGGGAGGCAGAGAGTAATAAACTATAAATTACTTTAATATTTGTCATTAGGAATTTGTTAGAATCCATTAATAAGGAAGTAATAACAGATGACTTGGAAAGTCAAAAGGCAATCCATTACAGTCAGCATGGTTTTATAAAGGATAAATTTTATTTTATTAATTTGTTTGAGTTCTTTGGGGTCAAGAGTGTGTTGCTGAGAAAGCACAGCAGGTCAGGCAGCATTCGATGAGCAGGAAAATTGATGTTTCGGGCATAAGGAATTCCTGATGAAGGACTTTCCTAGCAACACAGTCTCGTCTCTGATCTCCAGCATCTGCAGGCCTCACTGTCTCCTTCTTTGAAGATGTATCTAGCAAGTTGAATAACGGGAATACTGTGGATATAGTATATTTAGAAAGATTTGATAAGGTTCTGTATAAATTAGATGCAGGGATAGAAAAACTCTAACTAAATTCGGATGCAACACAAAAATAGTTGGGTAAGTAAGTTGCAATGAAGAAATAAAAATAAAATGGCAAGTGGATGTGAATAGCTGAGGTGAATGGGCTCAAATTTCGCAGATGGAGTTTAACATGGATAAGTGTGAGAAGAATAGAAAGGCAACTTATTATCAAAATGGAGAGAAAGGTCAGAGTGCTTTGGTGCAGACAGATCATCATGCATGAAACACAGAAAGCTAATATGCAGGCATAGCATATATTATGGAAGGCAAATGAAATTTTAGTACTTATTACCAAAAGAATAGAGGTTAAAATGGAAATTGTTACAGCAATTGTACAAGACATTAATGAGTCCGTATCTGGAATACTGTGTACAGTTTTGGTCTCCTTACTTGAGGAGGGATGGAGATGCATTGAAGGCAGTGCAGAGGAAGTTTGCTCAATTAAATCCAGAGATGAGGGGTTTGTCTTATGAAGAGAGATTGAGCAGTTTAGGCCTTTACTATCTAGAGTTTGGAAGGATGAAAGGAGATCTGATTGAGATACAGAAGCTCTCAAGAGGATTGGCACAATAAACGTAAAGTTGATGGCTCCTTTTGTGGGCAATCTTGAATGAGAGCTCATCGTTTTTGAGAAGGTATAGCAGATTTACAATGGAGATGAGGAGAAATTACTTCTCTGGAATGGTCTGTAGAATTCACTACCCTGGAGTGCAATGAATGCCAGGATACTGCATAAATTTAAAGAGGAGATAGACTTTTTAAAAAATAAGTAGTGAGTTGAAAGGTTAGAGAGTAGGCAGGAAAGTGGAGTTAAGGCTGTGATGAGATCAGCTGTCATTGAATTGAATTCGAGAGTAAGGTCAAGGAGCTGAATTGTGTACTTCAGCTCCAGTAAGAGCACACCTAATTATCTGATTGCTTAGAACACTGTCTAAGTGTCTCTTTGAGATGAAGGGCAGTTACTCTCCGCTGCATTCAAGTACTTTTGCCCTTCTTGGAAACCAAGCTACCATGAAGTCAGGAACTAAATAGATTGAGCATCAGTGAACAGGTTATTGCTAAGTGAGTGCCATGGGACAGCACTGTCAATGACACCTCCCATCATTTTGGTGATGATCAGAAAGAGGCTAAGAATGCAATAATGGACTGGATTGGATTTAACCTGCTTTTTGTGAACTGAACATGCCTGGGAAAATTTTCACATTGTTGCATAGATATCAGTATTGTAGTTATATTGGATTATGATAGAACATCTCTGGAAAAAAAAACTGAATAAGGGAAAAAAACTCACCAAGATTAATGTCAGCAAAGTTAGCAATTCCAGTGTTTTCTATTGCAAGATTTAGCTGACAACTTTGTAAATACCGAAACATTAATCTTTGGAAGTTGCCTTGATTATGGAACTTTTTCTTTGGATTGGAAAACTGTACATGCAAATTTGATAGCTAAGAATGTTGAGAAAAGAAACTAGGAATTACAGGCCTGTGAACATCTGCTTTTGATAAATCACGAGTTTTAAATAAGGAGAATTTGCCTGAAATCCTTGAAAATTTTCAGCTGATCAGGAAGAAACAGCATGTATTTGTAACAAGTCATAGCTGATGAAAATATAAAAGATGACTAATAGAGGGCAAGAAATGTCTATTAAAGAACCCTCAGAAGGCATTTGACAGAGTGCCTCATGAAGAGATTTTTGCCATGAAATTGAAAGCAAATCTATTATCTGGTTAAGAAATTAACTGAGTGGCAGAATAAAATAGAGTTGTATTACTGTCAGGAAGTAACCCACATGGATCTGAGTTTGACCCTCAACTGTTTGATATATTTGTTAATAACTCCCTCCACCGACACTCTCATTCGTTTGGCCGAACTGGTCCTCACCCTTAACAATTTCTCCTTTGAATCCTCCCACTTCCTACATGGATCTGAGTTTGACCCTCAACTGTTTGATATATTTGTTAATAACTTAAATAATAAAAAAGAACGTGACTATTCCAAATTTGTGAAAGGAACAAAGGTAGGTGATATAAGTAGCAGTGCAGGTACAAGTGTAAAATTACAGAGACATTGTTACATTAAGTGATTCAATAAACTATGAGAAAATAGATGTCAGGACATCAATTTTGAAGCTCAGAATGGATGAACATGAAACAGTACATCTTAAATGTCCTCGGATGCTGCCTGAATTGCTGTGCTCTTCCAGCACCACTAATCCAGAATATGAGAAAATAGATGTCAGGACATCAATTTTGAAGCTCAGAATGGATGAACATGAAACAGTACATCTTAAATGGTAGGCAGAAAGAAACAGTCAAGCTGAAAAGAGACTTGGAGGTCCAGGTACATTGGTCATTAAAATGGTATGAAAAGGTACAGAAAATTGGTAAACGAATGCCTTTAGATCTAGGTCATTTGAATAGACACAAAGTGCTAGTCAGACATCACTTAAATAAATACTTACATGAGTACATCAAAAAGTTCTGCACATCACACTTTAAAAATGATGTGCTAGTTGTGGAGAGACTATTAGAATGAGATCTGGATTCCAAAGGTCAAGCACCAAGAGAGTACACAATTAGGGCTGTATTTGTGAAATTCATATAGTTACAGGATTATTTTATCAATGCGTGGAAGATATTAACAGGAACAGATCAAATAGATAAACTATTTCAGGTCCCTTCCACATAATAGATATATAATACATTTATTAATCAATTTTAGAGAGCCAAAGATGCTGAAGGATATGGGCCAAAAGCTGATGTGTGGCCCTTGGTCATAGACCAGCAGTTAATTCATTGAAAGATTGGAACCTGTGAAATTGAACCTGACTAATTGGCCTACTCCAATTTCTATGTTTTTACATTGGATACGTTTCCATGCTACTATCATTACTGGCTTCAAACTCTTAGAACACAATAGAAGATAAATAAGGTGATATTGACATGGCCTAGTGATATTATTGTTGGACTGTTAATCCAGAGACCCAGGTAATGTCCTGGGGGTCTGGATTCAAATCCTGCCATGGCAAATGGTGGAATTTGAATTTGATTTTTTTTAAAAAAATCTTTAATTAAGGGTCTGACTGTGTCAAGAATAATGTATCTGTGATAACCATAATGGTCAGGCCATGTTGATCATGTGAGGGGTCACCCATCCATCTCCTGGTGATGAAATTCTCTTGTGATAATTCAGAGGTAAGAAGCAACCTGTTGTATTATTGCATGGCTTCCAGGTCAGTCATACCTGTGTTTTCAGATAATGACACAACATCATGACATATGACATTTTGATATGAAGGTACCCACAACACTTCAAGCCATTCTGTCTCTGTATAATAGAGTCAGTGTAATGAATTAGTCAATGTATGTGCATGGAGCATACAGTAACATCAGTGAGCAGAGGACCCTAAAGATGTTTGGATATCTTTAATGTTATAGTCAAGTAATTACACAGTGTTCGATATAAACTTCAGGATTGTCTCAATAAGAAGCCAAATACTTGTGGTATATATTGAGCAATTAACGCAGAAGCTACAAAGCACTTCATAATGATAGTGTGTGAACATTTAATGGTGAAAAAGTGAGATCAAGCTAAGAAAACATGAATTTATTTATAATCCTCTCAGCAGTGCAGTCAAATAGTCAACTGCTGAAGTTGTCAACACAAAATGATAAATAGAAATTAGCCAAAATATTCTCTCAACAAAAGTTAAGTTTTCAAGCCACAATATGTTCTCCTTGAAAAGTGTTACATATAATTGTAAGCATTTCATCAAGACAGATTAAAGACCTCAGTACAAAAATTGTCAGCACAGCTCAAATTGTACCTTCCTATCTTGGCTGACATTCGTGTTTAATTTTGTCACTGGTTTCAGTCCAATGGGTATCCTGAGTCTGCACTTGGCTGCCTGTCAAACAATCTCTCTGACTAATTGAATTAGTTTTATTGCCACATGTACTCACATGAGTACAGCAAAAAGTCTACAAGTTACCACTTATGGCACCATCTTAGGTACATAGGTACCTAGGCACAGAATTTTGGTACAAAGTAGAACACAAAGTTAAAAAGTTAAACATTACAGTTCTTCTTCCTAAAAAGTAGAAAACAATCTGGGCACCTCACACTTACAAACGTTTTTCTTTTCTGCAGGCTGATTTATCCAGGCAAATGAAGAGCATTTGTCAGATAGCAGAGACCAGAGCACAGGACTGAAGATATACAAACAATTCCCACCTGCGGTGACTGTCTGTATGGAGTTTGCACATTCTCCCAGTGTCTGTGTGGATTTCCTCCGGGTGCTCCGGTTTCCTCCAACAGTCCAAAGATGTGCAGGTCAGGTGAATTGGCCATGCTAAATTGCCCATAGTATTAGGTGCACTAGTCAGAGGGAAATGGGACTGGGTGAGTTTCTCTTCGGAGAGTCGGTATGGACTTATTGGGCTGAAGGGCCTGTTTCCACACTGTAGAGAGTCTAATGCAGTATGACTAAGGGAGAATAGAGTATGTTGGGACTGAAAAACAGGCCGTAACTCAACCAAAAAAAAACAAGGAAGAACATCATGGTACAACAATACTCATCAAAGACTTTTCTCCCCAATTCATATTGAATTAGAACATAGAACATAGAACAATACATTGCAGAACAGGCCCTTCAGCCCTTGATGTTGCGCCGACCTGTGAACTATTCTCAGCTCGTCCCCCTACACTATCCCAAAATCATCCATGTGCTTATCTAAGGATTGTTTAAATCTCCCGAATGTAGCTGAGTTGACTACGTTAGCAGGTAGGGCATTCCACGCCCTTACCACTCTCTGCATAAAGAACCTGCCTCTGACATCTGTCTTAAATCTATCACCCCTCAATTTGTAGTTATGCCCCCTCGTACACGCTGACGTCATCATCCTAGGAAAATGACTTTCACTGTCGACCCTATCTAATCCTCTGATCACCTTGTATGTCTCTATCAAATCCCCTCTTAGCCTTCTTCCTGCCAATGAGAACAGGTTCAAGCCTCTCAGCCTTTCCTCATAAGACCTTCCCTCCAGACCAGGCAACATCCTGGTAAATCTCCTCTGCACCTTTTCTAATGCTTCCACATCCTTCCCGAAATATGGGGACCAGAACTGTACATAATATTTCAAGTGTGGCATCACCAGTGTTTTGTATAGTTGCAGTATGATATTGAGGCTCCGGAACTCAATCCCTCTACAAATGAAACCTATGCCTTAACAGCACTATCCACTTGGGTGGCAACTTTCATGGATCTATGTACATGGACTCCAAGATCCCTCTGCACATCCACACTACCAAGAATCTTTCCATCAACCCAGTACTCTGTCTTCCTATTATTCTTCCCAAAGTGCATCACCTCACAGTTAGCTGCATTTGCCATGTCTCAGCCCAATTCTGCAGTTTATCCAAGTCCCCCTGCAACCTGGAACATTCTTCCAAACTGTCCACTACTCCACCAACTTTAGTGTCGTCTGCAAATTTACTAATCCATCCATCTGCGTCTAAGTCATTTATAAAAATGACAAACAGCAGTGGTCCCAAAACAAATCCTTGTGGCACACCACTAGTAATCGGACTCCAGGCTGAGTATTTTCCATCAACCACCACTCACTGCCTTCTTTCAGAAAGCCAGTTTCTAATCCAAACTGCTAAATCACCCTCAATTCCATGCCTCTGCATTTTCTCCAACAGTCTACCATGTGGAACCTTATCAAAGGCTTTACGGAAGTCCATGTATACCATGACAACTGCCCTACTCTCATCCACATACTTAGTCACCTTCTCAAAAAATTCAATGAGATTTGTGAGACATGACCTGCCTTTGACGAAACCATGTTAACTATCTGAAATCAAACTGTTGTTTGCTAGATGATTATAAATCTTATCTCTTATAATCCTTTCCAAAACCTTTCCTACAACAGACGTAAGGCTCACTGGTCTATAATTATCTGGGTCATCTCTGCTGCCCTTCTTGAACAAGGGCACAACATTTGCAATCCTCCAGTCCTCTGGTACCAAACCTGTAAACAATGACGACTCAAATATCAAAACCAAAGGCTCTGCTATCTCCTTCCTAGCTTCCCAGAGAATCCTCGGATAAATCCCATCCGGCCCAGGGGACTTGTCTACTTTCATTCCTTCTAGAATTGATAACACCTGTTCATAACTAACCTTGATCCTTTCTGGTCTCATATCTCATACCTCATTCTTCTCCTCAGCAAAATTCTCCTTTTCCTGAGTGAAAACTGATGAGAAATGTTCGTTTAGCACCTCTCCGATCTCCACACTCAACTTCCCACTTCTGTCTTTGATTAGCCCTATTCCTATCGTAATCATTCTTTTATTCCTCATATATCTATAGAAAGCTTTAGGGTTCTCCTATATTCTATTTGTTAAAGACTGCTCGTGTCCTCTCTTTGCTCTTCTTAGCTCTCTCTTTAAATCCTTCCTTGCTGATCTGTAACTCTCCATCGCCTCATCTGAACCATCTTGTCCATCAACACATAAACCTCCTTATTCTTCGTAACAAGAGATGCAATTTCTTTTGTAAACCATAGTTCTCTTACCTTATCACTTCTGCCCTGCCTGACAGGGACATAACTTTCAAGGACATGCAATATCTGTTCCTTAAACCAGCTCCACATTTCCATTGTCTGCATCCCCTGCATTTTGCTACACGATTCTATGCATTCTAATTCTTGCCTAATTGCATTATAATTGCCCATGCCCCATTGATAACTCTTGACCTGTGGCATGTACCTATCCCTTTCCATCGCTAAACTAAATGTAACTGAATTATGGTCACTCTCTCCAAAGTGCTCATCCACAACTAAATCAAACATCTGGCCTGGTTCATTATCAAGCACCAGATCCAGTGTGGATTCTCCCCTCTTGTCAGCTCTTTGAGATATTGTGTCAGGAAACCCTCCTGTACACATTGGACAAAAACTGATCCATCCGATGTACTGAAATTATAGCATTTCCAGTCAATGTTGGGGAAGTTAAAGTCCCCCATAATGACCATCCTGTTCCTTTCACTCCTACCCAGAATAATTTTGCTAATCCTCTCTTCCACCTCCCTGGAACTCTGCGGAACTCTCCCTGAAACTCTCCAAGCAGTGTGACCTCTCCTCTCCTGTTTCTAACCTCAGCCCACACTACCTCAGTGGACGAGTCCTTATCAAAAGTTCTCTCAGTCACTGTTATGCTATCCTTGACTAACAAGGCCACACCTCCCCCTCTTTTACCGCCTTGCTTGTTCTTAATGAAAGATCTAAACCCTGGAACCTGCAACATCCATTCCTCACCCTGCTCTATCTATGTCTCCGAAATGGTCACAACATCGAAGTCCCAGGTACCTATCCATGCTGCAAACTCACTTACCTTATTTCGGATACTTCTGGTGTTGAAGTAGACACGCTTCAACTCACTTCGCTGTCTGCCAGCACAGTCCTGTGACCCTGAAATCCTGTCCCTGTCCTTTCTACTCTCATCCTCCTGAGTACTGCAACTACACCTCCGGTGCCCATCCCCCTGCTGAGTTAGATTAAATCCACCCAAATAGCACCAGCAAATTTCCCACCCAGGATATTAGTACCCCTCTGGTTCAAGTGAAGACTGTCCTGTTTGTTCAAGACCCACCTTCCCCAGAATGAGCCCCAATTATCCAAGTACCTGAAACCCTTCCTCCTGCACCATCCTTGCAGCCACGTGTTCAGCTGCTATCTCTCCCTATTCCTTGCCTCGCTATCACGGGGCATGGGTATCAAACTAGAGATAACGACTCTGTTTGTTCTCGCTCTCAGCTTCCACCCCAGCTCCCTGAAATCCTGCCTTACATCCCAATCCCTCTTTCTATCTATGTCATTGGTACCCACATGGACAACGACTTGAGGCTGGTCACCCTCTCCCTTCAGGACCCCAAAGACACAATCTGAGACATCACGGACCCTGGCACCTGGGAGGCAACACACCAACCGTGAGTCTCGTTCGCTCCCAACAAACCTTCTGAGCCTCCAACTATTGAGTCCCCAATGACTAACACTCTCCTCCTTTCCCTCCTTCTCTTCTGCGCAACAGGGACAGGCTCTGTTCATTTGCAGTTCTCTCACACTGTTTTTTGAATTCAGTTCTACCATCCATATTAAACTCATGAGCACAGTGAATTCTGGAACAAAGTGGTCCTATTGATACAAAATATGAGCATTGAAGGTTGGGTTATTGGGTCAGTAGATTCCCTTTGATAACACTTTTGATAATATCTTCCATTGCTGTATTGATGCTTCAGAGTAATATTTGACTGGTTAGATTTGTTCTTTTTTGATGGACAGGAAATAACCAGGCATTTTTTTCTGTAAATATCAGATTTCTTACTTTGCCAAAGCAGCTTAATTAGAAGTCAAAAAAGAGAAAATGCTGGAAAATCTCAGCAAGTCTGGCAGCATCTGTAAGGAGAGAAAAGAGCTGACATTTCGAGTCTAACTGACCCCTTGTCAAAGCTCTGCAGTAATTTGCTTTTAGCTTAATTAGAAGCATGACTATTTGTGGATCAGAAACTGAATCTTGACCGTTTAGTGTTTCCTGTCATAGATTCACAGTGATATGAAATGCAAGTTAATTTAGCAGTAGCAGTTACTCTCCTTGTCAACCTGTGTAAGTAGAATTGGACAGTTACTTGCATCATGTATGAGAAGCAAATGACACCCATTGGTGGAACTGGATAATTTCTGTGCTAAAATGTTCAATTAGTTTGCAACCAGGCATAATATTTGTTCAAGGATAATTGATAGCTGTAATTCTATGATTCAATAACATTCGAGAAATAATTTCATTGTATTACAAAAAAAAAGATTTTGAAGATTAATCTTCCTCTGAAATCAACATCAGACACACCTCCATAAGTGACAAAAAGAAACAGAAATTGCTAGAAAAGCTTAGCAGGTCTGACAGCATCCATGGAGAGAAATCAGAGTTAACATTTTGGATCCAGTGACCCTTCCTCAGAGTTGTTCATCCAAGTTCATTTCAGATCTGCATGTTATGAAGGCAACCTACAAAACAATTACATCCAATTACACCCAATTTTGCAACTACACTCAGAACAGATTTGATTGATGGTAGTCATTGTTGCAATCATCTACTTGCTCCCCTGTTGGCCATCTTTCTGGCTTGTTTTCCAAGTCTGGTCTAATTTTCTTTCACTGGAAATTGCTGCCGTATTTTAAGAATTTAATTGTTTAAAGGTTCCAAGGTCACTTTAACAGTCTTTGAGTGAAGTTGGAAGTGTCGGGTGGCAAATAAATGGCAGTAGAGTGCCAGGTAGTAAGAGGTTAGGGAGATAGGTCATTTGTTAGGTGGGTAAGCTGTCAAATGGGTAAGGGATTAGAAGGGTGAGATGGTTAAGCTACCAGGTGAGTGAGGGACTAGGTTGATAGTTAAGTGTTAGAGGGGCTGGTGCGTTGTGTGTTAGGATACTGGGTCATTTGTCAGTTGGGTAAGGTGCCAAGTGAGTAAGGGATTAGGATGACAAAGGGTGAGAGGAGTTGCCAGTCAGCTTGGGGGGACGCAGGGTGCCAGATGAAAGCTACCAGGTAGGTGAGGTGATAGAGTCCAGTATCTAGATGAATATTTAGGGTAGATCAGGTTGCGGGTAGGATGGCATCAGGTCCAATGGATGTCATAGGGTTGAGATGTTTGGGGGATGGGGAGAGTGTCGAGTTGGGAGGCTATCAGGTCTGACAAAGCCAACTCAGCCTGGGGATGGAAGGCATGTCCAGTAGGGCACAGGGTTGTGTTGAGTATGGGGCTCAGATCACGTCAGGAGACAGAGGTTTGTTTTCAAAGGGGTGTGGCTATTGTGGTCAATGGTGAGATGAGGGTTTAGTTTCATAGGTTAGAGTATGTTTTAAATTTACGTGTGTTGGAACCTTTGGAAATCTCCAAATTTATTGGACTTTTCTTGGAGCATTTCAAGAGGGTAATTCTTAATTGGATTTCCCAGTATGACCAGAACTTTCATTTTCAAAGATTACTGGTTTTGTTATTGTCATTTCCCTCAGTGATATATTACATTTCCAATTCCCTTGGAGTCAGTTGCATCAGGATTTTCACAAGATCTCATCATGCAATTCGAGTCTCTGCTGCATTAAAGGCAATCTGGCCATCAAAGATTCTGTGCCATTCTAACAGAAGATGAATAGGTTTCCATTGTTGATAAAATCAAAACAGATTCTGGTGAGAATATTGAAGAGTGAAAGATCTAATATTACAATTCAGATATTAGGAATCTGACAACAGGTCCATTGCACACTTGATGAAATAAGTTAAAAATCACACAACACCAGGTTATAGTCCAACAGGTTTAATTGGAAGCATACTCGCTTTCGGAGCACCACTCCTTCATCAGGTGATTGAGGAAGGGCTGCTCCGAAAGCTAGTGTGCTTCCAATTAAACCTGTTGGACTATAACCTGGTGTTGTGTGATTTTTAACTTTGTACACCCTAGTCCAACACTGGCATCTTCAAATCATGACTGCTATTGACGAAAATAGAAGACATCATATGAATAACATTCAAACGCATCACTGAAATCACTGAAAGCATCTGGTGAAGCTTGCTTATGGCATTTAGACTCTAATGTGATGAAGTTGGACTCACGGTCACTTGATTACTTTTTAAGCATTCGAATAGATTCTCCACTGATGTCGAAAAACGTTATCAAAGTACATGGTTTAATGAAGTCAATTTGGGGAATTTTGTGAACCCAGCAAACCTGTGATATAAAATTCTGCACTTTCATTGACACAAGATGGCTGCAACAGTTTAACTAAATATATGAAATACGGATTCAAATCGAATATAAAACATTACCACAAACACGCACAGTGGCAACAGATATAATAATGCGTTGCACTCCTTAAGGGCACTGCACAGATAATTTATTCAAACATGATCCATGATTGCCTCTTCTCAAGCTGTGCAGAATCTTGTTAGCCTCATGCACCTATTGAAAAGGAAAAGGGAGCTGTCATTTGTTAATTTCTTGTAGTGGAAGTGCATCAAAGTATCCAATATTTAGATGAACAGTTGACTGTGTTACGAGATAATAATGCAGTTCAGATTTTTGAAGTTGTCATAAAGCAGAGGGTCAAAACCTACCAGTTTATAGAATCTTTAATTTAATTTTGCATTGCATTTGGACATTCAAGGTCACTCGTGTGTTATACTTCTCACAACTGATCTTGTCCTTTGCGATGTTTAATTACTGCCATTAAAAGTTCATATTTGTTATTTATATTCTGATCTTGCCAAAGTTCTATCAATCTCGTGCTTATTTTCTATAACTGCTAAATATAATAAAGCAGCTGTGGAGGTTACAGTCTATTAAAAAATAAAAATGCACGCATATCATTTTGTCCTCAGGGAATTTATTGATTCAGCAGTCATGAAGAAAAATCTAGATGTTTGGACAAATGAGAGACCCATTGACAATTTCACAAGTTAAAACTTCTTCTAAAAAATTGTGTTACATTACTGTTCCATAAAAGATAGAAAAACAATGTTCTATAGTACAATGAATAATGATTATGAGGAAAACTGCTGGCTTCTTTCCAGTATTAGTAATGTTCTTTTGACAGGGTCCCAGAGGGAACAATAAAATTATAATATAACTGTTCTAAGTATGTCTGCTCTACTGGAGCAGGGTTTAGTATTATTAATGGACTTTGGCAACATTTCCATTATGAGCTGAATTTTCTAAATTACTTTTCTGTTGTATAATTTATCAGTGCTTAGATTTTGATATTTTAGCCATGTGAAGTCTTTGAAGTATTTAATTTGGCATCATACTGTGTTTTTTTTACCTACTTCAATTCAACAGAGATTAAATAATTCTCAAGCAAGCTGACCAGGTCCAAAACAATGATTGCAAGAAATGGAATGATCAGAATCTTCAAACATATGTAACATTGTTCCATCGTCTACCTGCATTGTGGTCAAATTATACCTTGATCCTCTAGAAAATGAAAAGTTGCTTCAGGCTTTTTAGACAAATAACAATTTTCTTTTGATTACATTCCTAGGAGGCTCTTTGGGAAAATTTAGAATATTGATGGCGATATCAAATTATTGAATGTGTGGCTCAGGTTGAAATGAATTTCAAAAGTATTTTTAGATCGTAGCCGATTATTACAGAACCATAAGCATCAAGTTAATGAAATAATTGTATAGAGATTGTTTCATTTTCCTTGACAGATGGCTTTAACTCTTTTGGTTTGCTGTAAACTGAATGGGCAGCTAATATTTTATCACTTCCCTGCTGTAAGCTTGCTGCTTTCCCACATATTATAAATCCTGCTCTTATGAGGTCAGGAATATTCCCCTAAAGGCTGTGACAATCTATAGATCAGGATTAAAAGATAGAAAGGTAAGTGATTTTTTAAAGGGTTATTTTAAATTGTTTTTTGTGTGGAGCAACAGGAAGAATATTGCATTATGTGATGACCCACAATACCTTTGACTTCCCTTAGCTTTCCATCCAATTTTCACTCTCCTGCCCTGGCAGCAATACCTTCTTGATCATGAATCTCCAGCGCTCTGTCCATTTTGCAACCACTTAATTCAGTGCCATATACATTTTATTTCTGTGCCCCTGAGTGATCCTTCTGAGCGACAGTTCTAAGGAAGGATCACTCGAATTGAAACAGTAACTGTGATTTCTCTCTACAGATGCTGCCAGACCTGCTGAGCTTTTCCAGGAATTCCTGTTTTTGTTTTTTGTTTTTTCCCAGCATGTGCAGTTCTTACGGGTTTCATTAAATAAAACATTTTCAATTGTCAGATCTTGCAGTATTCAAATTGCTGTTTCTTTTTTTATTAATTCACGCTGGTCAGCGTTCATCGTCCATCCCAAATTGCCCAGAGGGCAGTTCAGAATCAATCACATTGCTGTGGGTCTGGAGTCACATGTAGGTCTGAACAGGGGAGGACCGCAGATTAGATTAGATTCCTACAGTGTGGAAACAGGCCCTTCGGCCCAACAAGTCCACACCGACCCGCCGAAGCGCAACCCACCCATACCCTTACACTTACCCCTTCACCTAACACTACAGGCAATTTAGCATGGCCAATTCACCTGACCTGCACATCTTTGGACTGTGGGAGGAAACCGGAGCACCCGGAGGAAACCCACGCAGACACGGGGAGAATGTGCAAACTCCACACAGTCAGTCACCTGAGGCGGGATTTGAACCCAGGTCTCTGGTGCTGTGAGGCAGCAGTGCTAACCACTGTGCCACCGTGCCGCCCTCAATCTGGATTCTGTCCCTGAAAAGGGGATAGTGAACTAGATGTTTTTTTTTTCCTGACAATAACAGTTTCACAGTCATCATTAACTCAATTTCAGATTTTTGTTGAATTCAAATTCCACTACAGTAAGATTTGAACCTGGGTCCCTAGAACATTCCCTGGATCTTTGGATTAATAGGCCTGGAAGTAATGTCATTTGGGCATCTCCTTCCCTACTGTGGTTTGATGCATTGCATAAGAACACCTTTAAGTTTCTTTGGATTGCCTATTCAATGCTACTTCCCTTTTGGCAACAGTTCGGATTTTGATAAGCCATGAGTGAGACTTAATTCAGAACACAATGTTTGAACCAAAATTTATGAAGAACAATTGAGAATGATAATAAACATTATTGCCCTTTGAGTTATAAGTGGAACCCATTGCTCACCTCACACATACATGGACATGTATTCGAAGTGATGCCCTTACTGACCTTTAAGCACTGAGCATGGTCCAAATAACCTGGGATATACCCTGAAAGCCAGAACTACAAGAGAAAACCCATCCAATCATACATCCTCCATACCACCATAGCAAGATCTATGGCTACAACAACTCATGGGGCTCCCTCTTCTGCTTTTTTAAAATCTATGATGTGGAGGTGCCGGTGTTGGAATGGGATGAACAAGGTCAGAAATCATATGGCACCTGTTTATAGTCCAACAGGTTTATTTAAAATCACAAGCTTTCAGAGCACTGCTCCTTTGTCGGGTAAAGTCAAGTACTCACTTCAACGCTGCTCCAAAAACTCGTGATTTCGAATAAACCCATTGGACTATAACCTGGTGTTATGTGATTTCTGACCTTTTTAAAGTCTAATTTAATGGGCTTTCATGAAGTTCTAATAGGAATAAGGCAAAATTATTCAAACCATAAACTGGAAATTTTAGCATGAAACTAGATTCTGGCAAAGCGTCAGACGATGAATTAGTGAAAAGTATTTAATTTATTGCATTTTGATGGCTCACAGATATTCTATTCTTGCACAGGTAAGAAGTTGATGAAATTAAATGAGTGAGACAATCAGAGTCTTCCAAGTTCTTACTCTTGGACTAGGTCACAACACCTGGACAATTCAGTCATTGGTGTGAGTTAGTCGCAAAAGAGTCCTTTCTTGATATTAAATTAGATTAGATTAGATTACTTACAGTGTGGAAACAGGCCCTTCGGCCCAACAAGTCCACACCGACCCGCCGAAGCGCAACCCACCCATACCCCTACATTTACCCCTTACCTAACACTACGGGCAATTTAGCATGGCCAATTCACCTGACCTGCACATCTTTGGACTGTGGGAGGAAACCGGAGCACCCGAAGGAAACCCACGCAGACACAGGGAGAACATGCAAACTCCACACAGTCAGTCGCCTGAGGCGTTACGTTATCAACTTAGACATTACTTAATCATGGCATCAAAAAAATCCAATTATATATTACAACCAATTATAATGTACAAATAATACATTCCTAAAGTGCATAAGTTTCTGGATAAATATTAAGCTGTTAGTTTACAACAGAGTGGAATGCTTCCAGTAAAGTATCATGTTTCAAATGCTGTGGGTAAGATGGAGATGAGATCTTTCGTCACATGTTATGAAATAGTGATCTTAACATAAGCATGTCTCTAAAATCTATGCTGTTAATCAGGAGTCTCTCTTCATTGTGCACGTAATGTGAAGAGAACTGAAACCGCATGTTTCTCAGGTTGCATAGATAACATGGCGAACATTTCATTGCAAGCACTTCATTTCATAAATTTGTTGCTATCTATGTAAGTTACACAGGTTACATACCCTTGGCTTCAAGCCATCTTTGAAACATGTCTAAGCAATAAAACAGATCCTTCAGTCCAACCAGTCCACGCCGATCATAACCTCAAATTAAGCTAATCCCACCTGCTTGCACTTGGCTCATATCCCTCCAAATCTTTCTTATTCATGTACTTTCCTAAATGTCTTTTAAACATTGTAACCAAACCCGCATCCACCACTTCATCTAGAAGTCCATTCCACACATAAACCACTGTGTGTTAAAAAAAGTTGTTCCTTGTGTCTTTTTCAAATCTTTTTATTCTGACCTGAAAAATATGCCTCCTAGTCTTGAAGTCCTCCACCCAATGGAAAAGATACCTGCCATTAACCTTATCTATACCCTTCGTGATTTTATAAATCTCTTTACAGTCACCCCTCAACCTCCTAAACTCCAGTAAAAAAAGTCTCAGCTTATCCAGCTTCTCCTTATATCTCAATCTTCCATTCTCAGCAACATCCTGGGAAATCTTTTGTGAATCCTCTCCAGTTTAATAATATCCTTCTTACAACAAAAACCGCAGTGAAGTCATTGTGCCTCTGCTTAAAAATCTAAGGAAATATTTTGCCTAATCACACAATTTTCTTCTGTCAGTGTAGAAGGTTAAAATTTAATAATAGCCCATACATACATTTATATTCAGCAATATAAAGTTGCTGCTTGTTGAATTTAAAAAGAAACTGGAAATGCTTAACTTATATCCATGTTTATAAGGTGTTGTCATACACAATTGTTTCATGTGAAACGTTGTAATAGACATTCAATTGAAAAAAAAAGAACCAAACCCAATTTTCCTTTTACCCCAAATATTAGCATCTTTCAAACCTTATTCATTTTCAACTCTTACAGAATAAAAATCTACTATATCAGTAGAAATCATTAATAACATTATAAATAGCTATTAAATAATCACAACAGGAAAGACAATACACTGTCTTTTAGATTAAGCTACAATTATTTCTAGGTTTCTTTGCATATTTTAAAAGAGATTGCTGGGGTCTTCTGGTGCTATGGTCAGGTCCCTACCTCAAAGACCTACCTCCCTACCTCAAAGGCTTGGGCTCAACTCTTACCTGCTCAGTGATGTGTAATAATATCTCTGACCAAGTCGATTAGAAATGATCTAAAAGAGACTGCCAAACCCAAGATTTTTCAGCGCAGCCCAAATATTTCAGAAAGCAAAATCACTATTAATGTCTCAAAAGTCAAAGTCAAGTCATGAAGTATTTTTGGAAAAAACAAATCTGTTAATTTCCGAGTGTAATTATCTCATGCTTGGATTTGGGAATCCCCATATACTTTGAAGTAATGACTACCATTTCACTTTGGCCTCAATTTAATACATTTGTCAGCTTCAATACTTCAAACTTATATTTTGAACATCTTTTATGAAATAAAAAGATAAAATAATTAAAGCACTATGTCTTCACAGAAATCACAGAAACTTTTTTCTTTCTTCAGCTGTTATTCTAGATGACTGTAATAGAACTGACACAAAGAGAAGCTGCCATAATTAAACAAAACTTTTCTTACGTTTGAGGGGAAAATAAAGAGCTTCTCATTGCATTTGAGCTCAGAAACATGCATACAGAATTCCAAAAATCCATCAGTCGAAAATACATGAACTACTGCAACTTGTGACAATAGAAAGGAGACATCACAGACTGATTTAATGTTTTTCCTCTTAAGACAATTCATAATTTCTGACATTTGTTTTGTCAATTATAGCCAAAATGTACTAATTACTCACCCATATCCTATTAAGCAGACCAATGGAAGTTGATCTGAAAATGTATCTTCAGGATACGGATATAAGGATATATTGAGAAGACATTTTAACTCTGCGACCAAAGAGATAATGTGCTCAAAGGAGACAATCATTAATAATGACATTCACAATCTGATTCTGCTGCACTAGTGTTTAAATCTAGCTGTCACCTTTCTGGGGTTTGCTATTACTGTGGATTCAATGAACCATCTAATTAGAAAATGAATGTAGGATCAAACATTTACCCTGTTTAAGTAACTTATCCCAGATCAGAAAAACTGTAGTTTCTCTTAAGGGGATTTGAAAGCAAGGTGTCCTTACCTTTTATAGCTAAGTGGACTGATTTAATCCAATCAATCAAATCCAGCACAGCTATACAATTTGATGGGATTGACAATTGATTATTTTGATTAGCAGCTGTGCACAAAATCTGAATTATACAAGTGCATAGATGTCAGAGATTCATAGAGCCTGCAGAGATAAGGAGACGCTTGATTGGGAGCAAATGTGGTTCAATGAGAAAGAAGTGACAAAGGGTAATAATTTTAAAATTAGCTTTTTGAGAGGTGTATCAAGTTTGGCTTTGTATTTTCTTTCAATGCACATGAAACACATTGCAGAATGTTTACAAACAAGAAATAGGGAAATTGGCTGGACCGTGAAATTATTATGCCCTTTGTGAATTATCTTTTGTGAACCTAACTGGAAAGATGGTAGAAACAAATTGAGTAGAAACTTTCAAAAGACATTTCGGCACATACCTGGAAATACTATGGAGAGAAAGCAGTTATGGGATGACAGGATTGTTTTCCAAAAGAAGAAATGCCATAAGCCAAAAGGCTTTTATTTGTATCGTAAAATTCTATGATTTTACACCACACTCGAGCAACATGGATTTAATTTATAAACTGGTTTTCCCAAGAAGTGTAGCATCATCCACATGTGGGTGTGAGGGTGGGTGGAGGGGATGGCATGGCCAAAGCTGTCACATTGATTAGAAATACTAATTTCCAATGTAAAATGTGTCTGCTGAATTAGAAATGGAGGTTAAAGAGATGGCAGACAACTTGAACAGATATTTTGTGTCAACTTTCTCTAGAAAGGGCACAAGTAGCATCCTGAAAATAACGGTAAATCAGGAATTAAAAGGAAAGAGGGGAACTCAGGAAAATTACACTCACCAGGAAAACAGTGAAATAATTCCACAGAAGCTGGTATCCCATCACCAAGTCACCCTTTAATTACACATCGATAATATTTGACACTGATCCAGCTTCCTCAGAGCCAGTTCTCAGATTGAGTGGAGCCTCTGACACTCCTCTTTATAACTGTCAGTGAGGGCTCCCTGATTGGACCAGGTTAAGAGGCCCTGTCAGGGAACTCACATTCTATGAGGTCCATCTGGCTGACCTCATTACAATCACTACAAATAGTATTGAGTAGGTTGTTGGAATTGTGAATTGATTCGTTTCCAAGTCCTGAAGTATTTCATCCTAGAATCTTAAAAGAAGTAGCCAATTAAGATATCTGGTTTTATTTACTTGAGACTCATTAGATTCAGGGAAGGTTCCTTTAGATTGAAAAATAGCTCATGTAACTTCTTTATTCAAAAAGAGAGAGAGAGGCAGAAAACAGGAAATTATAATCAGTTGGCTTAATGTTTGTCATAGGGAAGATGTTAGAAGCTATTATTAAAAACATCATAAACATGTAGCAAGCACTTGGGTAAGTTCTAGGTAATCAGACAGAGCCAACATGAATTTGTCAAAAGGAAATCATGTTTAAATATTTTATTTCTGCAATAAATAGATAAAGGAGAACCAGTGGATCTACTACACATAGATTGCCAGAAGGCTTTTGATAAGGTGCCACATCAAAGGTTATTACAGAAGTTAAAAGCTAATTGTGTAGGAGCTACATATTGGCATGGATAGAGGATTAGTTCCTTAACTGGAAGCAGGAGCACAGAGGTTTTTTTTCAGGCTAGCAGGATGCCATGTGTGTGGTGCCATCCAGGGTCAATACTGGATCTGCAACATTTTACAATTTATATGGATAATTTAGTTTTGGGGATCAAAGACACAGTAGCTAAATTTGCTATCAAGGTGGGTAAGAATGCAAGTTGTGAAGAAAATGTGAGAAACCTACAAAGGGATATAGATAGGTTAAGTAGGTGCTCAATGATTGAGTAAATGGAGTATAATGTGGGAAAGTATGAAATTGTCCAACTTGACACAAAGAATAAAAAAGAAGTCTATTATCTAAATAGAGTCAAAGAGTCATAAAGTTGTACAGCATGGAAACTGATCCTTGGTCCAACTTGTCCATGCCAAATATATATTCTAATCCAATCTAGTCCCATTTGCCAGCATTTGGCCCACATCCCTCTAAACCCTTTCTATTTATATATCCATCTGGATGCCTTATGAATGTTGTAATTGTACCAGCCTTCACCACTACCTCTGGCAGCACATTCCACACACACACCACACTCTGCACCTCTCAGGTTCCTTTTATATCTTTCCCCTCATACCTTAAATTTATGTCCTCTACTATGTCCTCATCCCTGGAAAAAGACCTTGGCTATTCATCTTATCCATGCCCCTCATAACTTTATAAATCCCTATAAAGGTCACCCATCAGTTTCTGACACTCCAATGAAAATGGACCCAGCCTATTCAGCCTCTCCCAACAGCTCAAAGCCCTCCAACCCTGGCAACATCCCTGTGGATCAGATTCAAGAGGATGAATGGCCTATTCTTGTTCTAATTTCTTATGATCTTATGACGATGAATTGAAATAACTTGACAAGGTTTCTTTACTTGCACCAAGCCAAATCCATGACCTCAAATGGAAAAAGGAAACATCAGATGCTGTGGAGCATTATCAGCTCCAGGTTCCCGTTTAATGTTTGCATCACCCTTGCTAGAAAATAGTTACTCCATTTTTTCAACGTCACTGAAATAAAATCACAGAGTGCCCTGAACAACACTTTGGAAGAATTCTCTCCACAATGCTTCAGGAAGGCAGTTCATCACGAACCTCTCAGGGTCAATTTGAGATATTCAGAAAATAATTATTTAAGGAGAATAGCATCAGCACAACAACTGGATTTGTGCTGTACTATATTTAGAAAGCGGTCTTATTGTGTCTTATTTTATTCATCTATGGGAGATGGTGATGCCCTTGAGAAGCTGATGGTGAGCTGCCCTCTTGACCCACCACAGTCCATGAGTGCAGAATGTCTTTTATAAATTAATCCAATTTTAATGCAAAACTCTGAGTAGTATAAATAACGCAAGTTCCTGAGAAATGAAAATCCAAATATCAAAAATTTATTTTTTATAAGTTCATACTGATTTTACTTTCTTTTTATTTCAAGTAAATATCAAGCATTAGGCAGCAAGAAATACAGCAGGGATTTATAATCAAAATAAAATCACAATGCTATAATGTTTCCATTTTCCTTACTTGTAGATAGGATAGTGCCATTTGCATTACAAATGATCTTCAGTCTGTACTGAAGCAAACAGTCACAATTTATATCTGATGCCTCAGATCAGAATCTATCTCAAAGGCAACTTGCATTTGTGCAGGTTGAGTAAGCTGCAGCCTCAGCACAGAACAGATTGTATAAAATGCTGGCAATGTTCAAGACTTGAAAAAACTATTTGACTCAAGGAAATTGCTCTTTCTCAGGAAATGTCAGTTCTGTGTTCTATACTCCTCATTATATTAAAACTATCACCTTTGGTAAAAATTCATCAAATACTAAAAGCCATACTAAACACCTTTTTCACTATCTTGTCTACCTGGGACTTCACTTTTAAGGAACTATGAACCTAGACTCCAAGGCCTCTTTGTTTGGCAACACTCCCCAGGACCTTACCATTAAATATATAAGTCCTGCCCTGATTTGCTTTTTCAAAATGCAGCACCTCACATTTATCTGAACTAAACACTGTCTGCCACTCCCCGGCCCATCAGTTCAGCTGACAAAGCTCCCATTGTACTCTGAAGTGAGCTTCTTGGCTGTCCGCTACACCACCAATTTTAGCGTCAACTGCAAACTTGCTAACCAAGCCTCCTATATTTGCACATAAATCATTTAAATAAATGACAAAAAGCAGTGGATCCAGCACTGATCCTTGCAGCACACTGCTGGTCACGGACTCTGGTCCAAAAAATAACCTTCAGTCTCCTACCTTGGCACCTGTTATGTACCCAAATGGTTAGTTCTCCCTGGATGTCATGTGATCAAACCTTGCTCTCCAGTCTATCATGTGGAACCTTGGTCCTTAGTTTCCTTTAGAGGGTGCATCAAGGTAGGTTTGCACGTGGTGGTCTGCCATCAGCTCAGAGGGCGCAGGCCCAAGGATCACATAG
The DNA here is from genome assembly GCF_004010195.1 of Chiloscyllium plagiosum. NCBI lineage: Eukaryota > Metazoa > Chordata > Chondrichthyes > Orectolobiformes > Hemiscylliidae > Chiloscyllium > Chiloscyllium plagiosum. The sequence continues at coordinate 117,965,584 of NC_057713.1, read as the reverse complement.
GCATCAGCTTCACAGAAGCTGAAATTGTTCACCGGTTCAGCTGAAGAGACCTCACTGGAGTACTTCAAAGGGTGACTAACAGAGAAAGGTTGATGGTCATGTAAATAGAAAAGCTTCATACAGTAAGAGGCCTGTCAGAGAGCTTGCTGTCACTGTCAAGAAGAGTTGAGGAGTTTGGCTCCAAATTGGCACAAGTCTTTCTGCAGTCTTTAAAGCCCATCCTTTGCAATATGGTTGCAGAATAAATCATGGCACATGGTCTGATGGCTATTTCCATTAAAATTAAAGGAGAAACTACCCAGTGCTGCACCAGAATCTTACTCTGAGGTTATGAATTCTCAGCTTGGAGCGAGGCAAGTTCAGACAGCTGCTATCATGGCTGTGGATGCCAGTGTACAAAGGATTTGCAGAGTTTAACACCTGCATAGATACGTTCGCCTCACTAGACTAGTCAGACAGATGAGACTCCACAACACTCAGTCCTCTACCAATATCCCTCCTCCCTGCTACCGTAGTGCATGGACCTAGTGTCTACTTCTGGGATGGCGTTATTTACTGCAGCTGTGCCAGTGCCCTTTCTATTCCCTGTCAGCCATTCAATCCAGTTGGTTCAGTCTGAAGTGCTAGATGTTCTAAAGCTGGAACTGCTAGATGAACCTTTCAAAGTCTTCTGCAGTCCCCCCACCCCCGAAAGTCAGCAGCTTTGCATAGGGTACTCTGCAACAACCAGAGCAGAACTGCAATGGAGCACTGAGACAGGTAAAGATATCTATAAGACAAGCACCAAGGAAAGAATCATCATGATCAGTTGACTTCTGCACAGAGGATATTGAATGCTTTGCTGCATTTAGTTGATATGAAATTATTCTGTTGCAATAGTTCGCATTTAGCATTGAGGCCAGGAAGACCACTCTAACATCCCATAACTGAGTTAAGATATGGCATGGAGCTGTTGTGAAATACAGGTCAAGTTAATTGAGTGGGAATTGGCAGATGAAGTACAGTGAGGATAAAACAGTAAGGTGGATTATTATTTGAATAATGAGATGTCAGGAAAAGGGGAGCTGCAACAAGAGTAGTGGATGCTGGAGATCTGAAACCCCCAAAATTAGAATATTGTCGTAGAAACTCAGCAACTCGAGTGGAAATCTTACCTCTGCCAGATGCTGCCAGACATGCTGAGTTTCTCCAGCAATTTCTGATTTTGGGAGTTTTGAGGATTCCCGCTAACGTCATCTGCAGGACTGGAAGCAAATAGTGTTCTCAAAGGCCTTTCAGTAGCAACCAAAGCCTTTCAAACAAACAGCAGCATTCTCAGCAGATCTTACCAACTGTTTTGAACCTTGTCAAACACCCCGCATTACCACAAATTCAGCAAGAATGCAGAGAAAATAACAACAGCTGATCTACACGATGACCTATCTAATTGGCATCAGCAGACACTCAATCATTGCCACTAATTAGTTGTCTTCAAGATAAGGCATTATCTAGAGATAAGGTTAAAAAATTCAGGTCTGGTTCAAATGTGAAACACTGCCTGATATCAATTTGCCCACTCTGTGCATTCTGGTGCATACATAGACTGCCTGCACCAGTGTAAGTTGCTCTAGGTATGGGTTGGAACAGTATGGACACCACTTGCTACTAAACTGGCACAAGAGAACTGAATTTTGCAGACAGATGACCTTTCTTTGCAGGGATGTTTAGCAGAAAAGAGAAGCAGTAATCTGCAATGCAGCACTAAGATTAAGAATGATGTACAAAGATTTTTCACAAGAACTCCATTCACAATTTTGAGTGAAGCATGTTCAGAAGCAAAACAAATGTATTGTTTTCATTGAAATAAGCTGCAAGAAGTAAATAAAATGTTACTTATTCGATGGGTCAGATAGTGGAGTTCCTTTGGTGTGGCACTTCCTGTCTTCAGCAATACTCTTACACAAACTTGCAGTGTTGATTCATGTTGTTGGAACACATTAATAATTTGGCATCTACCTTTCCTGAATGCATTGGAGTTTTTTTGTGTCTAATTCAAAAAAATCAAATAACAAGTTGCAAGTGGGAGGAAATATATTCAAAATTTATGAACATGTCCTGAGTCAGCAGAGTTAACATTCTGAAAACCTTCCAATAACCTGACTTGAAGGTACTATCGTGATTTACAGTCATTAATTACTTTAGAGACAATCATTTCTTTTAAAGGGTAACAACACTTTTTAATTTATTTTATGACAGAAATAATTACTCTGACTTTACCAGTCATCAGCAAAATCCCTGTAAGGGAGCAAACAATGCAGTTTCAATTCTTATAGCAAAAATTGCCCTTCCTCATTGACCCTTTAGATTTATCACATGCTCAATAATAACAGCTATTAAAATGGCCAGGACCATCACCTTTGTCCTCAAGACAGAGAGACACTAGTTGTGGAAAATTAGTCATATTTAAAAAGAATATGCAAAACTTTCCCAACCAGGTGGACCTGGCTTGAGAATGTGTGGTGTGGGAATGTTCTAAAAATTGATGTTGGATCAGGGATTTGATGTGAACAAGCCATGTTTTGGCTTCTTCTGGAGTAAGCTGAAAAGGCCTCAGGGGAGTTGAAGTGTTTGATGCGCTAGCAACAGAAGCATTTTAAAAGGCGATTTAGAGTGTTCTAAAGCATGGAATCTCATTTCCCTAACCACATGTTGTGTTCTATTCGAGCCAGTTGATTATGTTGATATGGAAATCAATTTTTACTCAGCTTTATGCTTATTACAGAGTAAAACAAAGTGAACATATACCTCCTCTGGTCAGCCACACTTATTTTAAGTAAGTGTCACTTTAACATGCTCAATTAAAGATTCACTCTCCTGCTCCTAAGTCCCATGCTGTTACCGATATTCTTAAAATCTCAACAAATGCCCTGGCCTTGTATGTAATTAAACTCAATTGCCAGGCATTTAACGGATTCTACTCTCTCACCTTAAATAAAGCCCACACTACATTTAAGGCACACAATTCACATTTTATTTCAAATTAAAAGGAATGTCCATGCTTTTTGAAGAATATTACTGCATATTGTAAGATGTCTCTCCATCTAAATGCCTGACATTTTTTTTCATACAAGTGATTTGTTTGTACAGCAAAAGGCACTGGATTACTTAATTTCATCATTTAGTTTTAAAGATTTTATTTCTCTTCAACACTTGCTTCAAGCGAGGAAAGCTAATCTGTATTATTTTCATACACACATGATTTGGTAAAGTGTACTTATTTTCCCATAAGGAACAACTTATACTGTTCAGTGGCTGTACTATATTCAGAATACTCCCAGTGTGGAATTTCATTAAAATGCTGATAATTAGACTTTCATATCCACTGCCTCCAAAAAAGATACTGTTTTAAAAGCTAAAGGACTTTTAACAACCACTTTTAATTTCGAAGTTTCCTAAGCTAAAGGGCAGCATTTCATATTTTATCTATTAGAAGGATTATTAAACTAGCCACATTCAAAAACCTATCGGAAAGGTTAGTGTGTGAAGCATCTTAACTAAATGTGGCTAGTTTCATGTATTTTGGGTTACTGAAGAATGGAAATCTTAAGTATGCTTTTTCCCACATATAATTTGTAACATCTTACTTGCCCTGAAAACATTCTCAACATTTGAAACCAGTACAAACCAGTTCAACTGACTGATCAAGCTTTGTAATTGTTGTGTCTATTTTTTACATATTGTGTCAGCTTTCTGTGATGACCTAGAATAGGACGGACACTTTCAAAAATCATTGCTGATTTAAAATCACTCCAGTTCTGGTCTGCTTCTGAAACAATTTATTTAGAAAATCACAAGCCTGACCCCTATTTTTAAATTCTGTTATCGCCTTAGTAATAACAGTGTTTTCAAATTGTACAATACTACTGCTGGAAAAACCATCTGTTTTTAGTTGCACATAAACTATTTTCAGCAAAACAGATCTTACTGAAAAGTAGTCTGATGTGACAATATTTTGCGTATTACATAGACATGTTACAACACAGAGTAACTGTGTAGGTTAGATGGGCATAAGATTATTTTCACAGGTTGGCGCAACATCGAGGGCCAAAGGGCCTGTACTGTGCTGTCATATTCCATGTTCATGTTCATAAACCATACCCTGCTAATTTAAACCAGCAACACAGAAAAGAGATTTAACACATGCTGTAATCTGTAAAAATTAGAGAGGCAAATAATTATTCCCAAAAGTCACTATTTAAAGTAAAAATTAACAACTTTATTTTTTACATCTGACATAGAATATTGACTAATAACTATTTACAACTCCTTTCTCTAACCTATCTTTTACCTTCCCCTCTACAATACTAGTCAGATAAAACATCCAATTAAGATTTACCAAAATATTTAAATTTCAAAATCAACCAGTTGTCAAATCTTCTCTTTGTATCTTCCCCTATCTTCTTTTCTTATTCTTAGGGATTTCTGTTTCACAGGTCATTGATAGATAAAGGTACCTTTAAGAGAGCTATTCTATGAGCAGTCTGCAGATGTTGGTAGGTTGGCAGTTCTCTTACAATTGTTTAGTATTTTTGTTTGGTGTTATACTCCAAAGTATCAGATCATTTCATTGGTTTCAATATTGTCAAAGTACAACTAATTTCAAATTTGATTGGAGTTTGGTATTTTGGGGCAAAATTCAAACTGATTGGTCAAATTTGAATTGTTTTTTTTGTCTCCAAACAACCCAGTTAATCTAGCTATGCGACCAAATATTGCATTGTTACTTTGTTCAGAACTGAAAAGTGTGGTGCTGGAAAAACACAGCAGGCCAGGCAGCATCCGAGGAGCAGGAGAATCGATGTTTCGGGCATAAGCCCTTCTTATGCCTGAAACGTCGATTCTCCTGCTCCTCGGATGCTGCCTGGCCTGCTGTGTTTTTCCAGCACCACACTTTTCAACTCTGGTCTCCAGCATCTGCAGTCCTCACTTACTCCTACTTTGTTCAGAACACTTGGTGCAGTGTCAGGTACTTCTGCTAGCTTTTAAATATCTGAAGGGTACAGTACCCCTTTCACCTTCACAACAGACATCATCTGCTTCTACTCTTAGATACGCAAGTTGGCAATGGCAAACCACCAGCCTCATCACATCATCATACATGGTCTTGGTTCAACTTTCACATCATTTCAGGACTTTAGCATTCAGTGACAATGATGATGACTTGTATGCTTCTGCACAGGCATACATGCATCTCATTCATTGAAACAGAACCTGACTTATGAGTTTTAATTTCATTTCTTAGCACTCACTCACTTTGTACTGACTTAGACATGTTAGCCCTTTTGGCATGAATTGCTTTTCAGGGTGAGAAAAGGCAGCCAGCTTGTCAGAGTTGAAAGCACTGAACACCCAATGGGTGGAAATGTCTCAGCATGGCAGTATGCCGCATAAATATCTCAATTGCAGCCAGCAGCTTATGTTGCAAACACATGACATGTGCTTCAAGTAATTGGTCATGCCTGAAAGTCAAAGGTGAGCAGTCCTTAGTGAGGTGAAAGAGAACAAGAGTTAGTCAGCTGATATAATTATAGTCTGTCAAGGGGCTTGTCCTAATGGCAGGGAATTAGCCATGGTCAAGCAGAAACTTATTTCTAAGAGAGTCCAATGATCCAGTTCTTATGATCCAGGGATTTGGCTACAGTCAGTCCTGAAGTTCTGCCCTTTACATGGTGACATAGTATGGCTAACAAGGACATGTCAATTTGCTAAATCATAGGCTGTGGGAGTAAGCTGAGGACAGTATGGAGCTGGATGGAAACAAGATGAGGCTCAAAGGTAATCATGACATAAGGAGAAGGACATGAAGGATAGTGGGGAGTTGGGGTAGCAGTGGGGAGACTTATCCTGTGTCTCAGGTGGATATTGCAAGTCACAGAAAAGAACATAAACTTGAAATCTTGCCTTGTTCAAACGAAAGATAATTGTGCATTCCTGATGGAAAATGGCTACCACTGTCTACAGAATGAATGAAGTAAATTACTGTTTTTGTTCAGTGGTGGAGTAAAATTATGAAAGTTGAGGCCAATTGCATTAAAGGACATAAAGGACAATTGCATTAATTATGCATTCACTGATTCAGGCAATGCCCATCACCTGACATCAATTGCTCTATATTGGCAGGTTATTCCTTGTCCAATATAGACATCAGCTAATCACGACTGTTAAATTGTTTGCACTATTTGCTTCATGGACATGTTGCCTAAGCAAATTCAAATCAGACAAGCCAACTTTAAAGCTGGGTCAAAATCTTGGAACCCCCTCCCTCACAGCATCGTGGGTCTCCCCTTCCTGCACAGAAACTACAATGGTTCAAAAAGGTGGCTCACCACTACTGTTCATGGGCAACTCGGGACAGGCAACAAATTCTGACCTAACCAGAGATGTCTATTTCCCACAGGCAGAGTAAAAGAAATCACATAGTTTTGACATTTTTGAAATGCACACTACAGCCATCACTGCCACATTTACACACTGAACTATAAGTATACAAGCATATGTCCTGTAATGTTCATGGTGTATTTTTTTTGAAGGTGGGATATCATAAAGACTTACTGTCAGAATTCTACTCCTTCAATGCAGCATGAACACTTTGGTTATCCAGTTTACTGTTCGATAAGGTTACATACCTCAGAGCACCTGAGTGTGCCATAATATTGACTTCACAGCAAAGTCTTCTGGACAAAGTGGGTCAGGATATCATATGAGGTTTGATTGTTGTGAGGGCTCAGGAGACCATTTGTGAAATGATCTTCTCTTTCTGGCATTACCTACAGGAGATGTGCTCCTTATCTGACTTGACAAGATTGCTCTTCAGATGAGCAGCACCGAGTGATGAGAAAACCAATTCAGCTTTTTTTCATTCTCATTCTTGTGGTAACCATTTGCACTATGTTTTCTCTCGCAGTAATGTAAAACCTCATTATGTCTTCAAAGCATAAGATTGATTTCAAAGCAGCCATTGTTGCTCCAGCAACAGGATGTGTGGGAGCATCGAGCAGGAGGCTGTTGGGAAGGTGAGGAAAAAAGTTTAAAAACTCACCTCTAGCATCGAGGCCCACCATTGTTGTTCCAGCAGCAGGAAGTGCGACAGCGTCGAGCAGGCAGCTGTTGGAGGTCACGAGGTTACATATTTGGGTGATTCCTTTATCCGAAACGCTACTCGGGTAGTATCTCCTGCCCATCCTCCTCCTCTAACCAAAAATAAACTTCCGAGCATCGGTTCGTAAGGTGGTATTTTCATTCGTGTTTCATTTTTTCAGTGGTCTATTTGGGAATTCAGAATAGTGGGAATGGAGGTCAGGGCAGTTGAATGTTCCTCCTGCAGTATGTGTGAGGGACACCTCTAGTGTCCCTGCTGCCTTCATTTGTTGGAAGTGCAGCCAGCTCCATCTCCTCAAGAACCGTGCTAGAGAACTGGAGCTGGATCAACTTCGGATCATTCGGGAAGCGGAGGTAGTTCTTGAGAGGAGTTACAGGGAGGTAATTACTCCACAGCCATGTGAAGAAGTTGATGGGTTACCATCAGGGGTAGGAAAGGAAACCGGCAGGTAGTGCAGGAATCTCCCGTGGTAGTTCCCCTCAACAACAATTTTGGATACTGTTGGGAGGGACAACCTACCAAGAAAAGCAATGTGGCACAGGTCTCTGGTACAGAGTCTGTCCTTGTTGCTCAGAGGGAAAGGGAGAAGAGGAGCAGAGCTTTAATCATTGGGGACTCCATAATTAGGGGGACAGATGGGAGGTTTTGTGGGAACGAGAGAGACTCACAATTGGTTTGTTGCCTCCCAAGTGCCAAGGTTCATGATGTCTCTGATCGTGTTTACTGGATCCTTGAGGGGAAAGGGGAGCAGTCCCAAGTCGTGGTCCACATTAGCACCAACGACTAAGGTAGGAAGAAAAGTGGGCATCTAATGCAGAAATTCAGGGAGCTAGGTTGGAAGCTTAGAGCTAAAACAGAGTTGTTATGTCTGGTTTGTTATCTGTGCCGCATACTAGTGAAACGAGGAGCAGGGAGAGAGTGGAGCTGAACACGTGGCTGCAGGGATTGTGCAGGAGGTAGGATTTTGGATTCTTGGATAATTGGAACACTTTCTGGAGAAGGTGGGACATCCACAAACAGGATGGTCTTCATCTGAAACAGAGGAATACCAGTATCCTGGGGGGGGATTTGCTAATGCTCTTCAGGGCGGTTTAAACTTATACAGCAGGGGGATGGGAACCTGAATCGTAGCTCCAGTGTACAGGAGGTTGAGGGTAGTGCTCTCATGGATAGGTTTACAAGATTGTGAGAGGGCACCAGCAACCAGGATGTTGGATACTCCTGGCATTGAATGTGTGTACTTCAATGCCAGGAGTATCCAGAATAAGGTGGATGGACTTGCAGCATCGGTTGGTACCTGGTATTTTGATATTGTGGCCATTTCAGAGACATGGCTAGAGGATGGACAGGCATGGTTGTTGCAGATTCCGGGATTTAGATGTTTCAGTAAGAGCAGAGAAGATGATAAAAGAGATAGGGGTGTGGCATTGTGAATAAAGGATAGTATTACAGCAGCTGAGAGAACGTTTGAGGACTCATCCACTGAGGTAGTTTGGGCTGGAAACAGGAAAGGAGAGGTCACCTTGTTGGGAGTTTTCTTTCGATGTAGAGGGAAGGATAACAAAGATGATTCCCGATAGGAGCGAGAGGGTAGTTGTTATGGGGGCTTTAACTTTCCCAATATTGACTGGGAATACTATAGTTCAAGCAGTTTAGATGGGTCAATTTTGTGCAGGAGGGTTTTCTGACACATTATGTAGACAGGCCAACAAGAGACAATGCCCTATTGGATTTGGTAATGGGAATGAATCCGGCCAGGTGTTAGGTTTGGACGTGGGTGTGCACTTTAGTAATAGTGGTCATAATTCAGTCATAATAACAATGGGCAGGTATAGGTATATACCACATGGAAAGAGTTATAAGTGGGGAACAGACAATTATGATGCAATTAAACAAGATTTAGGACGCACAAGATAGGGAAGGAAACTGCAGGGGATGGACACAATTGAAATGTGGAGCTCATTCAAGGAACAGATCCTGCATGTCCTTGATAAGTATATATCTATCAGGCAGGGAGGTAGTTGTCATGAGAAGGATCCATGGTTTACGAAATAAGTTGAAGCTCTTGTCAAAAGGGAGAAGAAGCTTATGTGAAGATGAGGTGTGAAGGCTCAGATAGGGGGCCTGAGAATTATGAATTAGCCAGAAAAGATCAAAAGAGAGGGCTAAGAATTGCCAGGAGGGGACATGAGAAGTTGTTGGCAGATAGGAAAATCCTAAGACTTTCAATAGGGATTTCAGAATGACTAGAGTAAGATTAGGGCCAATCAAAGATTGTAGTGGAAAGATGTGTGTGGGGAAGCGCTTAACAAATACTTTTCATCAGTATTCGAATTGGAAAATGGCAATGTTCATGAGAATGCGGAGATTCAGGCTACAAGATAAGGTGAGATTGAGGTTGACAAAGAGGAGGTTTTAGCAATTTTGCAAGATCTGAAAATAGAGAAGATGCCTGGGCCAGATAGGATTTATCCTCAGATTATCCTCAGATGCAGTGTCTTTGGCTTTGGTCTTTATATCATAATTGTTGACAGGAGTAGTGCCAGAAGACTGCAGGGTAATAAGTGTTGGGATTTCGGGATTGAAGTTGATTTTATGGTTTGGATCAGAAATTGGCTAGCTGAAAGAAGACAGAGGGTGTTAGTTTATGGGAAATGTTCATCCTGGAGCTCAGTTACCAGTGGTGTGTTACAAGGATCTGTTTTTGGGGTCACTGCTGTTTGTCATTTTTACAAATGATCTGGATGTGGGTGTAGAAGGATGGGTTAGTAAATTTGCAGATGACATTAAGGTAGGCAGAGTTGTGGATAGTGCTAAAGGATGTTAATGGTTACAGAGAGACATAGATAAGATGCAGAGCTGAGTTGAGAATTGGCAAATTGAGTTTGATGCAGCAAAGTGTGAGTTAGTTCACTTCGGAAGAAATGATAGGAATGCAGAGTACAGGGCTAATGGTAAAATTCTTGGTAGTGTCGATGAACAGAAAGAGATCTCGGTATCCAGTTGCATAAATCCCTGAAAGTTGCCACCCAGGTTGATAGGGCTGTTAAGAAGGCATATGGTGTGTTGGCATTTATTGGTAGGGGAATTGAGTTTCGGCGCCATGAGGTCATGCTTCAGCTGTACAAAACACTGGTAAGGCTGTAGGGAGTATTGCGTGCAATTCTGGTCACCACATTATAAGAAGGATTTGGAAGCTTTGGAAAGGGTTCAGAGGAGATTTACTAGGATGTTGCCTGGTATGGAAAGAAGGTCTTATAAGGAAAGGCTGAGGGACCTGAGGCTGTTTTCTTTGGAGAGAGGAAGGTTGAGAGGTGACTTAATCAAAATGGATAAGATAATCAGAGGGTTAGATAGGTTGGACAGTAAGAGTCTTTTTCTTCGGAAGGTGAACACAAGGAGACATAGCTTTAAATTGAGGGGTGATAGATTTAGGACAGATATTAAGGGTAGTTTCTTCACTCAGAGAGTAGTAGTGGCATGGAACGGCCTGCCAGCAACAATAGTAGACTCGCCGATGTTAAAGGCATTTAAATGGGCATTGGACATACATATGGATAATAATGGAACAGTGTAGGTTAGATGGACATCAGATTATTTTCACAGGTCGGTGCAAAATTGAGGGCTGAAGGGCTTGTACTGCGCTGTCACATTCTATGTTCTTTGTTTTATGTTCCATCTGGATTTACCCATTATAATAGATGAGTAATGCAACAGTTCCAATAGAACCAAGTAAATTATTAATACCGTGGTTGCCCATGGTGAAAGCAGCATTAAATGGTTGAAAGTAGTTCTCAGTTGACATAAAATGGCTGGGGAAAATTTTGAACTGAAACAGAAGCTTCCATAGTCTGATGTCTGAAGTTCAACTATAAACTAGTGTAACTGTAGCCTCATTGAAGGAGTGTAGCCAAGTTAACAAGATTAAAACAACACACAAATGATCTTGTGAATTGCATACAATGGACTCCATTGAAACAGAAACAAATGCAGCAGCTCGTTTCAAGGCAGTTTGATAAAGGTACATCCTTGAGATATGATGATGGAATTCTCCAAAACAGGCTGGTCCAAAATCCAGTATTCATAAAGGCATAGAAAGGAAGGGTCTGATCTACATTAGTTAAGACACCCAGGAAATTGTCGCAACATGTCATATTTCAAAACTTGAGTTTTTAACTAGACAGGCTTTGGGTGATTTAATGCATTTCTGTGAATCTTCAGTTTAATGTAGATAGAAGGAGCCTCTTTCCTATTAGTAACAGAATATTGAACAACTGGCCCAGGAACTAAGTCTGGCATGTGATTAAATAAGATGTATTGTGAAGGCCCAATGATAATTCAGAAGGGGTCTGGTAAATACCATGAGATCTTGGGATAACTTAAAGCTGTCCATGGACTGATCACACAGTCATATGATTAACCTGATTGTAAATGTATGCAGTCATTTAATAATACAATTGGTTTGTAACAGCCAAATGTGGGCTAACAGCCAGTGTATATAATGTGTGTTTTTCCTTTGGTTCAGTCGAGAAGCCCCTGGACTGCCACAGGCTTTCTTTAATGCTTGAAATGGACCTGAATGTGAAGTGATTTATATAGTTATTCCACCCAACAATTCAAAAGTTACATCATTTCTTATCAATTACTGACCGTTAGCATGAATTTGACTTGTTCAATCTACTCATGCAATTTTAAAGAAAATAGAGTAACATCAAAACATTGAGTTGGAATGGGCCATTCAATCTTTCTAGTTTTCTCTCTAATCCCATTAGAATGGCTGATCTGCATCTCAGTGGATAAATATGTGGTGCATACACAAACCTTTACAGACTGGGATGGGGAGTCCAGAACTAGAGGGCATAGGTTTAGGGTGAGAGAGGACAGATATAAAAGGGGCCTAAGGGACAACCTTTTCACATTTAAGGTGGTGTGTGTATGGAATGAACTGCCAGAGGAAGTGGTGGAGGCTGGTATAATTATAGCATTTAAAAGGCATCTGGATTGGTATATGAATAGGAAGGGTTTCAAGGGATATGGGCTACATGCTGGCAAATGGGACTAGATTAGGTTAGGATATCTGGTCAGCATGGATGAGTTGGACCGAAGGATCAGTTTCCATGCTATTCTTCGCTATGATCTATGACTGTACATCGTAAATTTTGTAGATTTTGAAAATGCACCCTTCCTGATCACATTCATACCTCTTGAGCCTACTCATGCTGACAGCACAAAGCAGTCATTACTTACAAAGGAAAATGAATTATTAAATCTTCATCTGTTGTTACCTTCTTGAGTTGTTTTATGCATCAAGGCATTGTATATGCATTTGTGAGAATTCCTTTCTTTGACTTATGTTTCAGCATCATTCATTTCAAAGAAACAAAGGCTTCCATGTATCTACTACCTTTTGGAATGTCCTGAAATATTTTCCAGCAATGAAATATATTCACTGTTGTAATATACAAAATATACTGAACATGATCTGAGAATGTGGAGTTAAAAATCACATGACTCCAGGTTAGAATCCAACAGGTTTAGATGAAAGTGAAAGCTTTCGGAGCATTATTCCTCCTTCAGGTAGCTGGTGGGACAAACTTGATCTTTAAATAAACCTGTTGGATTATAATCTAGTGTTGTGCTATTTTAAACTTTGCCCACCCCAGTCCAACACCAGTACCTCCACATCATGGGAATATGAAACAGAAGATATCTTCACTAGTGCATGCACAGTACTGGTTACCCTTAACAACCAGAGAATCCTCGAGCATGGTAAACTTTCAATGCTGATTGATTTTCAGAAGGAAGAGTGGTCAAGTGGCCAGGAACAGAAATGGCTATGGGATTGGTTAAGGGTGACAATCAAGCATGCTGGGAAACTTGGTCAAGCTAATTTAAGCTCTGACCTAGGATGTGCAGTTGCCAGTGTTGGACTGGGGTGGATAAAGTCAGAAGTGACATGACACCAGGTTACAGTCAAACAGGTTTATTTGAAATCATGTAAGCTTGTGTGATTTCAAATAAACCTGTTGGACTATAACCTGGTGTCACGTAACTTCTGACTAGGTTAAAACAATGACAAGGACACATTGTGACTTGTCTTGTAAACTGCGACCTTCAGTTTTCTGTGTTGAACAAATAATGGGGATGCAGACATACTGACACCACTGTTACCTAATAGAGAGCATGGTATGTGACAGTTTGGAACTTTGTATAAACATTTAAAAATTGTTAGAGTAGAGTAGCTTTTATTTGTCATTTCTACCATATACAACTGACACAGTAAAAATGAGATAGCATTCCTCCAGGACAGAGGGTGCTACATGGACAGCACAAACTACACACTCTTAGGTGGCATACAGTGCAAAAGAAGTGCAAAACACGCAAGTTGCAGTGTAGTAGAAGAATGATAAATAATAGACATTTTTCTAGCAGCAATTCAAAATTATGCAAAGAATTTCAGATGGGAAAGAGTTCAATTGCATTAAGGAGCCTGATGGCTTGGGGGAAGAAACTGTTGCAAAGTCTGGCTGTGAGAGACCAAATGCTCTGGTATCTTCTGTCAGATGGCAGGAGGGAGAAGAGTTTGAGTGAGTCTTCCACAATGCTCTTAGTCTTTTGGATGCAGCATGTGGTGTAAATGTCAGTAATGGAAGGAAGAGAGACCCCGATGATCTTCTCAGCTGTCCTCACTATCTGTTGTAGGGTCTTACAATCCAAGACGGTGCAACTCCTGAACCGGCAGTGATGCAGCAGCTCAAGGTCCTCTCAATGAATCCTCTATGGAATGTGGTGATGTCGTTTAGTGGTAAACTCTATTGGCTGGGATAGAACATTGTGATTAGGTTTAGTCAATTCATTGGCTGATTGCCAGAGAAGTTTCTGAAAGAAATGAGCAGAATTTGAGATAAAAGTTACCAGCACAAAGGATTTTGTGGGAGTGATCACTTGACACTCACATTTGAGAAGTATGTGCCCTGAAGTCATCCTCAAAAGGACAAAGAATCATGAGGCAAGATCTACAGTGAGCACAAAAGCTGGCCGCTACACTCAAATTGAGATGGTATTGGTTTCAAGTCAAACTTGTCAAGTTAAAGTTTAGTATTAGAGTTAAATGTGAATTAAATTAAAGTGAGACTAAATGAAGTGAGTTGAAGTTGTTAGATGTAGTAAAAAGTGAATGTTGCAACAAACATATATTGTACATTGATATCGAAAGAGCTAAATAATGAAGGTCTTGTTTAGTTAAATTCCAAATTGACACCCTGTCTTTTATTTGTCACACAGGAAAGAACATCTGGGAGGAGGTTGAAGTATTCTCTTGGATAACAGAAGTGTTGGGAAAAGCTGGGAATTCCTGCACGGAGAGGGAGAGAAATGAATAGGAGAGTCACTTCTAGATGGAGGTCAAAGAGTACCTTTTGAGCTGTTTGAAAAGGAACATTTGAACAGCTTGCCAATCATTTCAACCAGGAATGGGTTGATGTGTATGACCTAAGAAAACTCAAGGGAAAGAAACAGAAAAAGAGGAATTTATTTTCATTAAATATTCAGCAGATAAGCACAAAGTGGTATAACCCATAGCATGCCATTTAAATACATTTGCAATGCCATCGAATAGATATTCAAGAGGCTAAAGATGAAGAAACATGATAACACTACATTGTTTGCTTTGCAACGTGGGAGATGTTCTCATTTTAAATCCAACCCTTTACCAAAGAATGGTTAATAAATCAAAATGGCTTATGAAAGCACCTACTTAAAGCAATCTATTCATAAAATATGATGAGATTTGTTGGATACATGAACTATCCACACTGCTAAGGATATGCAACAGTATTGGAGCACTGAACAAGAATCAACTTTCACCAGAACCAATCCAGCAGATATATTGATTGCAAAGACAAACATCTTGCACAACTCAAACAGGTTCAGTGAGATTAAGAACCTCATCAGCAAGTGCACTATTGTAATGAATGCTAATCGAAGCATGTTACAGAGCCACTTACAATCGATGACATTCCAGAAAGACCATGGGCAGCACGGCGGCACAGTGGTTAGCACTGCTGCCTCACAGCGCCAGAGACCCGGGTTCAATTCCCGACTCAGGCGACTGACTGTGTGGAGTTTGCACATTCTCCCCGTGTCTGCGTGGGTTTCCTCCGGGTGTTCCGGTTTCCTCCCACAGTCCAAAAATGTGCAGGTTAGGTGAATTGGCCATGCTAAATTGCAGGGGTAAATATAGAGGAATGGGTCTGGGTGGGTTGTGCTTCGTCAGGTCGATGTGGACTTGTTGGGCCGAAGGGCCTGTTTCCACACTAAGTAATCTAATCTAACCATGGTTAAAGTTTGCAGTCATCTTCTTCATTCTCACAGGAATTGCTTATTTCATTACCCTTGACTGGGAGTTAAACTAGCTGTGCTAATGGCTATTAGTGAGATTATAGATTTTCTGAAAGCACACCAATCTTAACAGCATCCCCCACCTTGTCATGAGCAACAATGGCTCTCAATTCAACAGTGAATATTTCAGGCACGTCCAAATGATTGGATAATTCAATTCCATCCATGTTCTCCACACCACACCCATCAATTCGGAAAACTGAGATGGTTGTGACAAATGCCGAAACAATCATAAAGAAATCAAGCAAGTCTAACATGGCAATCTTTGAGTGGAATGATATACCAAATGAAGGATTGGAAAATAGTCCATTCCAAGAACTATTGTCACACCATTTGCAAACCTCTCTTCCAGTATCAAAATAAATCTAATGAAGCCTGATAGTAAGTTACAAATCAAGGTGAACCAAAAGAAAGCAGAATTTCACTTGGATAAGTGCTGTGCATTGTCAGAGCTGTGTATTGCAGTCTGAGTGCAAACATTCAATGCCCTCAACAAGAGTCAACCCACATAACTTGGGACCAGTGTAGATTGTCATCTCAATTGTACAGTGCGATTGCAAACAACCAGCTATACCATAGCAACTGCAGACTATTATGGTGGACCGAAGGGCCTATTTCTATGTTGTAGGACTTTATGACATTCCTGATGAAGAGTTTATGCCTGAAATATATATTCTCCTGCTCCTCCAATGCTGCCTGACCTGCTGTGGTTTTCCAGCACCGCATTATCATCCCTGATCTTCAGCATCTGCAGTCCTCACTTTTTCCTCTATGACATTGTAAACAGCTGATGAGAAATCTGTGAGGTTACAACTGACTATAGTGCTGCAAGACCATCAGTCGGAGAAATCATCCGTTTCCCAGCTACAGCTGTGGACTAGCAATAATAGTTAACATGTCAACAGCACTTGCAATGGGAATGAAATTCTCCAGCCAAGGATAATCACCCCAGGAATCAGTAGTGTGAGATGTTGTGTTATGAGATATTGCGTTATCGGTTATCTTTATTAACTCACTCACCAGCTTGCTAGATTCATTAATACCAGGTTTCCGTTCATTAATTCATTACCCTTTACTCACCCATTATTTACTATAACATGTTTTTTTTGTCATTCATTCATAAAAACACAGTTCAGTAGTCTCCAAATTTAAGAACATACTTTTCAAACCCATCACTGCATTTCCACACCTCATCAGCCCCTACTAGAAACACTGTTTAACTCAACATACTGAACAATAC
This sequence comes from Chiloscyllium plagiosum, assembly GCF_004010195.1. Lineage (NCBI taxonomy): Eukaryota > Metazoa > Chordata > Chondrichthyes > Orectolobiformes > Hemiscylliidae > Chiloscyllium > Chiloscyllium plagiosum. The sequence continues at coordinate 117,948,806 of NC_057713.1, read as the reverse complement.
CTTCCTCATCAAGTTTCCAATACTTTTTAAATGGGCCATTATCCCTTTAAGAAACTAACTGACAAAACAGCACTTGCTTGAAGCTGCATGAATGAATGAAACTCATACTGGCAAATAGTAAATAAATCTCACCATACAGCTGCAGTAATCAGTTTAATATCCTAATACTTTTATTACGATTTTTAACTTACTTAGAGAAAAAGGCTAACATGTACTAATTTAAAATACAAAAGAACTAACACCTCTAATTATGCAAGCAGACCAGGCAGACATCCCATCAGAAATAGCAGTCAGCAGGTCGCACATTTTTAACCCATCTCCTGTCTTCCAGGACAGAAGACCTTCAAACCTTTGTGTACTATAAAATGGAACTTTAATATATGTGAGAACTGTGTATAAATGGGCTCTTGTAAGTACTGTATTTTGGGATTCTAATGCCAAGTCGAACTTGTGATTGCTAAATACAGAGGAATCTCAATTATCCGGCATTTGATTATCCAAATATTGGATTATCCGGCAAGATCAAAAGGCCCCGATGTTTGGCTAAACTATGTTATCTGGCATTCGATTATCATAATTCAGTTAACTGAATTAAATACTCCCCACCCGTATCCATCGGATAATCAAGGTTCCTCTGTAAAGAGGCTATTTTCGCCAGTCACTGATTCCGGTCATTATTTCAACACGATCCCACACTAGATACCAGGTGGACAGTTAATGACAACAGACAATGTGCACCATTAGAAGCCCTGCATGATTTAAAGGTTATATATACAATACAATGCAAGAGCAGAGACTGTTGGAAGTGGACTTAGGAGAATTAACTCGCAATTTTGTAAATATGTTTGCTTGCTAACTATTGATATAAGGTAAGTCAGGTATCTTGTAGATGCAAATATTATTGCATGCATGTTTTAAATTTTGTTTTTATTTATGAAAAGAGTCATATTTGCAGAAATCCAATTGTACATACTGTACCAGCTAGCTTGCCATAGCCATGTAATCTCTACTTCTACACACTTTCCCTTTAGTTTGCAGAAGTTATTGAAGATAGTACTTCAAACAGTCTCTGAATTTTCACTCTGTCTGCTAATTTTATGGCCCAACTGTTCTCCAAATTCCCATTGAACTCTCATCACTTTATGACGCCTCCTCTCCTTTTACTTTCACACAGCTCTTTTATTGTTCCTCTACCCTCCAAACTATCCCAGAACAATCACCACTTTTATGGCTCTCCGACATATTGGAAATTGATACACAGATGTCCGGGGTTCCTTCGGACCACTATGTCCAATGTCCTAACTTCTTGTACTCGAATCACGGCTTTGTGAAATTTATCCAGACATAAGAATTAGGAATTAGGTGCAGGAGTAGGCAATTCAGCTCTTTGAGCTCGCTCTGCCATTTAACATGATTATGGTTGATCTTAATCTGGTCTCAACTCTACTTTCCTGCCTGTTCCCCATTACCTTTTATCAGATTTTTCATCAGAAACATTTCTATTTCCTTCTTGAATCTGTTGATTGATTATGTCTCCACTGCACTCTGGGGCAGTGAGTTCCACAGATTCACAATCCTGTGAGAGAAGAAATTTCCTCATCTTTGAGCAACTAGACAGACTAACAATGATTAAAATCCTGACAAATTGAGTACTTTGTCATTCATCATGCATTCCACACAAGACATTATACAGCTCTCCTGTAATAGATCATTTTGATTTGATTTGATTTATTATTATCACACATATCAAAACTTTGAGAAAAAGTATTGTTTTGCATGCTATCTGGGCAAATCATAGCTTACATCAATTTATCAGGGTAATAAAACAAAATGTAGAATATAGTGTTCAGCTACAGAGAGGTGCAATGAAAGATCAACTCTAATATACAACGAAGAGGGTTACCTCAGATTACAACAGGATCTTGATCAGATGGGCCAATGGGCTGAGAAGTGGCAGACAAAGTTTAATTCAGATAAATTCGAGGTGCTGCATTTTGGGAAAGCAAATCTTAGCAGGACTTATACACTTAGGGAGTGTTGCTGATTAAAGAGCCCTTGGAGTGTTGGTTCATAGCTCCTTGAAAGTGGAGTCGCAGGTAGAAAGGATAGTGAAGAAGGCATTTGGTATGCTTTCCTTTATTGGTCAAAATATTGAATACAGGAGTTGGGAGGTCATGTTGTGGTTGTACAGGACATTGGTTAGGCCACTGTTGGAATATTGTGTGCAATTCTGGTCTCCTTCCTATCGGAAAGATGTTGTGAAACTTGAAAGGTTTCAGAAAAGATTTACAAGTTTGTTGCCAGGGTTGGAGGATTTGAGCTATAGGGAGAGGCTGAACAGGCTGGGACTGTTTTCCCTGGAGCATCGGAGGCTGAGGGGTGACCTTATAGAGGTTTACAAAATTATGTGGGGCATGGATAGGTTAAATAGACAAAGTCTTTTCCCTGGGGTCGGGGATTCCAGAACTAGAGGACATAAGTTTAGGGTGAGAGGGGAAAGATATAAAAGAGACCTAAGGGTCAACCTTTTCACTCAGAGGGTGGTATGGGTATGGAATGAGCTGCCAGATGAAGTGGTGGAGGCTGGTACAATTGCAACATTTAAGAGGCATTGGATGGGTATATGAATAGGAAGGGTTTGGGGGATATGGGCCGGGTGCTGGCAGGTGGGACTAGATTGGGTTGGGATATCTGGTCAGCATGGACGTGTTGGACCGAAGGGTTTGTTTCCATGCTGTACATTTCTTTGACTCTATGTCTCTACGAGAGATTCGTTCATTAGTCTGATAGCAGCTAGAAAGAAGCTGTTCTTGAACATGTTGGTATGTGTTTTCAAACTTTTGTATCTTCTGCCTGATGGAAGAAAGTGGAACAGAGTGTAACCGGGGTGGGAAGGGTGGTTGATTATGTTCGTTGCTTCCATGAGATAGTGAGAAGTATAGAGAGTGCCAATGGAAGGAAGACTGGTATGTGTGATGGACTGGGCTGTGTTCACAACTCTCTGTAATTTCCCGTGATCATGGGCAGAGCAGTTGCCATACCAAGCTGTGATGTATCCAGATAGGATGTTTTCTATTTTGGGCAGAGTTTGCATTATTGTGACCACTTCATGAATTATTTGAAGTAAATGTTCACCCTTATCATATTGGTGAATCTTACATTGTACCTGACAATTCTGCAGAAAATAAGTTCATATTTGTGAGTGCTTTTCTTCTTTGTTTCATGAGCAATTATCCCCGATCTGAGAGGCATATGTGTTAAGTGCTAATGTAACATTTTGGCACAGGGGAGATTAGAGCTGAAAATGTGTTGCTGGAAAAGCGCAGTAGGTCAGGCAGCATCCAAGGAACAGGAGAATCGATGTTATGGGCATAAGCCCTTCAGGGGAGATTACTCATGGTACATTTGATGATGGAGGGATGCATGTAATCAGGTAGGAGGGTGATAGGTAAAGATGTCATGTGGGGTCTATTGGGTTTCCTTCTTCAAAAGAACTCAGTGCCTGATTGAAGGGGTTGGTATAGAGAAGCACATCACACTGAGAACCAACCCTGCCCTTGCTGCCAACTTCCCCTTGATCCCATCTCTTGATCATTTTCTCAGCTATGACCTGGAATCCAGCAAGAATATGAGGCCTCACTCATGTAGATGTCGTGCCTTTCCCATGGCTCTGATTTACCGGCACCTGTCAATTGGTGGAGTTTCTGCACATGGGGTCATTGATGTCCTACAAGGACTTGTTGGCTGTTCATCAAAGTTCCTGAGTGGCACTGAATTCCCTAAAAGAGATGAATAGGATTCTTCGGTTGGCAGATGAGACCCATATCATATCCATGAAATATGGCCCATAGAAAGTCAGTTCAGTTTAGCATCTGGCTTACATTGCTTGAAACCAAATTATACTTGTGACATGACCATATTTTTTAGTTCAGCAAGAAATATTAGATGGATGAGGATTGCAATACTTGCCACTCATTATCAATAATGGAACATTCCTATCTTAATCTTCCTGTCTGAATGCCTGATTACCTTACTACCATTTTATCTTGGTAGGAGCTTAAGTTAAAATGCATGCAAAGAAAGCCTTTCAGCTGTTCCACTACATACTTGGGCCAAAATGAATGCTGAAAATTAGCAAATCCTTAAACAAAAACAGAAGTTGCTGAAAAGGCTCAGCAGGTCTGGCAGTATCTGTGAAGAGAAATCAAAGTTAATGTTTTGAGTCCAGTGACCCTTCCTCAGAAAGCTGTTTTTGTCTTTGATTTATAGCATCAGTAGTTCGTTTGGTTTTTAATTAGTAAAACCTTACTCTGTCATCCTTTGTTCTAGCTTCCTACTTAACAATTATTTAACTGAAATGAAACATCAATTCTCTTAGCATTGTTGATGTTGATTAGATGGCCAGGGCTCCTGATGGAAAGTGGAGGAGTAGATCTTTCCTGAGGTCATTAAGAGAATGTGTTCTACATGGACAATCAGGAAGAAAAGATCTCACAAAAGTCCTGCTGATGTTAAATTACAGCAGTACCTTTGGAGATATGGTTGCTCTTATGTCTTTATCTGCAAATTTTAATGTGCAATCATAGCAGGCCAGCAGTGACTCTGCAATTATATTCATTTATCAATGTAATAGCATTCTCATAATATAATGATGGGGAATCTTTTGAATAGGTGTGAGGCATAAAAGATAGGGGCAAGAGTGATTGTCCATGTAAAGCACATTCTCCTAATGATCTCATAAAAGATCTACCCTTCCACCTTCCATTAAGAAGCCCTAGCCATCTGGTCAGCATCAATGATGGCAAGAGTATTGATGTTTCAATTCAGGATTCCTGAAGAAGGGCCTGTGCCCGAAACGTCGAATCTCCTGTTCCCTGGATGCTGCCTGACCTGCTGTGCTGTTCCAGCAATAAAGTTTCAACTTTGATCTCCAGCATCTGCAGACCTCACTTTCTCCTCAATTCAGTCAAATACTTGTTGGGTATTACATAGAGAAATTGGATCGAGCTCTGTTTTTGCACATCTCAGAGTCAAAAGAAATGCATTATGTCTGCTAGTATTTAAATTATTTTATGTTACAGCTTACCATTCACCATGAAACTCCTTCCTTGATTTGACTTTCCAAAATGCAACATCTCACACTTATCTATATTTAAACTCAATTTGCCATTTATCGACCAACTTCCCCAGCTGAACAAGTTCCTGTTGCAATTTCTGATCACCTTCCTCACTGTCCTCACTGCCTTTGACATCAACACTCTATTTAACTGGGCACAGCATCAAGGAGCCATAGTAAAACTGGAGTCAATGGGAATCAGGAGAAAAACTTCCACTGGTTGGAGTTATATCTGGCACACAGGAAGACTGGTGTGTTTGTTGAAGGTCAGTCATCTCAGCTTTAGGACATTTCTACAGGAGTTCCTTAGGGTCGTAGCCTAGTCCCATCTATTTTCATTTGCTTCATCAAAGACCTTCCCTCTATCACAAACTCAGGGTAGCATACGTGACTTGAATCTTGTAGCTGGAGTTATAATGCACATGTGGCATGTAAAGTATCAGTACATTTATGAACGTGCAAAGAAGAGTCACCAAGCCACATATATAGCTTCAGAAGATTTTCTTATTGATGTCCCTCCCACTCTTGATTATTCCTGAGGGCTGCTCATGATTGGCAGTGATTGACTTGTTGCCCAGCTGTGCTTTCAATATGGTACTAGCAGTAGAAATTCCTGAAGGGCCCAGCAGTAATAGGTACTTCTGTTGTTGGCGAGTGCAGAAGAGAACTAGCTCAGAACCATAGAGGCCTGGAGCATATAAAATGAAGTGAGCCATGGAATTTGAGTGAGTTAACTCACCAAAGCTTACAGAGAGAAACCCTCCATGAAATCCCTCAAAATTGACACAATCAATTTTTGATAAAATTTCACCCTGTATTTTCCAGAACCAGAAGCAATGAAGAAAGTGTGGTGCTGGAAAAGCACAGTAGATCAGGCATCATCCAAGGAGCAGAATAATCAATGTTTCGGGCAAAATCCCTTCATCAGGAATGAGGTTTGTGGGTCTGGGCTGAGAGATAAATGGTTGGGGGGTAGGGTTGGGGGAAGGTAGCTGGGAAAGCGATAGGTGAGGGAGAAGGTGATAGGTCAGGAGGGCAGTGATGGACAGGTCTGGTGCTGAGTTGGAGGCTTGTGACTGGGATAATGTGGGGGGAAGAGGAATTGAGGAAACTGTTGAAATCCACATTTATCCCATGTGGTTGCAGGGTCCCAAGGTGGAATATGAGGTGTTCCTCCTCCAGGCGTCAGGTGGGAATGGTTTGACGGTGGAGGAGGCCCAGGACCTGCATATCCTTGATGGAGTGAGAGGGGGAGATGAAGTGTTCAGCCACGGGGGGGTTGGAGTTGGTGAGTGGGGGTGTCCCAGAGATGTTCTTCGAAACTATCTGTAAGAAAGTGTCCTATCTCCATGTGGTGAAAGGGTTAAAATTGTGTCCCAATACATGTGTGAATCTAACCGAAAATGGAAGGTGTCGCTTAGTCCCGTGTGAATCTTGTTATACACCTTCCCGTGTGAATCTTCTTATCTGTATGTAACCAGAATGGAATGTGTTTTTTAGCCTTGCTCTGCTGTTCACATGAATGTTTATATCTGGAAAAGGGTATATCAGCTGGAGAAGTCTCCAGTTCGGTAGAGTCTGCTCCGGGGTTACGTTTAACCGCCGAGCGTGGGTTGTTGGCAACCGCTCTACGAGAACTGACGGCTCCCAGTTTTGGTAACATGTAGAGTGAGTATAAGCCAGACCCGTTGTAAGTACGAGACTGGTTGTGGGGACACTGCGGGGATTAAAACTATATTCTAGCAGACTCGCCTCTTGGCTGTTTGTTCTGTGTCAGACTACTTTCCTGCGAGCCTGGTCCTTGACCTTGAGAATTTTTTAAAACACTCCACGATGTAGAGGAGACCACAACGGGTGCAATGAATGCAGTAGATGACATTGGTAGACATTGCAGATCATTTCAAAGAACATCTCTGGGGACACTCATACTCACCAACCCCATCACCCATGACTGAACACTTAAACTCTCCCTCCCATTCCATCAAGGACATGCAAATCCCGGGTCTCCTCCACCACCAAACCGTTACCACCCAACACCGGGAGGAGAAACGCCTCCTTGGGACCCTGCAACTACTTGGGATTAATGTGGATTTCAACAGCTTCCTCATTTCCCCTCCCCCCAACATTATCCCAGTTCCAAGTCTCCAACTCGGCACCGCCCTCTAGATCCCCTGTCCATCACTGTCCTCTCTGACCTATCACCTTCTCCCTCACTTTCATCCACCAATCATTTTCTCAGCTACCTCTCCCCAATTCCACCCTCCTCCCATTTATTGCTCAGCCCCAACCGACAAGCCTCATTCCTGATGAAGGGCTTATGCTCCTCAGATGCTGCCTGACCCGCTGTGCTTTTCCAGCACCCCACTCTCGACTCTGATCGCCAGCATCTGCAGTCCTCACTTTGTCCTAGAAGTAATGAAGTCAATCAAGTCAGTTTCAATGGACTAAATGAACTTTATAAATAAATAATTTTGAAAGGTGTTATTTTAATTGGTCACATTTATAATTCTGATCATTCCAGAAAACAAATTACAAAAACAACACTTGATCTTACCACAAACATAATGGGAAAACTTGATTTAATGCTAACTGTGTCCAAAGTAAAGATAACACAAATCGATTGATCTAATCACATGAGCCAACAGCAGAACTGTGTCCATAAACCATTACTTGAATAACTGGGAAAGAGGCATGGTGATATTTACTTCAATGATTAAATCTGGAGTTGAAGTTAGTGTCACGAGACCATCATCAATGATCATAAAGACTTATCTGGTTCAATAATGCCCTATAGGGAAGGAAGTCCGCTACCTTTACCTGAACTGACTGCATGTGTCTCATTGTGTCCAGTAATGCAGTTGAAGCTTAACTGCATTACTGGACACAATGAGACACATGCAGTCGGGTTAGCAGCACTTGGGGGAAACAGTGTACTGAAAAGAAATTTAAAAAGACAATCAGGAAAGAACAACAAATACTGTCCTTGCTAATGATTCCTGTAAAGAAACTGTAAGAATATGGCAGCAGGGTAGGTGAATTGTTTAAAGATGACAAACAGTAGATTAGGATTATCTTTTTTAGGCTGACTGTAAGTAAATAGTGATATTATCATCTCTAACGGATTTGGATATAGGTCATCGGCATAATGTCAATAATAAAAAACATACAATTCACATTTTCTAAAATATCAAAGGAAGAAATGGACATTTTATTATTAGGGGTTGTATAGATGTCGAGTGAAATATACTGTAGTGAAATGTGAGATGCTGTCAGCACAGTGGCCTGTGGCATGTGGGCAACCATGGACGCACCTGTGTCCTGTACAAACCCAGATACCAAAGCATCAGCTCTGAGTTCTTCAGCAATACAAATAACTACTTCAATTCCTGATTTAGAGAGGTGGGCACATGGAGTTTTGGAATATAGAGGTAGCATGGAATTGGGGGATTACCAACCAGTCTAAGAAATCCAGGTGTGTAATATAAGACTCCCCCCGAGATGATCTTACTGGTTAGTGACTCTTTCCCATAAGCAAGGAGGGGCTGCTACCCTTGTCTCCAGATTTTGGGAAAATAAAACCCTAAAAGATCTGATAGAAAACAGGTTATGGTTAATATTAAAATACTTATTAATTTGCCTGCAAAAAAATTGAAAAATGTTGCGCAGTTTTGAGCCCCATATCTCAGAAAAGATATATATGCCGTGGAGCATGTTCAGAGGAGGTTCACGAGAATGGTCCTCGGAATGAAAAGCTTAACATATGAGGACTCTGAGTTTATACTCGATGGAAATTAGAAGGATGAAGGGGATTCTAATTGAAACATACAGAACACTGAATGGCCTGAACAGAGTAGATTTTGGGAAGATGTTTCCATTGGTAGGAGAGAGTAGGACCAGAGGGCATAGCCTTGGAGTAAAGGGAAGACCTTTTAGAATGGAGACACTTCTTCAGCCAGAGAATGGTGAATCTATGGAATTCATTGCTACAGAAGGCTGTGGAGGCCAGGTCATTGAATATATTTAAGACTGAGATAAATAGGTCCTTGAGTATCAAAGGGTTTCTGGGAGAAAGCAGGAGAATGGGCTTGAGAAACATATCAGCCATGACTGAATTATGGAGCAGACGTGATAGTCTGAATGGCCTAATTCCTACTCCCATGTCTTATCATGCTATAAATGCACACATCACTTCCTGATAGAAAATAAGCTTATGTGACCATTTATGACATTATTTTTAAAAAAAAACTCTCAGTGAAAAATAATCATTGCATTAAAATTCCTTCACCTTCTCTCCCATGAAAACAAGCAGTTTATTCTAAGTACTATGCCAACTTCGATTGTTTGACATGTTCGAAGTTCCAATGAGTTTATGTACATTGGAGAGACATTTTCGCCCATGTTAACCTTGCCAAAGGCTGTTATATACTTGCCTGGCCGTCTGACTCTCCTCACAGCAGCTGAAATGCCTTCCAGAGCTGCAAGGTATTCTGGGGCTCCACCCACAGGGGAAACTAAACTCTGAGAATTGACAGCTGGTTATCCAAACTAAATGAATTGAAGCCGTCCCTGCTCTGCCTGGGGCTGCTCTAAGCATTTTGGATCACTGATAACACAGGCACCAACGTGGAATTGAAATTGAGATATCTAAACACCTAAATGGTCAGCATTCTCTGTATGCATAAAAATCCCTAAATTCCCTGTAAAATTTTTGATTTCCAATTTTTTTCACTATGATAGACCAGGTATCTGTTATGGCAAAACCTTTCCTTTTGAAACTAATTCAACTCCTGGGCTTGACCATAGGAATGTCCCAAATTAAAGGTAAAAGCGATTCCAACAATGGCCTGGTAGTAAAGAAGTGAATAACATGGGGGTGAGGAAAATTAATCCATCAAACTGTTGCATTTTCTATGCAGCCCTGAAATGTATCAGTAATTGGGGTGCTCATTAGACAAAGAAAGGGAAGGAAATGAAAATGAACACTGGAGCAACACAGGATGAGAGTTGAATAACTCTGAAGAAAAAGTCTAAAATGCTTATTGGAATAAAAACAAGGACAAATGCGGAATCAGGAGCAGTTGTCAAGTGAATGTGGCATCAAATGTGTGAATTACTGTGTGCTAGGAATGATTGGGACCAAATGGCTTCAGATTGTAGGTTTAATAGGTAATATGGGGATTTTAAATAATTAATTAGCAATTAGTCCCTGGCTACCTGCAAGAATAATAGCATGGTTATGCGAGGGGATTTTAACTTTCCAAACATAGACTGAGATTGCCATAGTGTTAAGGGTTTAGATGGAGAGGAATTTGTTAAGTGTGTACAAGACAATTTTCTGATTCAGTATGTGGATGTACCTACTAGAGAAGGTGCAAAACTTGACCTACTCTTGGGAAATAAGGCAGGTCAAGTGACTGCGGTGTCAGTGAGGGAGCACTTTGGGGCCAACGACCATAATTCTATTCGTTTTAAAATAGTGATGGAAAAGGATAGACCAGGTCAAAAAGTTGAAGTTCTAAATTGGAGAAAGGCCAATTTTGACATGGTATTAGGCAAGAACTTTCGAAAGCTGACTGGGGGCAGATGTTCGCAGGTAAAGGGACGGCCTGAAAATAGAAAGCCTTCAGAAATGAAATAACGAGAATCCAGAGGATGCACATTCCCATTCGGGTGAAAGGAAAGGCTGGTAGGTATAGGGAATGCTGGATGACTGGAGAAATTGAGGGTTTAGTTAAGAAAAAGAAGGAAGCATATGTAAGGTCTAGACAGGATAGATCGAGTGAATCCTTAAAAGAGTGTAAAGGAAGTAGGAGTATACTTAAGAGGGAAATCAGGAGGGCAAAAAGGGGACATGAGATAGTTTTGGCAAATAGAATTAAGGAGTATCCAAACAGTTTTACAAATACATTAAGGACAAAAGGGTAACTAGGAAGAGAATAGGGCCTCGCAAAGATCAGCAAGGTGGCCTTTGTGTGGAGCCTTAGAAAATAGGGGAGATACTAAATGAGATTGGCTAACGTGGCGTACTATTTAAGAAGGGTGGTAAGGACAAACCAGGGAACTATAGACCAGTGAGCCTGACCTCAGTGATGGGCAAGTTATTGGAGGGAATCCTGAGGGACAGGATGTACATGTATTTGAAAAGGCAAGGACTGATTAGGGATAGTCAACATGGCATTGTACGTGGGAAATCATGTCTTACAAACTTGATTGAGTTTTTTGAGAAAGTAGCAAAGAGGATTAATGAGGCAGAGCTGTAGATGTGATCTATATGGACTTCAGTAAGGTGCTCAACAAGGTTCCCCATGGGAGACTGGTTAGCAAGGTTAGATCTCACGGAATACAGGGAGAACTAGCCATTTGGATACAGAACTGGCTCAAAGGTAGAAGACAGAGGGTGGTGGTGGAGGGTTGTATTTCAGACTGGAGGACTGTGACCAGTGGAGTGCCACAAGGATCGGTGCTGGGCCCTCTACTTTGTCATTTACATAAATGATTTGGAGGTGAGCATAAGAGGTACAGTTAGTAAGTTTGCAGATGACACCAAAATTGGAGGTGTAGTGGACAGTGAAGAGGGTTACCTCAGATTACAACAGGATCTTGATTAGATGGGCCAATGGGCTGAGAAGTGGCAGATGGAGTTTAATTCAGATAAATGTGAGGTGCTGCATTTTGGGAAAGCAAATCTTGGCAGGACTTATACACTTAATGGTAAGGTCCTAGGGAATGTTGCTGAACGAAGAGACCTTGGAGTGCAGGTTCATAGCTCCTTGAAAGTGGAGTCGCAGGTAGATAGGATAATGAAGAAGGCGTTTGATATGCTTTCATTTATTGGTCAGTGTATTAAATACAGGAGTTGGGAAGTCATGTTGCGGCTTTTCAGGACATTGGTTAGACCACTGTTGGAATATTGCGTGCAATTCTGGTCTCCTTCCTATCAGAAAGATGTTGTGAAACTTGAAAGGGTTCAGAAAAGATTTACAAAGATGTTGCCATGGTTGGAGGATTTGAGCTATAGTGAGAGACTGAACAGGCTGGAGCTTTTTTCCTTGGAGCGTTGGAGGCTGAGGGTGATCTTATAGAGGTTTACATAATTATGAGGGGCATGGATATGGTAAATAGACAAAGTCTTTTCCCTGGGATTGGGGAGTCCAGGACTAGAGGGCATAAGTTTAGGGTGAGAGGGGAAAGATATAAAAGAGACCTAAGGGGCAACTTTTTCACACAGAGGGTGGTATGTGTCTGGAATGAGCTGCCAGAGGAAATGGTGGAATCTGGTACAATTGCAACATTTAAAAGGAATTTGGTTGGGTATATGAATAGGAAGGGTTTGGGGGGATTTGGGCTGGGTGCTTGCAGGTGGAACTAGATTGGGTTGGGATATCTGGTCGGCATGGACGTGTTGGACCGAAGGGTCTGTTTCCATGCTGTACATCTCTATGACTCTATGACTGTATGATCTTGAACTCATTGCACACCAGAAGGCTTGGGTACCAGAAAGCCTGTTATCTTCATATGTAGCTTTTGGCTTGCTGCATGCAGATTGGAGTTATTTGGAAATGAATCAATAGCAAGTGGACTACTGCTAATTTTAAAATGCTAAATTGGAAGTAGCAGCAAAGGGAGTTTGTGATTCTCATCTTACAAAACGCAACTTGAGTTTTAAGTCCCACAAAGGAAAAGGCTGCCTGCAGCATAATGTGCAATTTGTAGCTACCACGCTAGCAAATTGGGGTCTTTAAGAGCACTGTTCCTCTGTCAGATTCAGGTAATTCTCTTGTATGAAACATATGTAGTTGCCAAATGGGAGCGCACCACCTATAATAAAAACATGCTTTCCAAACATCCAGATACACTGGGACTGGTCCTCCTTTGTAAAAATCCACATTTAATTCCTCAACTCTCCTTCAAAGCTCATAGGCATCGAATATTAAACTTAAACAATTCCTCTGAGGATTTTGCAGATCTTTCCCCAAGACCACAGAGAACACCTACAAAACTTTATCTGCACAACCTTCAGGTAGGTGATTAATGTGCGGCTTTCACTGCTGCATATCTGTGAAGAGCAGATAGTCCCAGGTTAGTTATAATGCAATCAGATGCTATGTTGGAACTAACACTCGAATTAGTCGTAATGTGCGAAGTGTTGCAGTCAGTGGTAATGTGAGCGGACATACTGCTAACATTGGTGAAAACCTTGCTGAGAGATTAGCAAACTTTGTGGAAATTAAGTAATTCTCACAAGATGTCATTGATTGTGCTGTTGTGTAAAGGGAGTCAAGATACAGTGGATGTCACCAGGTTAGTGAAAGATTTTGCTTATAAATGCATTGAAGAGTTTTCACACACAGCCCAACAGGAAACAAGAGCATTTACGGAAAAATAAAACTTTCATGCAAGATTGGAGTGAATGAAAAAGGTGAATATCATGCCGAAAATATTTAAAAACAAAACTTGGGAAAATAAATAAAAATCTTGCTTGAAAAACCCGGTGAATAAGCATAAGGGATACATTTGACAGCATTTTCCATATCTTTTAGAGACAGATAGGCTATTCAGAAGTATTTATAACTCAGTTTGTCATTGACAACCCAGATATACATCGCTGAACAAGACTAAATATTCTCTGGGGATTTTAACAGCCGTATTAACGCATGAAAAGGGAAGTTCTCAACAAATCAGATTAATTGCTGATCTTGGATAGGAAGAGAAGGAAGACCCATGAATCTCGAGCAAATCAGAGAAGAGAGGCTGCAACTTCAGGATTTCTGGGCTAATTTGCTCTTGTACTAAATTCTGATTTTACATCTAGTTTTTTTTTTAATTTATTCATAGGATATGGACATCACTGGCTGTGCCAGAATTTATTGCCATTCCCTAAATGCCCTGGTGAACTGCCTTCTTAAACCACTGTAATCCTTAGGGTGTAGAGTTGTTGTAAAATACCTGAACTCCAGAGATGAAGTAAAGGTTACTACTCTTGACATCAAGGCAGCATTCAACCAACTAGGTCATTAAGGACGTTGGAGATAGTGAGGACTGCAGATGCTGGAAAGTCAGAGTCAATAAAATGTGATGCTGGAAAAAGCACAGCAGAGCAAGCAGCATTAGAACATTAGGAGAGTCAACATTTCAGGCAGGACTTTGCATCAGGACTGCTGAAGGATCCTGCTCGAAACATCAACTCCCCATTTCTAAAGCTGCTTGATCTGCTGTGCTTTTTCCAGTATCACAAATCATTAAGAATCGCTAGCAAAACTGCAGTTAATGGAAATAAGTGGGTAAACATTTCACTGATTACAGTAACAAAGGAAGATGGTTGTGGTTATTAAAGAACAATCATTTCAGTTCACAGTTTGTAAAAGTATATTAATAAAAAAAGGCACTTTTATGCATTCATTGATATAATAGATTTTCCTTCATATTCACGACTAACAAAATCAAACTTCATAGGTATGTTTCACCTGAGTATGAAGGAACAAGGGAACAAGGAAAGAAAGACAAATAAGATATGTGTCTTGTGAAATAGATTGTTTGCAGACCTTTATTATTTACAGTTTATAGCAACTGATTTTACTTTTTTGTAGCTCAGATATGACTACAAAATATAAGAAGATGACATTAAGATTGAAGTCCACTAAGGGCCATGGCACATTATTTAGATTGCAACTCATTAATAAAAAGCTGCCTGTCCACTCCTCAGTAACCATTCTGGCTTAGCGCCCAGTACAATTCCACAAATTGCTGGGCCTGAACACCACTCCTGGAGAGCAATTCGGAATGAGGGAAACACAGTACATCAATTTGGCTTAGCGTGAAGATTAGATTAGATTACTTACAGTGTGGAAACAGGCCCTTCGGCCCAACAAGTCCACACCGACCCGCCGAAGCGCACCCACCCAGACCCATTCCCCTACATTTACCCCTGCACCTAACACTACAGGCAATTTAGCGTGGCCAATTCACCTAACCTGCACATTTTTTTTGTGGGAGGAAACCGGAGCACCCGGAGGAAACCCACGCAGACACGGGGAGAATGTGCAAACTCCACACAGTCGGTCGCCTGAGGCGGGAATTGAACCCGGGTCTCTGGCGCTGTGAGGCAGCAGTGCTAACCACTGTGCCACCGTGCCGCCCACCAACTCAGATTGAACTCAGATCTCAGGGTGGAAGTTCAGTCCTTTCACTATAAATTAAATTAGTTTACTGAAGTTAACATTGCTTCATTGTACACCATTAGTTTCTATACTAATCTGTTCCATGAAATTGATAGGCAATCCCCTCCCAGGATGTATCAGTGCAGTAGGAAAATATTTTACAAATGTTGAACAGTTCATTAAATCTATCCAGAGAAAATAAATGGCATTTCACATGTAAACAAATAAACATATGAAACCGCAAAGACTCAAAATGAGGTGCTATTTTCCTGAATCGTTTACAGATTTAGACTCAAACTTGGCTAATTTAAAGCAACATGAAGCATAACATGAAAAGTTATAATTGGTGTTATCTTAATATATTGGTCTTGGAGGGAGTACAACGTAGGTATACAAGAATGATATGTAGACTTCAGGGGATAAATAATGAGGAGAGATAATAAAAATTTGGCTTGTTTTCTCTAGCATTTACACAAATAAGTGGTGATCTGATTGAAGTCTTCAAAATATTGTAAGAAAAGACAGGGTAGATAAATATAAAGATTTCCATTAAAAACAAACAATCCTGGAAATCACAACAGGTCAGTCAGCATCCGTGGAGAGAGCGTATGCTAACATTTTCAGTCTGGATAACTCTTCATCAGAGATGGCTGAGGATTTCTGCTGGTTGAAGTTTCTAAAACTAGGGGACAATGTCTGAAAAATAGTTCCAGATCATTCAGGAGAGATGTTAGGAGATGTTAGGAAATACAAAAAAGATGGTGGGTTTTATAAATGGCAATGGATGTGGGATCAGTTATTAATTTAAATCTGAGATAGACTTTTTATTCTAAATCAGTATGAATTTAATTGGTCCAAAAGGTTAGGTGGCCCAGTGCTTTTTCCATGTTTAATGCTAGTTCTCTTCCTTATCGTATGCTGTTGGCCATAATATTTATTTTAGACAATATTTTGTACTTTCAAAAATCTACTCCATTTCACCTGTGGGGCTTGAGGACAGAAATTTAATTGCTCCATTTTTATAGTCCTGCCCATGTCTGAGTCAGATCAGTGGGGACAATTTATGAATTTGGATCTATCACTTCTGAATGAAAGTTACATTGGCATGAGCAGCTTCTTGTTTATCTCCTCATTTCTGCACTGAACAAAGAGCAAAGAGATTTTGTTCGGAAATTAAATGCTGCAGCCAGCCTTTCCTCCATAATTGCAGGCTGGACTTCTTAAAGGGAAGTCACGCAGAAGAAATTTCTGTAATTTAAAGCAGAGGAAATTTGAATCGTAGGACTATGACAGGTATGCAGATTGACTGATGTGACCCTGGAGGAATTAGGGATGGAAGTGGGTAGGAAGAGAAGCCATATGGTTTTAGTTACCTGTTAAGTAATTTCTAATTTGTGTTAATTTCATTTGTTGTGGTAAAAACATTAAGGTGTGAAATCCCATCCTTCAGTTATTTACATTAGTTACTGAGAAACTCATTTATTTTCTAAATAAATTCTTATCTGCGCCTACACTACATGGACTGCAACTGTTTAAGAAGGTAACTTGTCATCATCTTCTCAAGAGAACCATGGGATGAACAATTAATGCTGGCTAGCCTTGTTGTTAATGTCCCAAGAATAAATAAAAGAAGGAATTCCCCAGCACTCAGCAGTTCTGTCTAACATCCAAATAGTCCAGTTCTATTCCACACACATATCAACTTCACACCCACATCTTGCTGAGCTATTACTAACCGTCTTAAAACCCAATAAAGTGGACAGTCTGTTACTCTTTGCTGCTATTGCTCCATCTACTGTAAAGAGTTAAGTTATGCCAAACAGACCAGTGACTCTCAAGAAAAACTGGTAACAGGCTGAATTCAAAGGGCAGCTTCTTACAGTCCAGCTCATTGACTCTCACACCCACAGCTGCTAATTTACAGATGAAAATCTGCAACTTGTACATTGACCAGAAGAAGCTCCTCCCAGCAGAAACCAATGAAATGTGACACACTCTAGTTGCCTCAACAACCTCAGGATGGGAGTGGCCATTGGAAAGGTTTTGTGCAGTGGATCGGCTGCAGCTGTGACGGCAAAGAAACCAAACTGTGAAACCTCTCTTCGAATGCCTTTACTAACACTGCCATGCAGTCCTGAAGATCTTCAACCCTTGAGTTAGAACCTATGTGGAATACTGGAAAAAAAAGGTGAAGTAACACCGAAACGTAGAAGGCACATATCAATTTACCCAACACATCTGCAGCTTTTAAGCTATGGCAGGCATAGCAGCCAAACACAGTCCTGTGTAATCACTGACAACATGTCTACTCTTTTGCAGGAGAAATGGTCTGATCCAGCTGGGTACAAAATCATCTGCATCCACTGAGACCAATGAAGGTAATGAAGCTCAGCATCATGGGGCTGACTGCAACATGGCCATAGCATCTTGATTCACTGAGAAAATTGAGAATAACAGCACATTATTGCCTTATTCCATTCTCAACTCCCATTGCAACCTCATTCTGCTATGGCATGATGAGCAGGTTGTTGATGCTGTGACCTCTTGCTCTACGCTTCCCCGTCCTCTCCCAGTATCAACCTTCTGTTTCCTGCTCGTAAATTCACAAAGAAAAACCTGCTTTTGGGTCAGCCACAGCAACTCTTGGTGCAGGAAATAAAGTAACAAAAGAGGCACTGGCATTTGGTCTGATATTCAACAGCGCACATACTTGCATGGTATTTACTCTGGGACTCATACAGAATCCAGCACACGGTAAGTTACTGGATGTAACTGATGTGCAGCCAGGTCAGGGGTAAAGGATGGTTTGTTTTCCAGTTCATCGTATTGATGAGCTTGTAGTGAGCTGGAGTCACCAGGTAACCACTCCTATTGTCATGTAGGGAATTGCCATGGGAAATTACATATTGATGGGGTGAGATAAGGTAACTATGATATCATAATATTCCTCTTGCCCCTTACTACTGATAATTTCACCTCATCACTCAATACTTGCCTGGAAAATAGGACTTTCTTTGCACTCAATGTCAATAAGCTCTTCATTCTTCATCACTACAATTTTCCCAACATTTTTGTCAATGCCCCAATATTCTGGAGCTAAGGAAAATCTGCCACACATTCCTATTAAACTTTCTGATTCACTTCGAGGGAAGAAAACTTGTTTTTCTTATCCACTCTGGCTTCCATGTGACTCCAGACCAACACCATCATGGGTGAGTCTTTATGGCCTTCTGAGTGATTAGAGATAGGCAATGTAATCTAGCCTAGCCAGTGATGTCCATGTCCCATGCATAGATAATGATATATACATCAGATTACATGTAGCTCAGTCTCAGACATGGTTCAGCCAATTCCCTTAACCAACAAAGAGCTTTATGTTAGCTTTATGCAAACAATACTTATAGAGTCATAGAGATGTACAGCATGAAAACAGACCCTTCGGTCCAACCTGTCCATGCTGACCAGATACCCCAACCCAATCTAGTCCCACCTGCCAGCACCCACTCAATAAAATATTATTAACAAAACAATTAAAGTGTGTGCAAATATGTACAAATAGTCATTTTGGAAAGTCAGGCAGGAATGTATGCACAACTTACAATCCTAGTAAAAGTCTGCAGAATGTTATCTTAAAAGTACTTTGACTAAGAACCAATTAAAATCAGGAAAATAATTATTCACAGATTTTCCAAATGATGGCATGCAGCCAAAATCACTTTGCTCACAAGCTGCTGGCTCTTGGATGTCTTCCAGCATCACTGAAATTGCGTTTCTGGATACAGCGGTGTATATTTTGAATTCTGCTTTAGGAATCCTTCACTTCTGGTAATGAGGTCAATGATGTCTTTCAGTGAGTTTTTAACTCAAAAACTTTCTTGAAGAGGATTTCAGAGAAAGATAGAGAGGGCAAAGGCTGTTGCTACAAACAAATTACCTCTGCCACTTTTCAAATCCAATAGCTTTATTACACCTACATGGCAGATCAAATAATTTCTCTCTGAAAATATTGTAGTCGCAGTGGTTCCAGTCAAGCAGCTTGTGTTCTCTGCAAATGCAGTATATTTCCCTCCTGCAGCCAGTCTCCTTTGCTTTGCATTACATTAAAATCCAATAAATAGATATACGCCCAGCCATTGATATTCTAAATTAATATTTCAGACAACATATCTTCTTGTGAATATCTTCTTGCGAACATACCTTCTTCATGGAATAAATTTACATCAGCAGTATGATATAACTGCAACTTGTTCAATACTAATTTTCAGAAACATAATTATTAATAATAGTTAATTCACTTTTTTTCACAAATATTGATTTTTTTAAAGTCTTACTTATTAAACATACCATTAACTTGTGCATGTCTTATTTTAAATAATCTTTACTGTGACTTTTCTGCTGTCAGTGGATGTCTTTGGTAGGTCTTTTATGTTGAATCTTTTTGTTGCTTATGAGATTATACTGAATTGTACTGAATTGTAACAAAATCTTTGGTGAATAGTTTTTGGCTATCTGTTAAAAAAAAAATTCAGATCATTAATCGTTTCAGTCCCATCAGCAAGACTTGTATGGTGGCGTTTTACCAACAACTACTTTTATTCGATTTCAGATTATCAGAGCCCTTGACCTGACCTACAGCAAACCAATGGCTCAGAGCCTTTTCAAAAATTGTCTGCAGACTGTACATCATTTTCACTTCTCCCTATATATTTAAGTAATGGGAAAACTGTTACTTCAGATAAATGTTATCTATCTGGACACAGATATCTTTAAACTTGTTTCAAGGATAATGTCACAATAAAATTAATTTACTGAGCATCTTTTTCAAGAGCAAAGACACTAATCAATCTGTCAGAATTGTGGGTGTCAGGGTCAAGGGAATACTTTCCTTTGTCATGCTTAAAGCAGCAAGAAGTTTAAATAATAATAGTATTGTCAAAGAATATTTAGAACCATTGTCAGAAGTGTAGTTTATTTCTAAACCAAAAATCAATACATATAGAGCCACAAGTAAGTAGAGGTTCAAAGTTCTTGTACAATCCTAATAAATTGATATCGTTCACTTATGATTTGAGCTTTTGCCATACGAAAATAAGTTATTTTACATTCATATGTTTTCTTTTTATGTCTTTAAGATCGTACGAGTGCTTCAGAACCAGTTAAGTACTCTTTGAAAGATAGCTTCCATTGTACTGGAGGAAAATGTGGCAGCAAGTCTGAGATAAAATTCCACCATTAGCAATGAGATAAATGATGATGTAAACTGCTTCAGTGGTGTTGGTTGACATATGACGGTTAACCAAAGCAACTTGCTGACCCCACTCCCCCATGATACACACCAAATGAGAACCGTTCAAATTGTTATCACGTAAAATTTCATGCATCAAAGTGTAAGTTCATGAAACTAGCGCAGTTTTAAACAGTACAAATGATGAACTTAAACAAAGATGCCTTAAATATTGTTCAATTATAATTGAATGGAACTCAGTAGAGGAATTTTATGAGACATTGTACAAGCATCTGAGAACACAGACATGGTCTTAGTATCTGTAAAATGACACACATGGCTGTTACACAAACATATTTGCACTGTCTGTTTTATTAGGAGGAAATGATACATGAAAGTCCTACTTCATTCGTCACACACAACAAAATGCATAAAATTTGCATGATCCTGTAGGTGGCACTAATGTTCATTAATGGTTTCAAATTATTCCCTGGGAAACACACACTGAACCTAATCAATCATCTGTGCATTTCAGTAACAAAATATGAATGCAACATGCTAAACAATTTATTTCTCTTCAATAAAATTGAGCATCATTTCAAACTACCTCAGAATCACAGAATTTTTATGGAGTAAAGGGACGCCATTCAGCCTATTGTGGTTGCACAGCTCTTCAAACAAGGATCATTAACTGGTATCAATCGCCTGCCTTAATCCCATTCCCCTGCACACCATTTCTATCCGATTAATTAAACAATGGCCTCTTGAATGCCTCAATGGAATTGTATTCCACCACATTTTCAGGTGGCGGGAATAGCTCCTATCTGTCTACCCTATCCAGTGTGCTGAAGATTTTGAAAATCTCCATCAAGGGTTCTTCTCTCCAAAAAGAACAGACCCAATTTCTTCAATTCATCCTAAGTTATCAGTTACCCATGACACTCTGTTTTCAATCACTCAACCAATTTTATATGCTATTGTTCCATTTATACAATGACCTATACTGTAATTTTCTTCTGTTTTATGGTATTGCATCAAACACCTACTGGAAATCTGTGTCTACTACATCAACAGTGTTGCCCTCTTCAAGCTTTTCTGTTACCTCCTAAAAAGAATTCTAGCAAGTTAGT
Organism: Chiloscyllium plagiosum; assembly: GCF_004010195.1. Taxonomy (NCBI): domain Eukaryota; kingdom Metazoa; phylum Chordata; class Chondrichthyes; order Orectolobiformes; family Hemiscylliidae; genus Chiloscyllium; species Chiloscyllium plagiosum. Next base: position 117,927,179 of record NC_057713.1, on the reverse strand, counting down.
TAAACACATTTCCCCTTTAGAAATCCATGCTGATGCTTGTTAATTAATCAACCTTTTCATTTTAATGTGATGACTAATTCTTTCACATTGCATCAAGAAGCTTCCAGGCCAGATGAACTAAATTGTCTGTTATGTAATTGCTGGGATTATCCTTACAGCCTTCCTTGAACAAGGCTGTAATGTTTGCAAATCTTCAGTATTCTGGTACCTCCCCGAGTCCACATAAGACGAAAAGATAATGGCCAGTGACAATGATATTTCTACCTTCACTTCCTTCAAAATTCCTTTGCTGAAATTTCATCCATTCCTGGCATCTTGTCAACTTTATGTACCAAAAATCTGTCTGAGACTTCTTCCCCATTAATTTTTGATTAGTTTTTAATCTAGGAGAGAAGTAAATGATTTCTAATCCAAATATTAACATGCATATCACTGTGGTACTTACAGTATTTTTGATTTGAAAAATGATTGCAAATTTACCTTTTTCAACTGACTGCAACTACACTGAGAAAATTCTTTATAACATTGTGTCACTCAATTTATATTGTGGACTTTGACTTAATTTGTACACCAGTGCTGGATGTTCCTAGACTATACTTATTTTTTATTGGATGTGCTGACATCTTTCTACAATTCATGTAAGTAAATATAAGAAAAAACACCTTCCATTCAAAATGATCATTACAACTTTAGCATGTCAAACAAAGTACTTTACAGCTAATTAAGTATTTAGAAATGTGGCCACTATTGCAATGTGGGAAATGGGATCCATATTGCCCGAAACAAATTTTCATAAGCAGCAATGTAAAAGTGACCAATTTGACTGAGAGACAACTGTCAGCTGGAATATTAAATAAATTAGTATCCATTTCTTTGATATAGTGTCACAAATGTTTTTATCTGTCTCTAGTTTAACCAAAATTGATGACCATAACATCTGAAAAGCAGCATCTCCAATAATGCAGGACCCAATTAGCAGTGCTTGGAAGAATCACACTTAATCTCACAAATTTATCATTTTTAATGCGCTCGGTGATGTTGGATTCCACAGACTCTGTCATAACCAGTCCTACGTTGCAAAGAACTATCTCCTCCATAAGACTTGATTGATGCAGGTATTCTGGTCCCTCCCTGGTTTTTGTTTGCTCCCTCACATTTTTGGCACGTTGTCCTGAAAAAGGGAGTTAAGAATAGAGTGATTGTGTCTCATTGCGTTTTGGCAATATAGCTGATGGTATGTAGAAGCAGGGAGGGTTGAGTGTGAGGCTGGAAATGTTTCAAGCTATGTGAGGAAAGTGAAAGTATTAAAATGAATCCTACGTACCATGAATTATGCTGGGTGACTGGTTGATGGATGAGGTTTTTGCACATTGAGCAACATGAGAGACTGCTGATGTGGTTGCGAATGGGATATTATGCTCAGATTCATCCACAAACTTTGACTACTCATGTGAGGTCATCAGACTTTGTTACAGCACTACTGTTTGATCATCAAGACAAGTCTCCCATGCCACTTCTTCAAATCTTGTCTGAGGATTGGATCTAAGAGCTTATTGGCTTCCTGCAGAACCAGGCATCTTCCTTCCCACCAACCTCCACTCTTGAGGCTGTCAGTGTGACATTCATGACCAGGGCAGACAATAGCCAGGAAAACCAACATCCCAGGATGAACTAAAAAAAACCTGAAGCCCTACCTCTGCCTTGATTTTCCTGTTTTCTTTTTTCAATTGCAGCTGTGGTCTTCAGCAATTGCATCTTGCCATTCAGTCCAGCTGCCCAATAAAAGGGACAGATTGGCTTTAAAAGCAGAAGTGTGGTGCTGCCACATGCTTTCAGCAGAACATAATGCACCAACTTTACTTTCTGATCTATGTGTAGCTTATCCAATGCTCAACATGGCTGCAGTAAAACCACTTCCTCTTTACATTCTCACGATAAACTTCAACCATCCTTTTTGTTCATTCTTTGAGGAAACGATGCAGAGCTGACCATGGGTTCATCATGCCTGAAGTTTGGTGGGATTCTAATGGATATGTCAGTGACTGTTAACGCCAATCTGTGCCTGGAGGTTTCTGCTGCACATAAGACAAGCTACCACAGAAAAATTAATTTTATACAAGTTGTGGGCTGAGAATTTTTCACTCTTCATTCCCAAATTGATGTTTAAGTGTTCTGAAAGCTACACATGCTTTGCCAATGTGTACCACATTTTATTGATCTGTTTTCAAGGAGCCATAAATCTCTGAAGGTCTACCAACCAGGGCTAGCATAAAAATCGAGCAAGTTGTGGCCTATCTAGTTATTGGCTCTGCTGTTCAAAAGTTATGATTTGACAGACAATCTTTGCTACACACATAAATGTTGCCTGGTACAGTCAGCTGAACAACTGACAGTTAAATGTCTCAAAGACGACAGATATGGTGCTCCAAAACAATTTACAGCCAGAATCTCTGTGAATCTGTTTCAAAAATCTCTGTTGTGAGAATTATAAATCACTTTCTCAAATGACATGGAATCATTGCATAAATTAGAAATGGGCCTATTGCACACATAGATCATGTCATCCTGGATTATGCTGTGCACAGAGTCTTGCTTTGGTTCATAGCCAATATTGATTTCCATACGTTGGCAGAAGAGAAAAAAAATCAGAATAATCCAAATACTGCAACTGAATCTTAAGCAAGTTTCCTCATGTGATCTGTAAAGAAAGTCAAAAATATGAATTGAAAACTATATCTCTTGAATCAGAGGGGTGTATAATATTTTTGCCACAAGATAATCATGTGACATATGGATTGCTGAAATACAGTAATTAAAGTTTTCTGTCACATTTAGGCTATAAAGGAATCATGTGACTGGGTCACATAATGGAAAAAGTAATGCAGTGCTGTCAAGTCACATGTCAGGATGCAGCAGAGACTGTTCATCAAGCAAGCTATGCATTGCCTGAGAGTCTATAAACTATAGACATAAGTCGATACGCCACTGTAGAGGACAAGTGAGTCGGAAGTACTGTGTGACTAGATGGTTATCAGACACTAATTACACATATAGATCATTCCTAAGATCTGCAAACAAAGACAGACATAAAAAGACCATGTTGATAACATTCCTTTATGTAGGTTAAGTAATGTGCAGATTTCTAACCTGCTGATCAATCTATCTTTTTCTACACATCCCAAAATGCAAACTACAAATCATTGTTGCTGAGAAGATCTTGGCGGAAAGGTCGTAGAAAATTTGACATTTGAGATAAAAATGAAATAATTTGCTGTCAAGCGCTTTTGTAACCTGTCTGGAAATCATCCTTTGCAACACACTTGCCTTTGAAGATCCAATAATATTTGAAAGAAGTTAGAAAGGTGCTGTGTAATGAGACTAACAGACAGAAAAAAGAACAACGATTTTCAAAGCGACTATGCTTTATTTCATATCACAGAGCTATGCAGAGATATCATCCCAGCTTGCATGTGTCAGCTTTAACTTCCAACTCTTATTGTAGCTTGTTTACTATTCCCTCAGTCCAAATCCAGAATAAACTAATCACTAACAGCGAGGATTCAGTAGATACCTCTTTTGCATTCATTAGCATGTCATGAATATTCATTAACATCATAGCCTGCTGGAATTATGTGCACATACACAATCCTGTTAGGCAAAAATAAAAATAAAGTGGGTACCTGGCCATGTAGATCTCCCCATGGACTGTTTACTACTTTGAGTAAACTATTGTTTTAATACCGGGGTCCTTCTTAACCAAGATGTTTCACTACTTAAACAGGGATGCAGACTGTCCCATCCTCCTCCTTATTGGAAATTTCATTTATTAGAATTCTTGTAGGGTAGGGGTGCAGACTGCATTTTCCCCTTTAGTTTGTCCTTGCTGATCCCAACAAACTTGACAAAGCCAGCGAAAGGGGCTCAACACAAAATACACTTAACACAAAAGGGGCTTGATAGAAAGGTTGCTAATAAAGGTGGAAAAGTATGACCACTGAGATAAACCTAAAGGGTACGGTTGTTAGGGGTGACAGGAAGTTTTTGGCAAGAGAATTAGGCAAATGGGAGAAAGCGGGGAAAGTCACGTGTCACAAAGTTGGTCCCTTTTTTTGAAATGTTGTTCCTTTTCTCAATGATACTGTGTCCTTGGTTTTATCAGAGGGGTAATAAAACGCTTCTGCTTCTGATTAGACTGGTGTGGTACAGAGAGTAAAGGGTATTTAAAGGCCTTTTTGATTATATGTAAACAAATGAGACTTCAGGCCAAAGTGGTCATGTTTTCGAAGTGATCTGTATAATGAAAAAGGAGTGGTCACCTTTCTAGCTGAGCAGTTCACTTCAGAACTAGTTGGGAGTTCAGCAGTATACTGTGTGAACAGGGTCTCTTTCCTTCTGCCCTTCAAATCTTAACCTGTAAGTATCTGTTCCATTTGTATTGTTTTTAAGGGGGTTTGCTTATTGGGACTGTTGCGTATATTTGGGACAGCATAATTAAGTCTAGTTTGGATAGACTGAGTTCTGTCGGGGTTCTTTATTCTGTTCATTGTGTTTCATTGTGTCATTTTGTGAATAAATGTTTGTCTGTTTTAAAACCTGGTAGTCAACCTCACTAACTTACTCCGGTAAATTTAATTGTACACTTACTGAAACAAATTGCAAAGTTATGCTCTGTGCTGCCTGCTGAAGAATGTTTTGAGTGGTCTGGCCTAGTCCATAACAGATTGGGGGTTCTTTGCGGGATTTTAAACAGAGAGTGGTACGTGCTAATGTCTTTATTTCAGGTGGTGGTTTGGTTGGGTAGACAAGGCTTGGTATAGCAATGGCTCTTTCCATCACCAAGAGTAGATGCAGTGACTTTGGAAGTTTGCAAAAGGTGAATATGACCTGCAGGAATTAGCAGACAAGATGGAATTGGAACTGCCTGTTTCTGTGAGGAAAGAAGAGATAACTGCAGCAGTAGCTCTGCATTTAAACTTGCTGGAGAAATCATCAGAATCTGTAGGGTTGGCAAGAATTCAATTGCAAATGACACAGCTTGAGTTAAAGGTGAGAGATAAGGAAAAAAGCAGCAGAAATGAAACAGTTTGAGTTACGATTAAAAGCAAAAGGGAGAGCAGCAGAACAGAGAGAAAAAGAGAGTGTTTGAATTTCAAAACTAACACTTAACAAGGAAAGTCAGCTTAAAAGACTGATGATAAAGGCTGAGGGTAGGTTTAGTGAGAAAGTAGTGCAAACTCATGTGGAAGAGCAGAAAGTTAAAACAAGGTTAACAGCTGAAATGGCTGATGATTATGAGCTGGTCCATAAAACATGGTTTGGCTTCCAGAATCAATTACAGTCCACGAGGGATATACATTGGACCAAAGAGAAATCCTCACATGGAAAGGGAAAGGTAGATCTCAGTGAAGATCATAAGGATAACTTACCACAGGGTAAAAAAGAAACCCTTGAGGTGGATAAAGAAGTTAAAAAACTCTGCTGCTTTCATCGTAAGAAAGTGGGCCACACAAAATTACAGTGTTGGTGGGCTAGGAGAATGTCAGATGTAGGAAAACCGGACAAACCTGGGAGTTTTGTTGGACTAGTAATAAAAAGCACAAGGAAAGTTACACAACTGCCTCAGAATGTGCAAGATGATCAGAGGGTTGTTCAGGAGGAAGTGCCAGATCTGCTTAAAAATACACACGCAAGGGTAAAGCTTATTCACATAGGTCAGGAGTCGCATAGGCTATAATATTAAGGGACACAGGATCCTCTCAGTCTGTAATGCTGAAGGATGAGGCGATATATACTCCTGAGGGGCTATTGTCAGAAAAGGTACTTGTAACAGGAATTCCTCATGAGACAAAAAGTGCTCAATTATATAAAGTGAGGCTAGAGAATCCAGAGAAGAGTGGAGAATTTGTGGTAGGAGTACTGGACACACATTTAGCTCCAGGAATGCAATTTGTCCTTGCAAATTATATAGCTGATTCACCGGTGGGTGTGCTGCCTACTTTAGTTGAAAAGCCAATGGAGATACAGGCAACTGAAGAAATGAAGGATGGTTTTCCAGGAATTTTACGAGATTGTGCGATCACAAGATCACAGAGAAACAAGTTGAAGCAGGAGAGATCAAGAGGCACAGATAAGGAAGCTGACAGTTTTATCAGGGACTTGTTTGATCAGATAAGTGGGACTGAGCAGGAGTAACTAGGTAAACATGGAAGTATCTTTAGCTTTGCTACGCTTATTGAATTATAGTATAAAGATGAGAACTTAAAACAATTGTATCAAAAAGGTATATACAGAGAAGGAGAGTGAATACATCTCTGTGTGTTATTACTGGCAAATGATGACTTAATGAGGAAATGGAGACCATCACACATTCAAGCATATGAGAAGTGGGCAGTGATTCATCAAATTGTTTTGCCAGTAGGGTATAGAAAGGAGGTGCTGCGATGGCACATGAGCTACCACTTAATGGTCATTTAGGGGTGAGGAAAACACAGGCTAAAACACAAAGACATTTTTCCTGGCCTGGACTATACAAGGATGTAGTTGAATTTTGCCAGACGTGTCATACATGTGAGCTAATTGGAGAACCACAAGCAGTAATAAAACCTACACGTTTAACACCTATTCCAGCATTTGAGGAACCTTTCACAGGAGTCTTGATTGATTGATTGCACAGGTCTGAAAATGTGTTGCTGGAAAAGCGCAGCAGGTCAGGCAGCATCCAAGGAGCAGGAGAATCGACGTTTTGGGCTTAAGCCCTTCTTCAGGAATGATTGCACAGGTCCCCTACCTCAAACAATCAGATCAGAATCAAACTGCACATGCAAACTATTCAAGGACGTTAGGGATAATTTGGGAATAAAGCAATTCAAATCTACTGCCTACCATCCTAAATCACAGGGGGTGCTGGAGAGATGGCATCAAACACTAAAGACCATGTTGAGGGCTTATGGTCAGGATTATCCAGATGATTAGAATGAGGGAGTTGCATTTATACTTTTTTGCGAACAGAGATGCACAGAATGAATCAACCAAATTAAGTCCATTTGAATTAATTTTGGGGCATGAAGTAAGAGGACTATTAAAATTGATTAAGGAGAAATTAATAAGTCAGAATTCAGAGACAACCCATTTGGACTATGTGTCAAATTTTAGACAATGATTAAATCGAGCTGGAGAGTTGGTATTTAAAAGTATCACAGCACACAGTGAAACAGGAAGCGGAGTGGATCAGAATTCACAAATTTGCAATTATACAAGGGATAAGGTATTAGTGTTACTTCCAGTGACAGGTGAGCCTTTAAAAGCAAGGTTTAGTGGACTGTATCAAATTGAGAGGAAATTGAGTGAGGTGAACTACTTGATAAGGAGAAGGAAGAAATCTCACAGTGTGTCATGTGAATATGCTGGAAAGGTATTTTGATAGGGAAGGAAAGCAAGAGGAGAAGGTATTAATGACTACAGCACAGAAGGAAGAACCAAGTTCAGAGGATTCTGAATTGGACATTCCTCAAATCAAATTGGACAATGAGGAAGTTGTCAAAAATTGGGATACATTATTGAGTTACCTTCCACAAAGAAATCGAAATAACCTGAAAGAGTTTTTACTATCGCATGGGGAGATATGCAGAAATAAACTGGCAAGTACTAATCTAATTGTGCATGATGTAGAGATGTGTGAGCTGTTCCAATTAAGCAACATCCTTATAGGCATAACTCTCGAAAGTTGGCACATGTTCAGAAGGATACAGAGTGCATGCTCCAAGATAGAATAATTGAAGTGAGTTACAGTGACTGAAGCTCACCCATAGACATAGTGCCAAAGCCAGATGGACTATCGCAAAGTCAGTATCGTTACAAAGACTGATGCATATCCAATTCCATGGTTGGAAAACTATGTTAAAAAAGTGGAACAAGCAACTTACATTTCCAGAGGCTACTGGCAAGTACCTATGTCAGAGAGAGCAAAGGCAATTTTGGCTTTAGGAACACCGAATGGACTATATCAGTTCAAAGTCATGTCACTTGATATGAAAAACGCTCAAGCTACATTTCAGACTGACTAACAAGGTCATTGCTGGGTAACCCAATTGTGTTGTTTGTATTGAGGACCTGGTAATTTTTACTCACTAATGGAAGGAACTTTACAGCATTTATTGGATTTGTTTGGTCGACTTCGGAAGGCAGGCTTGATGGTAAACCTCGCTAACTGTGAAGTTAGCCCAAGTCACTTTCCAAGGCCATATTATTGGACACAGACAAATGGCCCCATGGGATGTGAAAACAAAAGTAATTGGTGAATTTTCCACACTGTCAATGAAAAAGCAGTATTACGATTCCTGGGATTTAATGCATTTTACTGAAAGTTTGTGCCGAACTTTAGCAGTGTGGCTGCTCCACTCACTGAATTATTGAAAAAAGGCAAGACATTTCAGTGGACACCTGTTGTGACACGAGGCAAACTCTCCCGCTTAATTTCAAACCAGCAACACAGAAAAGATTTATCCCATGCAGTAATCTGTAAAGATTCCATTGGCCAAGAACTATTTAAAGTAAAAATAAAGTTGTTTATTTATTTAAGTATAACAGAGAATAATTAACTAACAATTATGTATAAGTCCTTACTCTAACCTATCTTTTACCTTCTCTTCTATAATACTAGTCTGATAAAACTCCTGATTAAAATTTACAACACAACACTTTTTATCTCAAAACCAAGTAGCTTTCAGTTCTTCTATTTGGATCTTCCTGTGTCTTCCTTTCTTCTTCTTAGAGACTCTGCTTCACAGATTATTGATCAAGGAAGGTACTGAACTATTTTTCAGGCAGATGTTTATCAACTGGATCTTGGCAATTCTCCTCCCAACTGTTCAATTTTCCCCTGGTTTTATACGCCAAGGCATCGGATTGTGTCATTGGCTTTTAAGATTGTCAATTCAAACTTGATTGGAAATTGGTATTTTTGGGGGGAGTAATTTAAACTGATTGGCCTAATTCAATTTTTTTTTGTCATTTCCAGGCAAATGGCTAATCGAGTTGTTTGACCAAGTGTCACATTGTTACATTATTGAGAACACTTGGTGCTGAGTATGGTAGTTCTGCTGCTTTTAATGCTTTTAAAGTACACCCGCATCTTCATAACAACACTGGATGATCAAAATGCATTTGACAGCCTAAACACTGGGTTAACCACTGCCCCAGTATTAGCCTCACCAGATTACACAAAGCCTTTAAGGTGGCTATCAATGCCAGTGATGTGGGTAATGGTGCGGTGCTCCTGCAGAGGGATGACGAAGGGAAAGACAGACCAATTGGGTATTTTTCCAGGAAGTTAAGCATTCATCAACAGAAATACCAATGGTGGAGAAAGAAACTTTAAACTTGGTGTTGGTGTTGCAGCATCTCAGTGTTCATATTCCCAGCAATGGATCTGAGGCAATCATATCCACTGATGATAACCCATTGACATTTGTGAAAACAATTAAGGACAGAAATGGCAGACTGTTTAGATGGAGCTTGTTGTTTCAGCCATTCAATTTGACAATTGTACATGTGGCAGGTTGCAAAAACATGATTGCCAATGCGTTATCGAGGCTCGAATGAGATACAGAGGTGTTCGGTGGCGGGTGTACCATGGCCTGAATTCACATGTAGTTGTACATGTTTGCATGTGTATAGTTAGTATAGTGTTTATGTATGTTTTAAACTACTAACCCAGTTTGTTTTTGAAGAGTTTTAAAAACGAGGCCATCTTTTGATGGTTCACTTTTTAAGGGGGTGGAGGTGTCACAAAGCTGATCCCTTTTTTCTAAAAGCTATTCCTTTTCTCAAGGATACTGTTTCATTGGTTTTATCAGAGGGGTAATAAAATACTCCATGGTCCAATTAGACTGGTTTGGTACAGAGATTAAAGGGTATTGAGAGGCTTTTTTGTTTATATATAAACAGATGAACTTTCAGGGCAAAGTGGTCATGTTTTAGAAGTGAGCCGTATAATGAAAGGTTAGTGGTCAGCTCTCTAGCTGGGCAGTTCAGTCCAGAACTAGTTCGGAATTCATCAGTGGACTGTGTGAACAGGCTCTCTCTCTCTCTTTCTGCCCTTCTAACTTCAACATGTAAGCATCTGTTCCTTTTTATTAAAATGTGTTTTAAGGGGGTTTGCTTATTGGGACTATTGTGTATATTTGGAACAACAAAATTAAGTCTAATTTGGATAGACTGAGTTCTGTCGGGGTTCTTTATTCTGTTCTTTGTGTTTTATTGTGTAATTTTGTGAATAAATTTCTGTTTGTTTTAAAAGCTAGTAGTCAACGTCGCTACCTTACTCTGAGTAGTTTTTACTGTACACTTACTGAAACAAATTGCAAAGTTATGGTCTGGGCTGCCTGCTTAAGAATGATTTGAGTGGTATGGCCTAGTCCATAACAACAGCTTCAGAGTTAGAGAGACAAGGAAGGGGGAGAGCTGTAAATTGGAATGAGGGAACACATCAGGGTTGTGACATATGCTGGTGAGCGTGAAGGAGCAGGTGAATTGAATAAGAGCATGGTTCAAGCCTAATGGGGGCAGGGGGAGCTGAATGGGTATTGGCTCAAGGGAAGATCCAGAAGGTCATAGTAATTATGAATAGAGTCACAGTAACAGGGGCAAATGAAACATAACAGATGGTATGTTAGAGGAAAGGGGTAGAGAGTCTACAGTAATGCAGGGAAAAGTATACATTAGAGGGGTAAGATTGAGTTTGAAGTATCAAAAGAAATATTTACACATAGCAATTTCTTCTTCAATCTGGTCAAGTTTAATCTGTTGACAATAATGCACTGCAAAAATGGAAGGAATCTGAGGTCAGTTGGTATGAGTTCCCCACATAGCTCAAATATCCAATGAGTGTGAAGTAAAACCGAATCCAAAGAAAATGAGTACACAAGCACTCAGTTAACCTATTTTGCTGAAGTGAAGTGTTCAAGCAACTCATAACACTGACATCTCAGTCAGGTTCTGTAATGCATTGAATTCTGAGCTACTCACAATCAACAATATTGCAGGTGATGGTGGGGGCATGGTATATGTTAAACTGTGTAGAAAGGTTCACTGGTGTGGGGATCTGAATAGTATGGATATCAGAATGAAGCTATTGTACATGTTGTTGATTCAAAGATTTCAGGGCAGTGTCACAGGAGATTAAAAACATCACCAAGATCAGAAGTCAGCGATGTGCCACATCCATAAACACATTATAGTGCTTAAGATTATAAATTCCTTTCAAATGGTTGAATGAGGAAGAGAGTAAGCAGTCACAGGACATGGGTCATGGGTTACGGATTTAATCATGCTGAGGTGGCTACAGAGCAGACTTTCCCTGAACAGCAACCTGATAAGAGACTAAAAGGTTCTGTTGATAGCAGCAACATCTCTTTCCTGCTCTCTGATTCGATTTTGGATTTTATTGTCACGTGTTTTACAGTAAGAAAACAATAAAATATAATGAAACGCTTTCACTTGTCATGATGATTATGTGTCATTTTGAATAATTTAAGAATAAGGGAAAAAAAGAAAGATATAGCTTGAAGGGATTGATCTATATTCCAATGCTAAGTGTTTAGACAGCTAAACAAAACAGCTGTACTGGCTTTGTTATGTCTATAGAGGAAGCAGAAGAAAAGGCAAAGGGCTACCCAGCAGCAACACCAAATACCTGAGGCTCTGGAGGCTCTACAGGTGAGGAATCAATCTGATGATCTTGCCAGTGAGAAGGTGCCGAGTGAGGCACGCACTCCAGATGCCTGAAATGGTGAGGAACATGTGATTGCAGGCTGGCAGGGAGGGCACAGCCAGCCACTCATAAAATGTCATCTCAAAACATTCCAGAAAGCTATGCGGCCCAACCTCTGAACCACCCCCTCTCCAACCCAGAGAGCTGATTGCCTCCAACAGTCATAGAATCAGAGAGTCATAGAATTGTACAGTCTGGAAACAGATCCTTCAATCCAACCCATCCATGCCAACAAGATATCCCAACCCAATCTAGTCCCACCTGGCCCATATCCCTCCAAATCCTTCCTATTCATATACCCATCCAAATGCCTTTTAAACGTTGCAATTGTACCAGCCTCCACACTTCCTCTGGCAGCTCATTCCATACACATACTACCCTCTGTGTGGAAAAAGTTGCCCCTTTTATATCTTTCCCTATCGCCCTAAACCTATGCCCTCTAGTTCTGGATTCCCCAACCCCAGGGAAAAGACTTTGCCTATTTATCGTATCCATGCCCCTCATGATTTTGTAAACCTCTATAAGGTCAGCCCTCAACCTCCGACGCTGCAGGGAAAACAGCCCCAGCCTGGTCAGCCTCTCCCTATAACTCAAATCCTCCAACCCTGGCAACATCCTTGAAAATCTTTTCAGAACTCTTTTCAAGTTTCACAACATCTTTCCCATAGGAAGGAGACCAGATTTGCAAGCAATATTCCAACAGTGGCCTTAACCAATGTCCTGTACAGCTGCAACATGACCTCCAAACTCCTGCACTCAATACTCTGACCAATAAAATAAAGCATACCAAACACCTTCTTTACTATCCTATCTACCTGCGGCTCCACTTTCAAGGAGCTATGAACCTGCACTCCAAGGTCTCTTTGTTCAGCTATACTCCCTAGGACCTTACCATTAAGTGTATAAGTCCTGCTAAGATTTGCTTTCCAAAAATGCAGCGCCTCGCATTTATCTGAATTAAACTCCATCTGCCACTTCTCAGCCCATTGGCCCATCTGATCAAGATCCTGTTGTAATCTGAGGTAACCTTCTTCGCTGTCCACTATACCTCCAATTTTGGTGTCATCTGAAAACTTACTGACTGTACCTCTTATGCTCACATCCAAATCATTTATTTAAATGACAAAAAGTAGAGGACCCAGCACCAATCCTTGTGGCACTCCACTGGTCACAGGCCTCCAGCCTGAAAAACAACTCTCCACCACCACCCTCTGTCTTCTACCTTTGAGCCAGTTCTGTATCCAAATGGCTAGTTCTCCCTGTATTCCTTGAGATCTAACCTTGCTATTCAGTCTCCCATGGGGAACCTTGTTGAATGCCTTTCTGAAGTCCATATGGGCAGCATGGTGGTACAGTGGTTATGGGTGGCATGGTGGTATGGTGGTAAGCACTGCTGCCTCACAGCGCCAGAGACTCAAGTTCAATTCCCGCCTCAGGCAACTGACTGTGTGGAGTTGGCACATTCTCCCCATGTCTGCGTGGGTTTCCTCCGGGTGCTCCGGTTTCCTCCCACAGTCCAAAATTGTGCAGGTTAGGTGAATTGGCCATGCTAAATTGCCCGTAGTGTTAGGTGAAGGGGTAAATGTAGGGAATGTGTCTGGGTGAGTTGCACGTCGGTGTGGACTTGTTGGGCCGAAGGGCCTGTTTCCACATTGTAAGTAATCTAATCTAATCTAATCATATCGATCACATCTAGCGCTCTGCCCTCATCAATCCTCTTTGTTACTTCTTCAAAAAACTCAGTCAAGTTTGTGAGACATGATTTCCCACACACAAAGCCATGTTGACTATCCCTAAGTAATCCTTGCCTTTTCAAATACATGTACATCCTGTCCCTCAGGATTCCCTCCAACAACTTTCCCATCACTGACGACAGGCTCACTGGTCTTTAGTTCCCTGGGCTTATCCTTACCACACTTCTTAAACAGTGGCACCATGTTAGCCAACCTCCCGTCTTCCAGCACTTCACCTGTGACTATCGATGACACAAATATCTCAGCAAGAGGCCCAGCAATCACTTCTCTAGCTTTCCACAGAGTTCTAGGGTACACCTGATCAGGTCCTGGCGATTTATCCACATTTAACCGTTTCAAGACATCCAGCACTTCCTCCTCTGTAATATGGACATTTTGCAAGGTGTCACCATCTATTTCCCTACATTCTGTATCTTCCATATCATTTTCCACAGTAAATACTGATGCAAAATACTCATTTAGTATCTCCCCATCTCCTGCGGTTCCACACAGAGACCGCCTTGCTGATCTTTGAGGGGCCCTATTCTCTTCCTAGTTGCCCGTTTGTCCTTAACTTATTTGTAAAAACCCTTCGGACTCTCCTTAATTCTATTTGCCAATGCTATCTCATGTCCCCTTTTTGCCCTCCTGATTTCCCTTTTGAGTATACTCCTACTTCCTTTGTACTTTTCTAAGGATTCACTCAATCTATCCCATCTATACCTTACGTATGCTTCCTTCTTTTCCTTAACCAAACCCTCAATTTCTTTCATCATTCCAACATTCCCTATACCTATCAGCCTTCCCTTTCACCCTAACAGGAATATACTTTCTCTGGATTTTCGTTATCTTGTTCCTGAAGGCTTCCCATTTTCCAGCTGTCACTTTACCTGCGAACGTCTGCCCCCAGTCAACTTTTGAAAGTTCTTGCCTAATACTGTCAAAATTGGCCTTTCTCCAAATTAGAAATTCAACTTTTAGATCTGGTCTGTCCTTTTCCATCTCTATTTTAAATCTAATAGAATTATGGTCAGTGGCCCCAAAGTGCTCCCCCCCTGACACCTCAGTCACCTGCTCTGCCTTATTTCCCAAGAGTAGATCATGTTTTGCACCTTCTCTAGTAGGTACATCCACATACTGAATCAGAAAATTGTCTTGCATACACTTAACAAATTCCTCTCCATCTAAACCCTTAACACTATGCAAAGGAGACTGCACCGACAAGCTGAAGCCCTCTATCTAGAGGATCACTCAAAGATAACTACCAAAAGACACTCGAGGCAAGATGGCAAAGCATGTGTGAGACTTTCAATTTCAGCTGTGGCTGTTGAAGTCACAAAAGGAGGCGAGCATAGAAATAAATGGCGGGAAGAACCTTGAAGCCAGTTTGTGTGTGTGGGTGTCAATGACATGTAGAACCATAGAATAAATATAGCACTTTGTTACATTTTTGTTATCTCTTCAGGTTTCTGATTGATTATTTTTCTCTTTTCGCAGCCTTGAAGGATATTGCTCAGAGGCACAAATGCTCAACATGTGGAGCACTGATGCTGAACACGGTCTCAAGGAAGTATGATTTCTGAGACAAAGGCCCTCTCTCTATACTGGCTTTATCCAATCCTTTATTACAAAGGCAATGTTCGCTGCTTTTACTTTTTGTCTATCTCTTCCCAAAATCTAGAAGTACTGGTATACTTCATAGAATCCCTACCCTGTATAAGCAGACCATTCAGCACATTTAGTTCAAACCAACCCTCTGAATGGCATCCCACACAGACCCATCCCCCCTACCCTATTCCTGTGACACTGCATATCCCACAGCTAATGCACCTACATTTCCGCAAACTACAAACAGATCCCATCACCAAGAATATATTTCCCTCCCCACCTCTGTGTTCCACAAAGTCCATTCCCTCCTTGGTTCCCTTGTTAGGTTCACACCCTCCACCAACCCACCCTCCCCTCCCAGCACCTTCCCTTGCCACCACAAGAAGTACAAAACCTGCACCCACACCTCTCCCCTTCACCTCCGTCCAAGGCCCCAAAGTATCCTTCCACATCGACAGAGATTCCATACATGTCATCTACTGTATCCATTGCTCCCGATGCAGTCTCCTCTACACTGGGGGTGACAGGACGCCAACTTGCAGAATGTTCAGAGAAATTCTCTGGAACACATGCACCAATCAATCCCACCGCCCTGTGGCCGAACACTTTAACTCACCCT
This sequence comes from Chiloscyllium plagiosum, assembly GCF_004010195.1. Lineage (NCBI taxonomy): Eukaryota > Metazoa > Chordata > Chondrichthyes > Orectolobiformes > Hemiscylliidae > Chiloscyllium > Chiloscyllium plagiosum. The sequence continues at coordinate 117,911,449 of NC_057713.1, read as the reverse complement.
CCCACACTGCCAAGGACATGTAAGTCTTTGGCCTTTTCCACCACCAAACTCTAGCCCGCCGACGCCTGGAGGAATGATGCCTCATCTTCTGCCTTAGGACCCTCCAACCACATGGGATCCAGCATCCTCATTTTTCCACCCCCTCCTTATCCCAGATCTAAACTTCCAATTCAGCACCACCTTCTTGAATTGTCCTACCTATCCGTCTTCCTTCTCACCTATCTGCTCCACCCTCCTCTCTGATCTATCTCCATCACCCTTCACCTTCATCTACCTATCACATTTCTAGTTACCTTCCCCCCCAGCCCCATCCCCTCCCATTTATCTCTCAGCCCCCTTTACCTCCATTCCTGATTAAAAGTGTATGCTTGAAATGTCGATTTTCCTGCTCGTCGGATGCTTCCTGATCGACTGTGCTTGTCCAGCCCCATACTCTTTTATTCTGATCTCCAGCATCTGGAGTCCTCACTTTCTCCTTGAAAATGAGGTGCTGTTCTTCCAGCTTATGCTGAGCTTCACTGGAGCCTTGTAACAAGCCTGAGACAGATGTTGACCACGGAACAAGGATTTGTTGAAAGGGCAGGCAGCAGGAAGTTCAGGGTCTTTTTTGTGGACAGAACATAGGTGTTCTGTGAAGCAGTCATCCAATCTCTGGTGGAGCCCTCCTAATAGAAAAGTTCTTTTTTTTAACCTTCTTCTTATTCTGATGACCCACAAGTTGAACTTCTCAGTTTCCTGCACTGCACGTACAGCCACACATTAACCTTTTAATCTATACTTATGGCAATCTCACTCACTAAGCTTCACTAATGTCCTTTGCCATCCTTACATGGTCTGGTCTACATGTGACTCCAGACCCGCAGCAATGTGGTTGACTCTTAAAACTTCCCTGTGGGTGATTACGAATGTGGAATAAATGCTGGTAAGCCAGCAACACCCTCCTCCTGTGAATGAGTTTTAAAAAAATCACAAATTGGCATTGGGAAACGATTGAAGACACCATTAAAAAGGGAATGTTTAGCACATTGCAAATGCAAATTTGTCATCCAATCTAATTTGCAAATCAACTTTACTTTACAAAATTGTGACAACATAGTGCACAAAAGCTAAAATTGGAGCGCAAACACTCAAGAGTGAATGAGATATAATGGAAAGAATTTTCTCCCGCTTTTAGGGAAAGAATGAGAAGGAAGATCAACACCAGATGCCCATGGAAAACTCATTATCCTGCACAAATTTGAAGTATTGCCTCCCACCTAATGGGATCAGAAGGTTTTGTTTGCAACAACCACACAGGAACTATTGCATATGCAAACTCATCACCGCGTCCATCTGCCAGCACATGCACTCTTTCTTCCACCTTTGTTGTGTGACTATTGTCTCTACCCCTCAACACTCCATTGTTGACCCCTTGTTCAAACGCTTTGACACTTCCTTAAAATTTTGCTCTTTTATTTCCCAGGGATATATCCTGAATAATAAATAATTCTGTTCCAAATTTCTGCTCTAATTCAGTATTAAAACCAGACGCAAATTATAGTCATGTTCCATGCTACAATTAGCTATGTTTCGAAATCATTTGTCAAAACGAAGATGGGTAAGGATCTAGTCCCATAAGGATCTGAGTCTATATTTATCGTACTGTTTGTTTTACTGTGTACTAATAATGTCTCTAAAGATTACAGCTGTCAATGCTCACATGCAGATGATCCTTACAAGTGGTTCCACTATGCTCTTAATTTTGTTTTTATATTGAAAAATATTTATGTGAAAAACTGTGGGAGGGAAAAGAAACAACCTTTATTAATTAACGTTTGCAACCCTTTCAAGAAAATAGGCCCGGCATGTGCCTTTGCAATTAAGGAGCGGATTTCCTGAGATATTGCCAATAAGTTGGGTGGTATGGTGGCTCAGTGGTTAGCACTGCTGCCTCACAGTGCTAGGGACCCTGGTTCAATTCCCGCGTTGGGCAATTGTCTGTGTGGAGTTTCACATTCTCCCTGTGTTTGCGTTGGTTTCCTCCAGTTTCATCCCACAATCCAAAGATGTGCAGGCTAGGTGAATTAGCCATGCTAAATTGCCCATAATGATAGGTGCATTAGTCAGGGGGAAATATAGTGTGGGGGAATGAGTCTGGGTGGGCTAATCTTCAGAGAGTCGGTGTGGACTTGTTGGACCAAAGGGTCAGTTTACATTCTGTAGAGAATCTAATCTAATCTAAATATGTTAACAAAATCTAAAATGATTTCTGTATTCTTCAATTTTAAAACAAGGCAAGGTTTCTCTCTTTGGCACCTGTAGGAAAATTCTGGAAACCCAATTTGCCTGACAAAAAGTAATGTTTCAATAAGGGGAGTGAAAAGTACAGGAACAGATTATTATCTTTGGTAAAATAGTAAACAAAATATTTAAGAAACCATGTTACTGAATATGCAACTGGTAATATGGCACAGCAAATTGTTAAGTACATTTCTCAGACTGTGTCCCGTGAAAAATGCTTGCTTGAGTTAATTGGTCAGTCGGTTTAACGATTCAATAAGAAACTGCCCCTTACAGTAATACCTCTTCAAAGGCAATTAGGCATGGGGAGAAAGGGTTGACATGGCCAGAGACACACACATCCTATGAATAAGCAATAAATAAAGGTAGGCAAGATCAATTAATGGACTGTGTTGTGTTGGTTTCAACAGGAGCTATACTTAGGACTTAACAATTGCCTTCAGCAATTCTGTATCCGGTCAGAACAAAAAAAAAAATCACAGCTTGTGCCTTCGTTCTTGATCACTGCCCTGTGACCTTCTTCCAAACTCATGTATATCGCAATCAATAGAGACAAAGTCAAGTTCTACTCACTTGGTTTTGTCCTGTGGCATTAGCCACTTGAGTGAGATAACAAATGCTGCTGACACCAGTAACATTGTGGTAAGTCTTACTTGGGAGCAGGAAAGAAGAAAATTGGATCTTTTAAAAAAAATTAGTAAGTCATTACAATGTTGCAATGTCTTCTTAGGGAACATTAACTGTCAGAACTCCCAAGTCAGACACTGGGTAGTAAACGTATTGGATTTGGACTGAGAGGGTATTGCATATGTCATTGCTTCATCAAAGTTTTATGATGTGTGAGATCTGTTATTTGTTAAATTGGTGTTTTTAGTTCACTGGCTGTTATCATTTATCACTGTACTAAATCTGATTCAAATATGTGAAGTGACGCTCTCAGTTACCACAAAAAATATATGACTTTGTCTAGTAGTTATTGGACCCTAAGGTTATGGACTTCACAGAGTCTGTTACTGGACAATTCCTTACATTTTTCACTCTTGAAATAAAATCCATGAGGAAAATTACATAGCACTCGTCCATTGGAAAATCAATGTGATTACTTTTCTTCACAACATCTGCATTGCATTACTTTCCATTCACTGAACTATCTTCTATTCCGAAAATAAGCCATCACTCAGGTAGCTGATGGTCTTTTTTGCCACACACCAGTTAACATGAAGTTCAGCAGCATCAGCTATTCAGCAAAGCACTCCAGAAACCTAAAGCACCACTTAATATAGTCATCATCATTTATCTTCAGACAGTGTCCTTTCTTTTCTTAATAGAAAGGGAAGAAAGAATTTGCATTCTTATATTGCAACAATCCAAAGTTATTAAGATTAATCACCTTCGAGCATATTTAATGTTGCTTTAGGTTTTATCCTCTTTGCATAGGAAGAAAGCTACACTAAAGCAAACCACAGCATTGTTATGATACTGAAGGGAACCATTTGGCCCATTGTATCTGCACTGGCAGGAATGAAAATGGTCAATTAATTTCTGATAGTTTTTGTTGAAGCATGAACATTGGCAAGTACACACAGAGTATTGCCCTTCATTATCTGATGCCTGTCTGCTACTGGATCTCACTGCAAAGTATCCACTGCAACACACTCACCTGGTTCAGAACTGGTTCAAAACTTTGTCCAGAAGATAACACCTCTAGCAATGTAGCATTACCACAATAGTACACTGAAATGTAGGTCTAGGTGATCTGTTCACACTCTGATGTGGGACTTGAACCTGCCCGAAACATCGATTTTCCTGCTCCTTGGATGCTGCCTGACCTGCTGTGCTTTTCCAGCACCACTCTAATTAATCTAGACTCTGATCTCCAGCATCTGCAGTCCTCACTTTTGCCTAGTTTCACTCAGCAGTAAAAGTACTGCTGTTGTGATTCCAACTAATGCTGTCGCTAGAACAAGTCAGATCCAGACCACCTGTCATCCTGTTTTACTTTCAGTTTCCATGAGGTGACCTTTCATTGAAACACCAACACAATGTTCTAGATGCAGGTTTATTTTTGAAATTATACTTTACTACACTAAAGAAACCAAAATAAAATAGAAAAATACAAGCTATTTACACTCTTTCACATCTACAGGACTGTTTAATTTGTTCATACAACACTATAGGGAAATATAGCCACATTACTCTCTAGGATGTCTCACTTTAATATTATGCTTTAAAAACAATCACCACAGCTTTAGAAAAACTTACAAGTTAATCATTATACCCTTTCACAGACACACAGACTGAATCACAGCTTAAAATTAAAACTCTAAAACGAATAATGCTAAATATGCATAAATCATGCACCTTCCAACACATCTAGCTCAAAGAATGAATAAAATGCATCTTTAAATGTGTTGTGGGTAAATCACCACAAGTTACCTTCAATTCAGCTACTTCATAAGAAACCTCACAGACAATCAAGTACTGAAACTGTGATTTAAACTTTATTAAGACCCCTCAAGTAAGGCAGAGAGACATTTTAATTATTCCTCTAAATTTTGTTCACATTACTTTTATATCATGGTAACAAAACAACATATTAACCATATTACAAGTTACATAGCAGCCAAACCTCATTAATTCAAGGGTACTAAGTCACTCAATGTCCTTGAAAAGTGCAGTCAATAAATGACCCACCATAACATTTACTTTTTCAGTTACATATGAATGATTTTCAAATATTAAGAATTACACCTCACCATAACAATTATAAGTATATGTTCTGAAACATTTCTAACAAAATCAAAGGACTGATGATAGTGTTTCACATGTATGCAGAAGTACATTTCAAAATAATATAGAGACAAGACTCAATTCATTTGCTGAGTAGCTTTGCTGACATGCGTCAGTCTCTGAAAAATAACCAACATACCATTCAATTCCCAACTCATCATCTTCAAATAAAACATCTTCACACTATTGTTACTGGGATTAGTAACCAGTTTAAATACTTTCTCATAATTAGGCATGGCCAAATTTGATATAGTTGTCAACATAACTATCAATTTTTCAAACACAAACAAAAGCAAATTGCTGGAGAAACTCAGCAGGTCTGGCAGCACCCGTGGAGAGAGAAACAGAGTTAGTGTTTTGTGTCCAGTGACTTTTCTTAAGAACTAACAGCAGCTGGAAATGGTGGTATTTATGCTGAAGGCCAGGCTGGGGGATGGGCAAGGGATAAGTGGATAAGTTGAGAGGGAATCCAATGATAAAGTGAAACAATATGTCTGGCAGTTATGTAGTTAACTTAGTGTTGCAATGTATGCCCGGGATCATGTTACAGGGCTCCAGTAACAAATAATGGTAGTGCTCTGTGATAGGTTAGTTAAATCACAGGAAGATGAGCTAATGCTGAAGATGATGGTGTTGTAATGTGATAGGTTAAATGTGATTGAGGGAACTAGTGTAGGGGACAATGATTAAGTTAGAAAGGCAAAGCAAGCCAGTTTGATCGTGTATACTAATGCTATCAGATAAGCGCGGGAAGAATAACTGTATAAATTGCAGGAGAACAAAGAGATTGTGGGGAGTCAGGAAGACATTTTGCTGGCTCCCACAGCTTTGATTTTGCAAGATTAAAGTTTAATTTTGAGAAGGATTTTCTGCGTTACCTGGTATTTTTTTTATAGAGCACTGAGTGATTCTTCCACAACAACGACCACTAGGTAGATAAGGGGATTGTGGACTCAATAATGCTTCCTACAGCTTGAATAACAAAATATCCAGTGGAGTGGTCTAAATCTGTGGGCCGCTGAGTCGCTGATTGCTTATAGTTTTACCAGACTGTAGAGCTGCTTTCTCATTGCAGAAAGAGAGAGGGATGGCTGGTCATTTAATCTAATGGTCACCAGACCTCAGGCAAGGAAAGAGATGGAGAAGGAGAATTGTTCATGGCAGCCTTAGCCAGAACATAATCCCATAATGGCTGTTGCTACTCTACATTCCAAACCAGCTGACCAGCCAACTGAGCTAAACCAACTCCCAACTGAGCAAACACACATCTGAAATCTGTGATTAAACCCAGGAACTTTAATACTGTCCCTGTTGAGCTATTTCAGCTGAGCATGGATACTCAACACAAAATCCAAGATTGGACTTCCCTCTGTCCATTAAATTAAAAGACAATGCATGAAAGCTTTGATGTTTTGCTTCTCTGGCCTAGAATTCCTTTACCCCCATTTCACGTCAGAACTATCTTTCCTTCCATATAAAGCAGAGAGAATGAACTTAATTCTGATTCATAGCAGTTTTTCTTTCCTAAAGTCAATTCCAAACAGGACTATTTCACAGAACAATGTCTTCTTTGATGTGAGAAGTGATAGGAAATGGAAAAAAATGGATCAATGGATATTTTGCAGGCTGGAAGAAGGTCAATGGTGATTTCTCAGGGGTTTGTATTGGGAATTTTGTTTTTCCTGATTTATCTTAATGATCTGATGTATATTGCTCAGGGGACAATTTCAAAGGGAACACAAGACCAGAGTTATATGTGCTCAGATCATTGAAATTGGCAGGACAAATAGAGAGACCAGCAAGCAGATAATATATTATCATCTGTTTTATTAATAGGAATATAGAAGACAAGACCAAAGAGGTGATGCTTGACTTTTACAGTAATGAGGAGAGAGTAAAGAAGTTAAGATGCTCTCCTCAAAGACAAGAAGAAGAAGAAGAGATCTGATAGAGATTTTCATAATCATGATCTGGCTGGATAAAGTAAATAAGGAGAAACTATTCCTGCTCATAAAAGGAACAAGAACGAGATGGCAAATATTGAAAGAAATCTTCAAAAGAAGCAAAGCTGAAGTGAGGAAAAATCTTTTCACTCAGCGAGTCGTGAGGGAATGAAATGCACTGCCTGGACATGTTATGGAGGCAGGTTCATTTGAGGCATTCAAGAGGGAGTTGAATGATTATTTAGATTAGAAATAATGTACAAGTGTGTGGGGATGGAGCAGGAGATTGGCACTAGGTAATGATGCTTGTTTAACAAGCCAGTGCAAGCACATTGGGCTGAATGGCCTCCTACTGCACGGTAAACACTTCCTTGATTTTGTGATATTAAGGAGTATTCACTCATTTTTTAATTTCAAATCTGTGCTTTATTCATTTTTTAAAAATCTGTAAGTACATACAAAAGGTGCTCAAACAGTTCTGTACAGTTTTTGCATAGAAAAAGCAAACCACACCTTGGAATTTGATATTCTTCAGAGGTTTCCTGTAGTTACAAAGCAAAGGCATTTTCTAGTCATGCAGGAAACTATTTACATTTATTTTGAGTTAATAAGGTCGTCTAACAACTGAAAAGGACCCTCGTTATACTTTGGCAGAAAGACCCTAGACAGTGGCCTTTCCCCACTGCACTTTGGCAGCAGCTGCTCCAAGCTGTAGTCCTGGACCTTGGAATGTGCCAGTCTGACATACTAATGGAACTCTTTACACTGCAAGACTGTAGTAGGGGAATGAGAGGTTTGGGTCATTTTAGGGTAGCGAATACTAGAAAGAACATCAGGGTTATCTGATTTAACCAAATCAGGAATTTTACACATATACTTAATAAAAGCAGAGGGGGTAACAAACTGATTACCACAGCTGGATGTTGAGATTTCACTCACTATTGTTGGTTTACTCATTCATTCATTCAATTTCACTGAAGCACTATTTTGATAGTAACTTTCTTCAAAGAGACAGAGGTCCTATTCAGGCATGTATTTAACAGGTACGCGTTGATAAAGAAAACTTGCTTGATGTCCTACAGGCTATTCAGTTCCCAAAAGGAGGTGCTGAGGGAGGATTAGTAGTATAATCGTTTCATAGTTTTGGGTGATGTAGTGCGATGGGGAATGGAGACACCACAGTTTTATGAATGAATGAATGAATGAATGAAAGGTGGTAATACTAAATACAGAGTGCTTGTGACTGGATTGGTAAAACAAAGGATTTTAATACAAAAATAAAGAAACTTCTATGTGATTCTATGATGTGGGTAAGCAGGGCAGACTTTTAGCAGATCACAGGATATTCAGGGGCAAAGATTCCAAGATAAGCAAGTGACTACATAAGCGAACAAACACCGTGTGTTTGAATCCAATTTGGAGCTATGTAATACACAATGATTTGATGTAATCAAAATGGCCAGTTAATTGAATTATAAATTTGATGTAGTTATTTGTAGACCTGATGTATTTAACTGCCTAGTCAAATGATTTACCGACTTCGCCTAATTGATTGACTTATGAACTAGATATTTTGATGTAAGAAGGTATAAAGATAGCATTGTGTAGGTGTTTGACGGACTGAACTCGATCATCCTGCATGATGATCTTGAGTTCCTCTTCATGCTGCAATCAATTACCGCTTGAATAAAGTGCTGTTCCTGCTGAATTCTCAACACCTTCAGAGCCTTCTTGCCTCAGAGACCGAGGTCACTCCTATAAAGACCAACAAGGTTTGGACTGATTAAAGAGGGTCTTTCACCAAGTGATGGTCTTTCAGGCATAGTTGATGTTTGTCTGGATGTGCATCCCAGCCCATAGTGTACACAGTCCTGCATCACGGAGCTGCTTAGGATGTACCTCGACAAACACCACTGCATCTCTCTCCAGACATACATATGTATATACATAGATGCTTATATTAATTAATTAATTTGTTCATTCATTCATTCATTCATTCATCAGGTCCCTCATCCCCTATGTCTGCCTCTCATGTGTCCAATAAGTAATAGCATCTTCCACTTGTATTCACTTCCTTGCAGTGACAACAATGCTGGTGTGGACTTGCCTGCCATGTCAGAATTAGCACGTTATGCTGAAAATGTTATCATTCTACATGTGGGTTATTCTGTTGCAAAATGACTACAAAATGTCCTTAAATTCTAACTTTAATGTGCATCAGCCAAGGTAGTTACAAATCAAAAGTGGCACATGTACAGTTTAAGTTTCAGTAGGTGCAAGATTACAGAAGTCGGCCATGCATTCTCTCATGGTTCGAATTCACATTGGAATAAAGCATTCAATCTGTCATCTTAACATATCTGGTCATCATGATGGTTAATATTTGACAATGTGTATTCATTAGTGAACATGATAGAGTATGGAGAGTCATAGATTCAAACTAAGATTTCCTGATGTCATGAAGAAAGTAATTTTGGAACAGCAGTCTGATCACGATGGCATGATGTAATCCTTTTCAAGTGAATCAAGGGTTATATCAGTAGGATTGATTTGATCATTAAAGGAAAAGTCCTTATTAATACCTCCACAAGAACGGTTATATTCAAATTTTCTGCTCCAAATTTTCTGCAGGATGAGATGTACGTCTTTATTGCAATGAATTATACAATTACTGTTGATGATCATTGTTCAATCAGCAGATGCCCTGATGGTTCATGTGAGGTTTTTCATTTGAATCAATTTGACTTGGACACTTTATTTTCCACAAATGTTAGCTTCTCATATTGAAATAACTACACAGAGGCTAGTATCCTGCCACTAAGTTACCCTTTATTTACTTTTGCACAGAACACCAGCTGTGGCCAGTAGGCTAGGAGTTAGTCACCTCAACTAAGGAGATTCTAATCTCCTGGTTATATATATTTTTTTCCAATGACAAGCAAAGCTCAGTGCAAGCAATGCTGCCTCCTGTTTATATTTTCTTTCTTTAAAATACTTTTTAGGAGATTCTAATCTCCTCATTACATATATTTTTTTCTTTCTTTATAAAATTCCCACACTTATGCCTGACAGTGGTAGTGCTTATTTTTCCCCAGCATTCATGTTGTGTGTGTGTGCGCAGGTGTAGAACACAGTGAAGAACAACAAGTATACATATCTTTATTCAGTTGCCACCACCAGGAAGAAAGGAAACATCCGAGTGGCCAGTGACAAGCAATGCCCTCCTTATCAAAGGGCAGTGGCTGCATGATCAAAAAAGTGAAGGAGAGGGCAAAAATTAAATCAAAATAGAGTTGAAGGAAGAAATGAGACACTCCACACCCTGTGGTGCCCACCTCTCCCTGTACAGCTCGAGGGTGTTGGTGGACAGTGCATGCTCCTTCTGTGGGGAAACCCAGGCTTACCTCCTGTTTTTTTTTTAAGAACCTATATTCTTTTTTTTAAGCATAACTGCTGACTCCTTTTTTTCCTCTTTTTTTTCTTTTTTCTTTTTTTCTGAATAAACAGAACCTCTGACACGTCTTTTTTTTTTCTTCGTTACCCCTGCACTACTGCCTAACTGAGGTAGTACTTATATTTTCCTCCGCACCCATGTTGTGTGTGTGCAGGTGTAAGACACAATGAAAGACAGAAGGTGCACGAATCTTTATTCAGATTCTACCACCAGGAAGAAAAGAAATACTCAAGTGGTCAGTGACAAGCAGTGCCCTTCACATCAAAGGGAAATGCAGTGTGATCAAACAGTGAAGGGTAGGGCAGGGATTAAATCAAAATAGAGTTGGAGGGAAATAATTCACCCCACTCCCTGCGGTGCCCACCTCTCCCTAAACAACCCCAGGGTGTTGGTGGACACTGCGTGCTCTGTCTCTGGGGACACCCGGGCTTGCCTCCTGGTAATTTTTTTTTCCACACACTCACACTGATCCAACTCTCAAATGGAAAACACACAAGTGGCCAGTGACAAGCAGTGCCCGTACAATCAAAAAGCACTGCTGTATGATCAAACAGTGAGGGGGAAGAGTAGGGACAGCTCCTGTTTATTTTTTTTTTCCTTTTTTAACCCACACACTACCGCCTGACTGCAGTAGTGCTTATTTTCTGCCCCCAGCACCCATGGTGTGTGTGTGTGTGCAGGTGTGAGACACAGTGAAAGACACAAAGTGCACAAATCTTTACTCAATTTCCACCACCAGGAAGATAGGAAAACACCTGGCCAGCCAGTGACAAGCACTGCCCTTCACATCAAAGGGCAGTGCTGTGTGATCAAAACAGTGAAGGGGAGGTCAGG
>NC_057713.1:117849389-117896722 GCF_004010195.1 Chiloscyllium plagiosum | reverse complement strand
CCGGGGCGTGACTCCAGGTCGAGCAACTCCCCGATCCTGGATTTCCGCCTCTTCGTCGACCCCCTTGCGTACTCCTGACAGAAGACGCGGACGTGAGCCTTGCCCACGTCCCACCATAGCCTCAGGGAGGGGAAGCTTCCCCGCTTCCTTCTCCAGCCGGCCCAGAAGCGACGAAACGAGTCCCGGAACCGCTCGTCCTCCAGCAGCAGGTTGTTAAAGTGACAGTACGCGGTGCCGAGCCTGGCGTCGAACGGAAGGAGTTCCGCCCACACCAGGTGGTGGTCCGAGCACGACACCTGCCGCGTGGAGGCGTTCGGAAAACAGGAGGCGTACGCCCGCGAAACGTACAGGCGGTCGATTCTGGACACTCCGACCCCAGGCCTCACGAAGGTGAAGGCGATGGAGTCGGGATGGAGATTCCGCCAGACGTCCACCAGGTCGAAGGACTTGACCAAGTCCCCCAACCTCCTCCCCGACGCCCAGCCAGTGCGGGTACCGCCGTGGTCCCTGCCCTCGAGGAGGCAGTTAAAATCTCTCCCCCGAGGACGACGCACTGGTTCTCGTTGATGGAAGCGAGATGAGTGCACACTTCTTCAAAGAAGCTCGCTTGCCTCGGCCCGGCCAGGGGAGCGTAGACGTTCACCAAGTGAAGCACCGCGCCCCCCAGCCGAACCGTCAGGTGAAGCAAACGGCCTGGCACTGGCTCCCTGACCCCCAAGATCTCTGGCTGAAAATGCGGGGCCAACAGGATAGCCACCCTGCCAGATCTGCGGGTGAAGTGACTCATGTAGATCCCCCCTCGCCACTGCAGGAGCCAGGTGGCTTCGTCTCCCGGGGTAGTGTGGGTTTCTTGCAGGAAGCACACCGCATACCTCCCGTCCCAAAGGACCGAGAGGGTCTGGAATCTGCGCTGTGACTCCCTGCTGCCGTTGATGTTGAGACTGGCTATAGTCGTCTCCATGTCGGAAGCGTTGTGCAACCACCACCAGTACAGTTAAACCGATATACATATTTACAGGGAGGACGGGGGAGGGGCACAGAAGTCCCTCGCCCTCACCAGGAGTGCCCCAGGAAGTTCCTGACTTGCTTTCGCTCATTGACATCGAGCCCAGGCGCCTGGTGGGCAGTGTGGGCCGACCAGTAAACTTTCAAAGGAGCTCCAGCGGTCGAGCGCCAGTTGGGCTCTATCCCGGCGACTCCAAGTTTCCTCGACAAATTCCCAGAGTTCCTCGAGGGGGATGAGAGGGAGATCGGTGGGGGGCACTTGGGATTCGAAAATGTCACTGCAGACGGAGCCCGCGTTGTCCCCGGTGTCCGCCACCGATCCCGAACCCTCCTCCGGGTGGTCGCCCTTGGTCACCGACCCCTCCCCCACTGAGAGGATGGGGGCTGGTCTGGCGCCGCCAACCGGCCTCAAACCCCCAGCGACACCACCCCCAGGGTCACCGGCGGTACCTTCCTCGGCGCACCCCTTCCCGGAACACCCCGAGTTAAGGTTGTCGGGCAGCAGAGGCTCGGGGCCCCGCTCCTCTCCCGACACCGGGACGCCTGGCTCCTCGGGGAAAAGGTCATCCCCCAGGGCCAAGGCCCCCGGAAAAACAGTCTGGGAGGGAGGAGCGAGGATAACACCCTCTTCCCCTCCACCGCTCGATGACCCAGCAGAGGGTCCTCCGTTGTCGCCTGCACCACGGCCCTCGTGGTTGTTAAAGTTCTCCCCAGGGGCCGGAGGAGTTGAGGCAGCAGGAGGCCCTACCATAGCCCCTGGGGGTTGGGGTAGGGGTAGGGGTAGGTCGGGCCGCGGTGCGGGACAGTCAAGAGGCACCGTTAGCTCTTCCCAGAGAGACAGGGAGGAATTTATGGGCCTTCCCCTCCCCGCCCGCCTTGGTGGTCATGGGGCCCGAGGCGCCTCCCACCAGCCTTTCCCGGAATACGATTGGGTGGGGGAAGACAGGGGGCATGGCCAGGGTGGGGAGAGTCAGCCGTGTCACTCCCTGCCCCGGCCCTGGTTTATCAGGAGACCGCCGGCGGGCGGGCCAGGGGCCCAGTTCCCTCTCCGGGGCCCAGAGACACGGTCGCTGCAGGAGGTGGGGCAGCGGTGGTTCCCCCCAGGTTAGTGGCAGGGTGTGGCGGGGCGGGGCGTGGCGGGGCGGGGTGGGCGATGCTGGCACGGCCGCATGGGCATTGTCGTGCCGGGGTGGGGTAGGTCGTGGGCTAGGTGTAGGGGAAGGGGATAGGGTGGTCTCCCCGTGGGCGGGCCTGACATGCCGCGCCTTCTGGCCAGCCGGACGCTCACCCCCCTCCCTGCCAGAGGCTGGAGCATTGGAAGCCTCCGGTGCCGGGGCTTGTGGTGTTGACTTCGGGGGAGGGGGCGTGGGTGCGGTGGCACCACCATCAGCCGTTGGCACGGGCTGGGCAGTCTTCTGGGCAGGGTCCTTCAGACCGAGCAGGAGCGGCTGGACCCCTGACCGGATCTCCCCCAGGGTGGTGAGGTGGGGAAGAAGCAGCTCACTGGCAATGAAGGGCGGGACGTTGGAGATCATGACCCTCTGGGCCGTAACCTCCAGAGGGTCGACGGGCAAATGTGTCCCACCCACAGTGAGCCCCCTCTCCACGGCCAGGTGGACCGCCTGCTCAGTCTTTTGGAAAAAGACGGCCTTCCCATACATCCGGGCCGCAGCGATGATGGCCAGTGGGCCGACCACACTAGCCATGGCCTTGCTGCAGGCCTTGATGGACGTGTTGGGGTGGGGATAGGCAGCAGTGGAGGTGGGCCTCCAGCAGTGGCAGTGGTGGAGGTCCTGGGGAGGGTACAAGGCGAGTCCCAGGCGTTTAGTCAGGTGCCTGAAGGGGGTTGCGGTTGCAACCGGGGTTGGGACAGCCGAGCCTAAGGCAGCAGCTACCCCGGCGTAGGTGCGGCTGGGCCCCGCGACCTTCGGGCTTGCCATACTCTGCTGCTGGATATTGGTCGGCCCCAGGCAGTAGCGGTGGAGGTGGGCCACTGGCAGCAGCAGAAGTCCTGGGAGGTGCCCAAGGCGAGTCCCAGTCAGCAATGGTGGAGACCGGCCTCAGGCAACAGCAGCGGTGGAGGCAGGCCTCGGGCGTGTCCCAGGTAGGCCCTTGGTCGCAGCGGTGGGGGGCAGACCTGTTGGGGAGGGTCCCCAAGGCAAGTCCCAGGCAGCCCCAAAATTGAGTCCCAGGCAGCAGCAGCAGCAGTGGAGGTGGGCCTCCAGCAGTGGCAGTGGTGGAGGTCCTGGGGAGGGTACAAGGTGAGTCCCAGGCAGCTGTGGTGGAGGCAGGCCTCAGGCAAGTCCTAGGCAGGCCCTCGGTCGCAGCGGTGGGAGGCAGACCTGTTGGGGAGGGTCCCCAAGGCCAGTCCCAGGCAGCCCCAAAATTGAGTCCCAGGCAGCAGTAGTGGTTGAGGTTGTGGGGAGGTGCCCCAAGGCGAGTCCCAGGCAGCAGTAGTGGAGGCAGGCCTCAGACAACAGCAGCAGTAGAGGCGGGCCTCTGGCAAGTCCTAGGCAGGCCCTTGGTTGCATCGGGGGGCAGACCTGTTGGGGAAGGTCCCCAAGGCAAGTCCCAGGCAGCCCCAAAGTTGAGTCCCAGGCATCAGCAGTGGAGGTGGGCCTCTAACAACAGCAGCAGTGGTGGAGGTCCTGGAAGGGGCCCTAAGAAAAGTCCCAGGCAGCAGCAGTGAGGCAGGTCCAAAGCAGCAACAGCTGAGGCAGGTCCAGGCGGGGTCCCAGAGACCAGCAGTGGGAGTGGGCCCCAGGTCAGAAGCAACACTCCCTTGACCTGGGTGAGGCCCAGGCTGCAGCTCCAAAAGTAGGCCCCAGACTCAAAATCTCTCACCTCCTTCTGCTTCTGCCTCCTCCTCTTCTTCTTTCCTTCCTCTCTCTCTCGATGCAGGGCAGCTAATCCAGGGACAGTCCCCTTCAAGGAGGAGAGTCCTTGCACGTGTGCACACTCACTCACACTGTTCCAACTCTTAAGATAGGCCAACACCCGAGTGGCCAGTGACAAGCAGTGCCCTTCACATCAAAGGGCAGTGCTGTGTGATCAAAACAGTGAAGGGGAGGGTAGGGACTAAATCAAATTGGGTTGGAGGGAGAAATAATGCACTCCACTCCCTGCGGGGCCCACCTCTCCCTGAACAAATCCAGGGTGTTGGTGGACACCACATGCTCTGTCTCCGGGGACACGCAGGCTTGCCTCCATCTTTTTCAAACAGTGAAGGGCAACACTCCTTTTTAAATTAACCCCCACACTACCGCCTAACTGCGGTAACATTCCTGTTCATTTTATTTTTTGTTTATTTTCTTTTTTATTTAACCCTCACACTACCACCTAAGTGCGGTAGTGCTTATTTTTTCACAGCATCCATGGTGTGTGTGTATACGTGTGAGACACAGTGAAAGACACAAAGTGCACGAATTTTTATTCAAATTCCACCACCAGGAAGATAAACACTCCTGTTTATTGTTTTTGTGTGATCAAAACAGTGAAGGGGAGGGTAGGGAACTAAATCAGAATAGAGTTGGAGGGGGACACTCCTTTTTTTTCTTCTTTTTTTTCTTTTTTTTTTCTTTTCTAACCCCTACACTACTACCAAAGTGTGGTACTGCTTATTTTTTTCCCCAGCACCCATGGTGTGTGTGTGTGCAGGTGTGAGACACAGTGAAAGACACAAAGTGCACAAATCTTTATTCAAATTTCACCACCAGGAAGATAGGAAAACACCCGGGTGGCCAGTGACAAACACTGCCCTTCACATCAAAGGGCAGTGCTGTGTGATCAAAACAGTGAAGGGGAGGGTAGGGACTAAATCAAAATAGAATTGGAGGGAGAAATGATGCACTCCACTCCCTGCGGCACCCACCTCTCGCTGAACAACTCCAGGGTGTTGGTGGACACCGCGTACTCCTTCTCCAAGGACACCCGGGCTTGCCTCCATTTTTTTTTTCTCTTTTTACTGTCCAGGTATTTTTTTTTTTTATTTTTTTTTTCCCCAGCACCCATGGTGTGTGTGTGCAGGTCTGAGACACAGTGAAAGACACAAAGTGCACGAAGCTTTATTCAATTTCCACCACCAGGAAGATAGGAAAACACCCGGGTGGCCAATGATAAACACTGCCCTTCACATCAAAGGGCAGTGCTGTGTGATCAAAAACAGTGAAGGGGAGGGTAGGGACTAAATCAAAATAGAATTGGAGGGAGAAATGATGCACTCCACTCCCTGCGGCGCCCACCTCTCCCTGAACTCCTCCAGGGTGTTGGTGGACACCGCGTGCTCCTTCTCCAAGGACACCTGGGCTTGCCTCCAGTTTTTTTTTTTACCCGGGTGGCCAGTGACAAACACTGCCCTTCACATCAAAGGGGTCACCTGTTTATTTATTTATTTATTTATTTTTTAACCCCCACACTACCACCTAAGTGCGGTAGTGCTTATTTTATCCCCACCACCCATGGTGTGTGACACAGTGAAAGACACAAAGTGCACGAATCTTTATTCAATTTCCACCACCAGGAAGATAGGAAAACACCCGGGTGGCCAGTGATAAACACTGCCCTTCACATCAAAGGGGTCACCTGTTTATTTATTTATTTTTCTTAATTGGAGGGGGAATCTCCTGTTTATTTTCTTTTTTTTTCTTTTTTTTTCTCTTTTAACCCCCACACTACCACCTAAGTGCGGTAGTGCTTATTTTTTTTTCCCGAGCACCCATGGTGTGTGTGTGCAGGTGTAAGACACTGTGAAAGACACAAAGTGCACCAATCTTTTATTCAATTTCCACCACCAGGAAGATAGGAAAACACCCGGATGGCCAGTGATAAACACTGCCCTTCACATCAAAGGGCAGTGCTGTGTGATCAAAACAGTGAAGGGGAGGGTAGGGACTAAATCAAAATAGAATTGGAGGGAGAAATGATGCACTCCACTCCCTGCGGCGCCCACCTCTCGCTGAACAATTCCAGGGTGTTGGTGGACACCGAGTGCTCCTTCTCCAAGGACACCCGGGCTTGCCTCCTTTTTTTTTTTTTCTTAAAGACACAAAGTGCACTAATCTTTATTCAATTTCCACCACCAGGAAGATAGGAAAACACCCGGGTGGCCAGTGACAAGCACTGCCCTTCAGGCTTGCCTCCAGTTTATATATTTTTTTCTCTTTTTTTTCTCTTTTTCTTTTTTTCTTTTTTTTTTCTTTTTTCCAGGCTTGCCTCCAGTCATCACTGTAGGCTTTCCTGATTGGCCCATGTTAACAATCCCAATCAATGACATCATAGTCAATGAAGTCATCCTGGTTCCAATCGCTACTTGTATTGTGAGCAAACTCAAATACTATTTGCACTGTGGGTGAAAATGGGCAGAAATTGGGAGACATTTTAATGAAGGAAAGAGTAATTTTGAGGACAGTGGTTCAGTGGTTAGCCTTGCTGCCTCACAGTGACAGGAATCCAGATTTGATTCCACCCTCAGATGACTGCGTGTGTGGAATTTGCACATTCTTCTCGTGTCTGTGTGGGTTTCCTTCAGGTACTCTGCTTTCCTCCCACACTCGAAAAACGTGTAGGTTAGTTGGATTGGCCATGCTATATTGACCACTGTGTCCAGGGATGTGCTGGATAGGTGGATTCATCATGGGAAATGCAGGGTTACAGGGATAGGGTAAAGTCTGGATGTTGTTCAGAGGTTCAGTGTGGACTCAATGGGTCAAATGGCCTGCTTCCACACTATGGATTCTATGATTCTATGAAAAATATAATGTTATTAAAATGATTATACATAAATACTCTTTTGTGAATGCATTTTAATCCATTTAAACTGTCTCATTTAACAGCTTAGAGCAAAATCTTCCCAGGCCCTGATCGATTTGGGGAATAGTAAGAAATCTGGGAGAGTTATGTGAGATGTCAGGTGAGGCCTTTTCCCAAAGTCAGGAGCAGCAAGTCGCATTTGCCAAGTATGTTCTGACGCAAATCAGTACACCATCCTACTTGTCAGAATGCTCCATGTCCCACTTCTATATGGAAGAATATGTTAAGCCATCTTTTGAAAGGGATGTAAATGCTGATTGCTCCTATTCTTAAGGACCTTTTCTGTATCATTTGCTTTCCACGCAGTAAGATTGCAAATGTGAGTGATGGATCCAGCCACTACTGGGGTTATCGCAATCTTTACTATGATGAAAGCATGATGTAGAGAAACAGAAGAGGAACTGATGGGCTTGTGAGCTTAGGAGAATCAGAAATCTGCATTAAACCCTAAAAACATCCAGATGAAGACATTACAGGATGCACAGGAGATATATGGCAATCAAGGTCTTTGATGCCATTTTCTCAAAATGAACAAGGTGAAGTGTTGGCACAAGTTGAGCATGTCCAAGGGGCTATGCCAACTGATGGATTGGTACTTGTGACATAACGGAGTGGGTGGCCTTTCTTTGCTAGTAGTACACAGCTTGGCAACTGTGTTGAATGTTGATGAAGTTAGCTGTTTCCAGGGAACCACTGAGGACCTTCATAGGATCTCTCAATTGTCCACTTCCTAATCTATCCAGAAATTAACCAATGCCATTTCTTCCAGATCACGCTGCTTCATCACTGAGAAGGTCATACCATAATGCAGCTGGGTTCATCGATTGGAAAGGATTCCATCCCATCAGTGTACAAATGAGTTATGATTGTCGGTTCCACTGCTTAGAGGTTTGCACTCAGAACCTTCGGAGCTGCTATGATTCATACATCCTTGAGAACTCATGTATCTGTGCTGTGCTTGAGGGTCTTTTTACAAGGCTGGTTACTGGCAGACAATGGTTACCCACTGTGACCTTGGTTGATGAGGAGTGCAGATACAATGCAGGCCTTTCTTTGACCAGGGTCATGAGGGAGCAGACAATATACTTGATGAAGAAGAGGTTCTGTTGCTTGGACTTGACTAATGGGCCAAGCAATATACTCCAGACAGAGTGTGTTGCATAATCATGGCACGTTACAGTCTCTGGAGCAGGCAGAGAAGGAATGTGATGGATATGGATAAACTGGGAAAGTGGGAGCAGAGAAGAATAAGGATAGTAAGCAAGGGGAGCAGTACTTTGTGCATAATACAATGCAACTATAACAGGTGTTACAAGCCAGTCATGGGCTTGGTGTAGTAAGCAAATTTATTGGTACTCACTCATTAGCAGTTTGTTTGTGTTCTGAGGGGCATCTTCAGATTTTGTTTGCTTGATTTCTCATGAGTTTTGATGATTGCATATAGAAGTTAATTTTTTTTTTAAGCATTTGAAGGTTTTTCAGTGTGAGATGTCCCCACGTTCATTACTGATAAAATGGTGAGCATTCAAGAAAGCATAACTTTGATGTAGAGAGGCTTAATAGATGGGTTGTGGTTAAGGATTGAGGAGTTGTGTATCCTGGATCTTAAATAGCCATAGGTGTAAGAATGTGCACTTGTATGTGCAAAGAACAGTGCTACACATGTGCTATAAGATGTATTGGTTTGTGATTGCTGTAACATGAAGGGGAACTCTGGACTGTCAATGTTTACCTGGGAGCACAGCTGGGGTATAAAAGAAGGTGCTAGCATCTGGACCAAGAATGCATATGCTGGAATATCCCGACAGTAGTGGATACATCCAGCTATGGTGAGTTGCAGAATCAGGCTAGCATCAGATGAGATGGGATGCTGGAAGATGTAGTAGATCATCAGTGAGAGAGGTTTGTGGCAATGAAGTGAGAAACTTCAATAAAACTCAATGAAAATGACACTTAAATAAAATATGGTAAGATTCAGCTCTGATGGTTTACTGTAAAGCCAGATATTAGCATTTAGTCTGTTGGAATAGGAAACTGGTGGCTGACAAATCTATTTATTTGTTGAGTTTTTGCTAGCTGAAGTTATAGAATAGGTAATTGCTGTCTAGCTCATTCATAACACTTAATAAACCAAACATTAATGTTCTCACTGGATAAAAGCAAATTACTGCAGATGCTGGAATCTGAAAGCAAAAGAGACAATGCTGGAAAATCTCAGCAGGTCTGGCAGCATCTGTAAGGAGAGAAAAGAGCTGACGTTTCGAGTCTAACTGACCCATTGTCAAAGCTGATTCATGTTCTCAATTGTTCCTCAGAGCATATCCTATGTGTAGCTGGTAACTGCACTGCTTCTGGACCAACTGCTGCTATTGAAGCTAATGAGAAATAATTTATGTGGGAATGGTAATGATGCTGAGAGGAAACTAAGGATCCACAAGCTTCACATCTGTTGAACTTATGCCACAACATCTAAAAGACATAGGCAATTTTTTGACACTTCGATCATTAATGATTTCATTGGAGGTGCACACAGATGACGATTGACTTATCATTGCTTCAGGGAGAATAATGTAATAGTTCTGCAGGGATTAATGGTCAGCTTCAGAACCATTTTCCTGTTGTAACCCCATCTTAAAACTTGAAAAGTGTTGCAATCTCTCAGTGAAAATGGAGAGTAGGAGTTGGGGAACTTGGGGTTTACAAAAGTAGAGGTATGTTAGAGTGAGGGGACAGCTGTTATAAAATGGTTGGAATTCTAGTGTCCTTTGTTGTGACAGAGCTCACAGTCCTGATGTCTGTTTTGGGAAATCCTGGGTTAAAGTTCATGTTACATTCACATGAGCCTTCGTAATGATGTCACCCACAGTCTGTAAAGACAGCAAAGGATCTCTATGTTTGGAATATAAGACTAGGAGGCGGCCATCAGCCCTTTAGTCTGTTCTACCATTCAATAAGGTCATGGATGGTCTCTGGCCCAACTTCATGTCCTTACCTTTGTCCCATATCCCTTAATACTTTTCCTTAACAAAATAAAATCTATCCCAGAATTAAAGCTAACAACTGAACTAGTGTCAATTGCTCTTTGTGGAACATAGTTCCAAATCTCTACCATCCTTTGTGTGTAGAAGTGCTTCCCAACATCTCTCCTAAACAGCCTGGCCCGAATTTTTCAACTTTGTCCCCGAGTTCTAGAATCTGTAACCTGGGGAAATATTTCATTTTTGTCTATCCTGGCTTTTCCTCTTAATATAATGTTCATTGCTCAGTCCAGAAACAGATCCTTTGGTCCAACCAGTCCATGCCGAACATAATCCCAAACTAATCTAGCCCCAGCTGCCTGTTCATGGCCCATATCTCTCCAAACCTTTCCTATTCATATACTTATCCAAATGTCTTTTAAATATTGTAATTGTACCCACATCCACCACACCCTCAGGAAGTTCATTTCAGACGTGAACCATCCTCTGTGTAAAATATTTGCCTCTTACGCCTTTTTTAAATCTCTTTCCTCTCACCTTAAAAATGTGCCCCCGGTTTTACAAACCCCCATCCTAGGGAAAGGACAACTACTTTTAACTCGACACACATCCCTCATTATTCTATAAACTTCTATCAGGTCGCCTCTCAACTTCCTATGCTCCAGTGAAAAAAGTTCCAGCCTTTCTTTGTAACTCAAACCTTCTACACCTGGCAACATCCTGGTAAATCTCTTCTGAACCCTCTCCAGCTTCATGATATCCTTCCCGTAACTGGGCAACCAGAACTGGACACAGTATTTCAGAAGAGGCTTCACCAATGTCCTCTACAACCTCAACATGACTTCCCAAATCCTAATCAAAGGGTGTGACTGGTGAATTCATGGCATATTTCAGAACATGTGATTGGGACGTCATAGCTAGTACAGAAACTTAGCTGAGAGATGGACAAGACTGGCAGCTCAATGCACCGGGTTTTAGATGCTATAGGAAGGATAGGAAATATGGCAAGAAAGGAGGGGGAGTGGTGTGTTTGATTATGGAATACAGTACTTCTGTAACAGGGGAAGATTATTCTGAAATATTGTCCTGTGTAAATGCACTCGAAAGAAGAACTCATGTTATCACAAACAATGCAGTCCCTCAGGTAAACTGAACCTTGCAAATTGGACAGGAGCTTTATTTGTGGGTTAGAGAAATGGGACCTGCTCACTAACCCACAGTTAGATGACATTGTTATGCTAAGAGGTACGAGTGTGCTAGTTCAGCCTTTGGCCGCCTGAGGAAAAGTGTGGTCGAGGACAACAACATCAGATCCAACACCAAGATCCTGGTTTGCAGAGCTGTGGTGATCCTGCTTCCCTAGATAGCTCTGAGATGTGGACTGTCTACAACAGACACCACAAAGCAATAGAGCACCATTGCTGCCTGCGCAAGACCCTATGAATTTACATGAACTGACATAAAAAAGTCGCACCAACAGCAGTGTTCTCAACCAGACGAACATCCCCAGTGTTGAGACACTGACCTCCCTTGATTGGCTCCGATGGGCTGGGCACATTGTCTCCATGACAGACATGAGACTTCCCAAGCAGGTGCTCTACTCCCAGCTCCAAAACGGCAGGTGACCCCCCACCCCCCGGTACACATAGGAAGGGCTTCAGGGATACCCTCAAGGCCTCACTGGCGAAGTGTGGCATTCCCACGGACACCAGGACTCACTGGACCAAGAATGTCCTGAGTGGAGGAGGAGAATCTGGGAAGGTATTGAGCACCTCGGGATTTCCTGTTAGGAAAAAGCAGAAGTTGGGAGCAAACAGGGAAAGGAGTGCGTACCACGCCAACACCCCACCCATGTGTAACAGAGCCTGCAGAAGCTGCATTGGTGTGTATAGCCCCCATCGACTCACCCTAAGAATGGAAGGAAGTCATCATTATCTGCGAGGGATTGCTGCTGATGATGAATGTGCAGCAAGATATCAGTCACAGTGAGGGGGGCGGGGTGGTGGGGTGGATTGCATTTGTCCTGTCAATGCTTTTTGGGAAATCTCCATATCAGTGCCAATTCTGCCCAGCTAGCATAGCTGAATGTTGTCAGCTGGGTCATTTTCAGGTGATTTTCTGAAACAGCAATAGGAAAGTTCAGACTGCAGCAAGGCAGTTTCAAAACAGACCACTTCAGTTTGCAACCATTGGAGGAATAGATGCAATCAAAGAACAATTGTCATTCTTTTATAGGAGGAATGGTGGTTCAATTATGGCATGTAATTAAATAAAGGTAATCAAGGGAAAGGGATATACCTAGGCTCAAGCTGGATCAATCTACAGCTGAACATTTCAAAATGCTTAATATATAAATGAATTCCAACTAAATTTTGCAATTGAGCTCCATCAGCAATCTACGAAAGCACTCATGATTTCTTTCAGCAAATAAAAATATGACTATACTTTTGGATCTCCCAGCGATACAGTATTTCTTGGTGGAGCCTGAAGTTGTTTATCAAAATTAGCTCAGAGGTTCTCAAGAAGAACTGGAGTAATCTAACTAATTTAAGTGGACTCCTGAGCTAAAAGCTCAGCTATTCAAAGTCAGGCCTTGCAGGGCCAAGAGATGGCAAACAGGATTACATAAATTTCGGATATCTGGTCGGCGTGGATGATTTGGACTGAAGGGTCTGTTTCCGTATTGGAATACTTTTCCTGTGTAGAAACACTCAATGTTTACATGGAATTGCACCTAAGTCTACACTAGCTAAGGTATTTCACAAAGTGATAGTCTCAGTGCTGGTGGAGGGCAGAGGTGAATGTCTTGCTGATAAATTCTCTGAGATGTCATAGGATTCATCCTCAGAAGCACTTCTATTGGAGTTCCGCTGAACACTTTTCTATTTCACGGTCTTTTGACTGCTTAGACCTACGGGACGGAAAAAAAAAAGCACTCATTAGTGAAGAAGAACAAACCGTCAGTAAAGGATTAGGTAAGACAAGCTACACTTCTGATAAAAGTGCTGCTGACTGGCTTCTGCCACTTCAATCTCACAATCAGTACAGGACCAGTATTGGTCCTCACTCACCAAATCTTCCTCAACAACTCTGAGGGTGCAGTGATCAGGAAGCGCCCCCTAAAAAAAAGCTTCCCAAGAGTCTGGAGCCTCACGTTCATGTTTCATCCTACAATGATAGAAAAGGAAGGGTTGAGCTTGTTGGTAACATGTGCACGAGCATATGACGATCAAGCACAACCCCACCCTGTGGTGATCACTCTCCTGTGTGTAAGCAGGAAACACAGCTCAGGAAATGTTAAAATATTATCAGCTTAAGTTATGTATAAGCCTTTCAGACATCATCATGCATGTGATGCTGAGGTTTGCACATGGCGTGGCTGTACAATAACATAGCCTGCTTCTATGTGAGTACTGACTGCATTTCCCAACTGATATTTACATGGACTGACAAAGTATTTTAAGGTGCTAAAAACAAATGTTTTGTTATTTAGATCAGTGACTGGTTTCATTGCTGTGTTTCTGTTCTTATTAATATTAATCTTTACTGACAAAACACTGAATTGAAAATGACCACAGGGGATGCAGGCAGAAATAAGTTAGAAGTAAAAAAATTGCACTTGCTGATTTAAACTGACTTATGTATACAGAAACTTGTAGCTATCACAATGTTGATTGTGTCATTCATATTAACCTTTGGAGTGGTTGTGAATTGTTATGCACAGAGACAAGAAGTAAATCTTCCATTAAAAAGGTGTTGGAAACATTTCAATGTTCCACATAGATTAGTAGATTTATGTTACATTATCACTGATGTCAACAAATTATTTACAGGAGTTCAAAGTTTTATTTACCAAATGGATAAATTTACAATTCAAAAGCTTGCATTAACGTGTGAAAGTTCTTAAACGTTGTCTAGGAAGCTAATCCCAGTGGTGGGAAAGATGCTGGAGTCAATTATAAAGGATGAAATTACAACACATCTGGATAGCAGTAACAGGATAGGTCAGAGTCAGCATGGATTTATGAAGGGGAAATCATGCTTGACTAATTTTCTGGAATTTTTTGAGGATGTAACTCTGAAGATGGACAAGGGAGATCCAGTGGATGTAGTGTACCTGGACTTTCAGAAAGCCTTTGATAAAGTCCCACATTGGAGGTTAGTGAGCAAAATTAGGGTGCATGGTATGGGGGCAAAATACTGACTTGGATTGAAAATTGATTGGCTAACAGGAAACAAAGATGGGCGGCACGGTGGTTAGCACTGCTGCCTCACAGCGCTGGACACCCGGGTTCAATTCCCGCCTCAGGCGACTGACCGTGTGGAGTTTGCACGTTCTTCCCGTGTCTGCGTGGGTTTCCTCCGGGTGCTCCGGTTTCCTCCCACAGTCCAAGATGTGCAGGTCAGGTGAATTGGCCATGCTAAATTGCCCGTAGTGTTAGGTAAAGGGGTAAATGTAGGGGAATGGATATATATTTATGATATAGAAGATGGTATTAATAGTAACATTAGCAAATTTGCTGATGATACAAAGCTGGGTGGCAGGGTGAAATGTGAGGAGAATGTTAGGGGATTACAGGGTGACTTGAACAGGTTAGGTTAGGTGAGTGGACAGATGCATGGCAGATGCAGTTTAATGTGGATAAATGTATGGTTATCCACTTTGGTGGCAAGAGCAGGAAGACAGATTACTACCTAGATGAAGTCAAGTTAGGTAAAGGGGCAGTACAAAGAGATCTGGGTGTTCTTGTACACCAGTCAATGAAGGCAAGCATGCAGGTACAGCAGGTAGTGAAGAAAGCTAATAGCATGCTGGCCTTCATAACAAGAGGGATTGAGTATAGAAGCAAAGAGGTTCTTCTGCACAGGGCCCTGGTGAGACCACACCTGGAATATTGTCTGCAGTTCTGGTCTCCAAATTTGAGGAAAGACATTCTGGCTATTGAGGGAGTGCAATGTAGGTTCTCAAGGTCAATTCCTGGAATGGCAGGACTATCTTATGTTGAAAGATTGGAGCGACTGGGCTTGTATACCCTTGAGTTTAGAAGACAGAGAGGATCTGATTGAGATGTATAAGATTATTAAAGGATTGGACACTCTGGAGGCAGGAAACATGCTTCTGCTGATGGGTGAGTGCCAAACAAGAGGACACAGTTTAAAAATACAGGGTAGACCATTTAGGACAGTGATGAGGAGAAACATCTTCACCCAGAGAGTGGTGGGTGTGTGGAATGCACTGCCCCAGAAGGCAGTGGAGGCCCAGTCTCTGGATTCGTTTAAGAAAGAGTTGGATAGAGCTCTCAAGGATAGTGGAATCAAGGGATAAGGAGATAAGGCAGGAACACGATACTGATTAAGGATGATCAGCTATGATCATAATGAATGGTGGTGCAGGCTCGAAGGGCAGAATGGCCTACTCCTGCACCTATTGTCTAATGTACTATAAAGCTGTAAGCAATACAACTTTCCTAGGTTGAAAGTGAAGACTACAGATGCTGGAGATAGAGTCAACAAATGTGGTGCTGGAAAAGCACAGCTGGTCAGGCAGCATCCGAGGAGCAGGAAAGTTGATGTTTCAAGCATAAGCTCTTTATCGAAAGATCGACTCTCCTGTTCTTCGGATGCTGCCTGACCAGCTGTGCTTTTCCAGCACCACATTTTTTTGGCCGCTAACTTTCCTAGGTTTATTCTCTGGTCTGAGCAAGTTGATTTCAGTTGGGGAAACAATTGAATTTAGATATTTTGATTGCTTTCAATGAAACATACTGCATCCCTTGATCTCACAAACCTGATAATGTTTACATTGAAAACAAATATTTTAATGCAGCTTTTCTATACATGACATTTCTCTGATCACTACATAATCATGCATTATTCATTGATGCATTGTAAAAAAATTAATTTTCATTTGCATTTATGCAGAGCCACCATAATTTGGTGCCTGTTGACTTTGAACTATATTGTTAAGACTAATCTCCCCGAAATAACTGAGGTATTTTTGTTCTGACCTTTTGTGCTTTCTTGGCTATAGCTGTTCCATCATTAAAAATCACAACAGCAGGTTGCAGTCCAACAGGTCTATTTGGAAGCACCAGCTTTTGCAGTGCTGCCCCTTCATCAAGTGGTTGTGGAACATTTAACTTTGTACACCCCAGTCCATGACTGTTCCATAACTGGTGGTAACACCTTCAGTTGAGTCAGCACAACCTCTTGAAGTCCTTTTCTGCATATCAATGCCTCACTTCCTACTTTCCTCCTTAAAGGCATGTATTGCTAAAAGCCTGCCTCGTTGACCAATTATTCGATCATCTGATTTAGTGGGCAGACACCTATGGGGGTGGGGTGATGTGAAGTGAGAGAGGATAGTTTACACCCTCCTGGAAGGAAAGTTAATGGTCAATTGGAAGTTTCAGAGGAAACCTGTTCTGCATCCTTACCAATGCCAGGAGTGAGATATAATGATGTGGAGTAGGACTCCCACCCCTCAGTAGGAAGAGATTGCTGACAAATCTTCTTGGCCGACAATTCCAGGAGGCCTGGCAGTGCCAGAGCTCAGTAGTTGGCACTGCCATAACTGTAACCAGTAGAAAGTGAGGACTGCAGATGCTGGAGATCAGAGCTGGAAAATGTGTTGCTGGAAAAGTGCAGCAGGTCAGGTAGCATCAAAGGAGCAGGAGAATCAAAGTTTTGGGCATAAGCCCTTTTCCAGCAACAAATTTTCCAGCTCATAACTGTAACCAGTCCCAAGATAAAATGACCCAGGTAAGCAATGCACAATGTAAGGAGGAAGGCATGATGACTTTAATTTGAGTAGCATCTAGGCTGGAGCAGTTGGTTTTAAAATCGGTCTGAGGAATATGTGGGGTGTATTGCAGTGATGTGCGGAGGTCACGTACTCAATGTATTTTAAGAAGTGAGCTATTCACTCCCATCTGGTTTATAATATCAAAAGCATTTTAGAACGGGCAGGTTAATATTGAAGTCAAGATTATAGTGGTGCTGGAAAGGCACAGCAGGTCAGGCAGCATCCAAGAGTTAATTTAACAAGTTCAGTTTACCTATAATTCTCCAGAGCACCTCATTTTCTACCTGGGTACCCTGCAGCCTTCTGAACTCAATATCAAGTTCAATAACTTTAGGGCTGGAGATCTCCCATGTCTTTCGTCCCTCAACCCCACACACACACACACACGAGGCCTTGTTATCACAGTCTCCAATTACACACCAACCATTATTAGCCACTAATAGTCCCCATTCACAGCTTTTCACTGTCCTAGCCAGCTTGCTATCCACTCCTTTGACTAACTGTCCTGTCTCTTTAGCCTCTATCCCCAACTATCATTTATTCTTTACTGCCTCCCCCCAACCTATCTTCTGCATATAAACCAACATTTGCCCAGTGATCACTAGTTCTGAGGACAGGTCACTCAACCGGAAACATTAACTCTGATTTCTCTCCACATATGCTGCCAGACCTGCGGAGCTTTTCCAAAATTTTCTATTTTTACCCACAATTGTGTATTCACTGCTACTTTTAACACCCCCTCAACCTCTGTTTCAGGGTGGTGCATTCAGTGGTGTACAATACAATCATTAGGAGCAGTTGGGGTAAAACCAGCAAAATATGACAACTTTTCTTCATTATAACATATCATCTGCCTCCTGTGTTAAATAATTCAATTGGCTGAACAGCTGGTTTGCAATGTAGAGATAACACCAATAGCAGGACTTTGATTCCTGCACCAGTTGAGGTCATCTTTCCTCTTACCCGAGACATGGTGATGCTCAGGTTAAACCATCAGTCACCCCTCTCTAATGAAAGAGCAGCGGTATGGTCTAATAGGGTTGGCATTTTTACCTTGATCACAATAATGGCATACAGTGAAAAGTCCATAGGAGCAGTTAACTTTTCCTGATTGAAGGTGGAAGAGGGATGATTTGAAAATCAAAAAGTTCGCTGATCCTGTAAGAATTAAGAAGCAAATGTTTAAAAAGGTTAACAAAATAAAAGTGATTTGTAAATTATTTCTGACATGTTGACTTCACTACATAAACTTTCCACATATTTCACTTTTATGGAGTCTTCACTTTCAAAGAGATGGTTCCATGCCCTATGGCTATTGTTATTAATTTCCAAAGCAGTTCTCTATCATAATTTTAACTGATATCCTAGAGACATGGTGGCAATGTTTCCACAGGTCATCTTCAAAAGCTATGGTTGAAATTTCTTTTTTGTTCTGTTTCATCCCTCCCTTCTTTCCTGCCTGCGCATTCTGTATTAAAGTCACAAGTACTCAAATATCCATCAGCACACACTTTGTAGAGATGAATGAGTGGTGGGTTAGGGCAGCATATTTACTCCTGAACTACAAACACCATTAAAAATGGAGCATGTCAGTGATAAAAAGAAAATGAATGGTGTGTCCAAAGGGAAACCAAATTCTTTTGCTTTGCACATAACATTCATCAAGTTTATGTTAATAATAAATTCAGCTTTATGCTTTGACCACTCATCATAGAATGCTAAAAATGTGAAATGCACAAGCGTTGTAAGTGTCTTGTATTCAATATTCATGTAAACTGAACTTCACTTCGCTTTTGAAGGAAAAAGTGGATGTAACAATTTGAAAATGTTCAAATCACTTTTGAGATAATAGAAAATGGGACTAAAAAAGGCAAAGATACTTGCATTATACAACAGGAAGCCACCTGCAATATTTTTTGAAACAGTGCCAAAAAAATGAATGCCCCTTGTGCAATTGTTTATTTAATATTTTATGGCAAAATAAACCATCAAATCTCTTCCAGCAGAAAGACTTAGCAGGACAATTCCATCAGTACATTTAAACAGATTGAAAACCAAAACACTATATCTATGTAAATATAAGGATATGTAAAGTATAGGAGAAGCCATATATTTGTGTATTCCTAAATAAAAGCACACATTTGGAATTATCTAATTGCCTGTATTGTGATATGACCCTATTGGATAATGACAAGTAGACATTAGTTTGCAGTAAACATTGGGAATGCAGTAAGAGAAGCTTTGAGTGTGGTTGGATGGGATGACAGGTAGACTATGTGGTCTGGTGAAATAACTATATTTTAATTATTTAGATATTTAGTCATGTTTTGATGTCCCCGATATGAATTACTTATTAATCAGCACCAAATTCCCCCTTTCATAAAACTTCCATTGTTGCCCTGTTTAGCAAGCCATTTTGTTGAGCTATTTCAGCCAGTGCAGTCCTGATCTGTGTTTACTATCATGATGTTATGGTTTTGGTTTGGTTATCTTAAAACCTAGCAAGGATCCACATAACTGAGTTAAGCCACTGTGCTTAGTTGGCACCATGCTACAAATCAATGAGGTATGTAAATCCACAAGATCATAGACACAGGAGCAGAAATTAGGCCATTCAGCTCATCGTGTCTGTTCCACCATTCAATCATGGCTATTAAGTTTTTCAACCCCATTCTCCTGCTTTCTCCCTGTAACCCTTGATCCCCTATCTATCTCAGTCTTAAATATACTCAATGACCTGGCCTCTACAGTCTTATGTGCCAATGAATTCCATAGATTCACCACTCTTTGGCTGAAGAAGTTTCTCCTTATCTCTGTTCTAAAAGGACTTCCCTTTATCTAAAGCTGTGCCCTCGAGTCCTGTGTTTCCTACCAATGGAAACATCTTCCCAACATCCACACTGTCCAGGCCATTCAGTATTTTGTAAGTTTCAATTAGATCTCCCCTCATCTTTCTAAACTCCGAGTATAGACCCAGAGGCCTCCATGATATTCTGACCTGTAGGAGTTTAAAAGATTATAAACAGAACAACCTCGATTGTTCAAACATCAAAAATCCGAATTTCGGATTATCCAAACAAGATCTCAAGGTCGTGTAAAAATGGTGCTAAGCAACTCAGCATTCAGTTAATCGGCATTATGACATGCATTGCTGGATAATCGAGGCATGCTCAATAAGCGGCACTCAAATTACCACTTGCTTACAATCAGATCAATTACCCAAGTGATCAATTATCAGTTAAACGACATTATGGTGTGCATAGCTGGATAACGGAGGCACAGTTGGATAACCAGCACTCAAATTACTGCTCGTTTACGATCAGACCAATTATCTGAACAAAATACCCCCTGCCTGTCTCATTCTGTAAATCAAATTTGTTCTATATATTCTTTCTAGGGATGTGGACATTGCTGGCAAGGCCAGCATTTATTGACCACTGCAAATTCTTTGAGAAAATAGTGGTGAGTATTTCTCTTTCACTAACAGACATGGCATTCTAAACAGAGGAGAAGATCAAGCAAGGCCAACTGTACAGCTTGTGGAACAGCTCTTGCTGGATGATCCTAGTTCTAAATCATATCATTTGTCTCTCAAATGGAAAAAAAACATTTTAACTATAGCCTCATGATAAAGTGGGAGTACGAAGTAGTAAATATTGTGATAAGGGAAAGATACATGCTAATTATTATTTTACAAGCCAAATTCAAGCTTATCTGCTGAGGAGATATTCAGTTACAAGAACAAACACATAGCTCTATTAAAGTTTTATATTTCCTGAGGTATGTTTCACCTGATAAATTATTTCAAGTTTTTAATTTAAATATAAATTGAATTTTGCAAGGTAATACTGATCTTCATTTGATCCAGGTGGAACTCACATTGACATATTTCCACTTTATATTTCATGCATATATTTGTGAACTTTATTCTTTTATATTGTATTAAAAGAAATAATAATTAATCTACATTTTCAATGATAAGAGAATGCAAATGTACTGGAAAGGCAAAGGACTATCTTTTCTTCCATTTAAACAAACAAGAGCAATTTGCAGTTGCTTCATAATTTATAAAACATTAACAAAATTGTAGGACTGCACAGCTTGAAGTCTTTAATTCCTAGGAACATAATTTCATTAGCAGCAATGAATTGCAGCTAATCATAATACACATGTAATGATTTTTTTTTAAGCTGGGTAAGACATACGCAGAAAAGTATCACCAATATTTAAAGAGTTTTGAAACCAAGCCAAACAAGTTGCTGAGAAATCTATATAGGCAGAGTTCCTTGGTACAAGATTTGGGGACCTTTGCTTATATTGGTTATATACTTCAATAGTCCTTATTCCTGCCTTCTGTTATGAAGATTGACTTCCTGTCAATGCCCTTGATATTCTGAATTCCATCTGGAAGTAATACTTCCCTTGCAGCTTTACATACAATCAATTGTAAGAAAAGCTTCATAGTGAGGGGGGAAAAGTAAAACTGATCTTTGAAATTTTCTTTTTGTAAATGCATAACACCTGAATAAGGGATGTGGTAGTTCAGTTGGCTGGATGGCTGGTTTGCGATATGGAGTGTTACCTGCATAATTTTCTTTTCTATTGTTGAAGTAAAAAGTGGAATCTTTCATTTTTGTCAATGGTGTAAACCAGTTATTTATACTCCCTGTTTATTATGCAGTCCATAAGACTTTTATTTCCATTGATATCATTGGTGTGGATAGCTTGTGTGTAATGGATGGGCTATTGAGTATTTTCAGTGATACACATTATCTCAGTTTAAAATTATTCCCATTGGGCAGAAAGCAAGTTGCTGATTCTTTATTGTCTATTTTGGATTGCTGAGCTACAAGCACAATTTTATGATTGTAGACTCACATTGCAAGGCATATCACTTTCTACAGATGGACTGCAGTAACATGCAAAGTTTTATTTGACCGTATTGTGCAAATTCAAACATTTATGCAACTTTATATAACTCCTTTATTCAAAAAAAGGAAGGAGGTGCAAAATGAGGAAATGACCAGCCATACTGCTAAACAGACTTCACAGGATAGACATTTTAAATAAAATATATTGCCCTGGGACTCAAAAGGACCACCACTGGTGTTCTGACATGACTTTGAATGGGTAAGATTAGAGAAACCTATGGAAACTCAAAAGAAAATTTATAAGCTCTTGTTTTGTAGCGAAGGACAGATTGCTCAGTGGTTACCACTGCTGCCTCAAAGTGCTAGGGAACCTGGGCTTGATTTCAGCCTCTGGTGACAGTCTGTGTGCACCTGTGTCTGTGGGTATTCCCTACGGGTGCTATGGTTTCCTCCCACAGTCTAAAGATGAGCCAGTTAGGTGGATTGGCTATGCTAAATTGACAATAGGGATGTGCAGGCTAGGTAGATTAGGTATGAAAAATACAAGATTACAGGGATAGGTTGGGTGTGCTGGGCCTGAGTGGAATTTTTTCAGGGGTTGGTGTGGAGTTAATGGACCAAATGGCCTGCTTTCACACTGTAGTGATTCTGTGAGTTATTCTGTTGTATTTATGATAACATTAGACTGCCTTCTTGACCTGCCATCAATTGAGGTCGATAACTAGCCTTTGGGGTCTCATGCTGTGCTACAGATATTAACTCAAAAAAAGTGACTAGTGGGGAAGTTACAAAGTGTGGAACACAACTTTTGAGGGGTGGGATGTATGATGTGCTGGTCCATCATTCAAACTGGCCGATAGAGGGACGTAGCATTTGGAAGGGAGAGCCCATTGACAGCCACCACCTTGCCTTTGCCACTAACCTTTCTCCTCACTCTAAAGTCCCAAAATCCCCACTCCATAAATCCTCACACACCACCAACCCAACACTCACCTGTGGCTTATGATCCGCCGATGTTTCTCGGCCTCAACTCATTGTCGTACCAACGACAGCCACCACCAGCTGTTCAATAGATTAGCTGGAAGCTCTTAGCATTTCTTCACCAGAATGTAGTGAGCCACAGAAAGCAACTGAGCCTAAAACACCAAATGTTTTCAGGAAGTTAGATATAGCTCTTGGGGCTAAAAGTGTCAAAGGAAATGGGGCGAAAGCAGGAATAGGATACGGAATTGGATAGTCAGCCATGATCACGTTGAATGACAGAACAATCTCAAAGGGCTGAATGGCATACTCCCAGTCTTATTTTTTAAGGTTCAATGCAGAATGCTTCTCACTCTCAGCTCCCTTGATTCTGTGGTTGCTCAGTTATGTATGTATATGCCACTTACTTCTGTAGGATTTCATTAAACAGGTAGCACAGCTCAACCTCACCTACTGACCAGCAGCCGAACACTCACTGTTCCCTAAATGCTTTCTTTTCATTGATAGCAATCTCAAAATTAATAAGCAGTCCTCTAGGGATGAAGCAATTTTCTGTTCAAGAATCTCACCACAAGCTTGACTATTTGCTTTCAATTAAATGTTTTATCCTGAATTCATCTAACAAAGGATTTGAGCTAAAGGGATAGGCTGAATAGGCTGGAGCTGTTTTCTCTCGAGCATTGGAGGCTGCAGGGTGACCTTATAGATCTTTATAAAACCATGAGGGGTATGGATAAGGAAAATAGATAAGTCATTTTCCCTGGGGTGGGGAGTCCAGAACTAAAGGGCATAGGTTTAGAGTAAGACAGAAAAAATTTAAAAAAGATTTTAAGGGGCAACATTTTCCATCAGAGAGTGGTGCATGTATGGAATGAGCTGCCAGAGGAAGAGATGGAGGCTTTTACAATTACAATATTTAAAAGGCATCTGGAAGGGTATGTGAATAGGAAGGGGTGAAAGGGTTATGGGGCAAGTGTTGACAAATGAGACTAGTGTAGGTTAGGATATCTCGTCGGAATGGATGAGTTGGATGGAAGGGTCTGTTTCCGTGGTGTTCATCTCGATGACTCTAAACTCATTATATTCCATGAAAATAATTACCACAAACCAAGCACAAATAACATCTCTCTAGTTTCTGTTAGTCAATCTAATGGCTTATTTGGCTGTGAAATTAATAGCAATTCAATTATTAGCTTTCATATTTTGGTAATTTAGAGTAATTATTCTTCAGTTTGGAAATCCTACTGTAAAAGCACAAATGTGTCATGAAAACATTTATGAATTGATCACCTAAGTTTATCACTTTGTCAACCATTTAAGTCTGTTATGCAAGGAGCAACATCTAAAAGAAGAGCTAAAAATAGTCAATTGAATTTAAGCCCTTGTTGGAGATAATTATGAAAAACCAGGGGTTGAATTTAGGTTGAATGCAGATCTAAGGTTTTGTGATAAGAACAAAGTTGCATGTACTGAAGAGCAAAAGAACTAAGGTTATCACAATAGTGTATCCTGATCGGCAGCTACTTTTCGCTGTTGTGACCAAACTTTGTTGATATTTTATCTTTTTCTATTCACTTAGGGATGAGAGAATTGTTGACTGAGCCTGCACTTCTTGCCCTTGAGAAGAATTTTTGTGATTCACTGATGTTTCTCAGCCTCAACTCATTGTCATACCAACAACAGCCACCACCAACAGTTCAACAGCTCATGATTAGCTGGGAGCTCTTGGCATTTCTTCACCAGAAGGTAGTGAGCCACAGAAAGCAACTGAGACAAATACAAATGTTTTCAAGGAGCTGACTTCTTGAATTGTTACTGTCCATGTGGTGTAAGTGCACCCATAATGCTGTGAGAGAAGGAGTTCCAGGATTTTGAGCCAACAACACTGAAAGAACCAAGTCAGGCTGATTGTTGGCTTGAAGGTGGTGCTTTTCCCATGTTTCTAGATGTCTTGTCCTACCATGCTCTTGGCTTGTGCTTTATAAAAGGAAGCCATTGTTTGTGGAGTCAGGCCTGAGTTATTCAGTTCAAGATTCTGAGCTTCTAACCTTGTAGACAGTATTTATACGGTGAGCCCAGTTTAGTCTCTGGTCAATGGTAATACCCAGGATATTGGTAATGAGGACCTCAGAGGTGATGATGACATTGAACATCAAAGGTCAATGGTTAGATTCTCATTTGCTGGAGATGGTGATTGTCTGGTTCATGTGTGGTGCGAATGCTACTTGCCACTTATCAGACCAAGCCAGTATAATTTTTTTTTAAGATAACTTAGTGTGGAAACAGGCCCTTCAGCCCAATAAGTCCACACCAACCCGCTGAAGCACAACCCACCCAGACCCATTCCCCTACATTTACTCCTTCACCTAAAACTACGGGCAATTTAGTGTGGCCAATTCACCTAACCTGCACATTTTTTTGGATTGTGGGAGGAAACCAGAACACCCAGAGGAAACCCACGCAGACACGGGGAGAATGTGCAAACTCTACACAGAGTCACCTGATGCGGGAAGTGAACCTGGGTCTCTGGTGAAGTGAGGCAGCAGTGCCCATGTGCAGGCCTTATTGCATTTGGGCATGGACTACTTCAGCAACTGAAGAGTCTTGAATGGTGCTGAACATTGTTAAACAATCAGCAAACATCCCCTCTTCCGACCTTATGATCGGGGAAGGTCATTGATGAAATGTCTGAAGATGGTTGGGCAGAGGATACTATGCAGGAATATCCTGGAGCTGAGTTGACTGACCTCCAATAACCACACCATCTTCCTATTTATCAGATATGACCTCATTAGAGAGTTTTCCACCTGATTCCTATTTACTCCAGCTTTGGTAAAGCTCCTTAGTGTCATACTCAATTAAATGCAGCTGTGAAGTGAAGCACATTTACTCTAAACTCATCTTTGCAAAGCAGCTATAGATAGATTAACCACTATCTATGGAAATTAAATTTTGAATACATATTTCCTGGAAAGGGAAGGAAGTGTAGGTAGAAATAAGGCAACAGAGCAGTTATTTCATTTTCTAAGGTTCAGTGCAACTAACAACTATTACACATGGGATTAGAGGATAGACATTTCATTATCAGTGGTTCTGACACATGCATGAAGAGCATTACAAGAAATTGTTCATTCCTACACTTAATTTGTTAATCCATGTCAATTCAGAATCTATAAATAACAAGGTACTAATCAAGATGCAAGACCAATTTACAATGGATAATTTGTTGTGGTTAATGGTATTATGTTGCAATTTAAGAATTAAAGTCGTGAATTTATGATTGCTGACACTTGGGTGATAGTTGCTAATACTCTATTTCATTCCCAAATTAATTCTTCTCTGAAGTTGCAAAATTGTGGAACTCCATATCATTTTCAAGTTTTACATTCTGTTGCAATCTGCAGACTTTTCTGACCTAAGTTTCATTAAGGACTCTTTATGGTCCAAAAACAGATTTTATTATGTGTTCTCATGTATGAGATAAATTTGAACTTTTCCCTTACTTTTAAACTTACCTAAGTTATTTCAGTTACGAGGGGACGGTGTAGATTTGAAAAAAAACTCGCTCACAGGTATAGGATTTTAAATAACAATTCCTGCTGGGCTACAGAGATAGCAGAAAAGGAAAATTGTTCACAAATGGAGGAAGGGTCACTAAAGAAAGGCCATAGATACTAAATATTTCATGGGGCCTTTCTCTGTCATCTTCTCACTTCACAATACCCAGGAATACTTCCTTTGTTAATTAAGCTTCACAAAGCTGGAGATCAGATGACAATGTCACTTTCTTTTACTAGATCTGCAACTGCAGTGAAGGTTTGTTAAGGTGTCAATCACCCTCAATTTAAGCAGCTTGAGATTCTTTCAGTCTACAGCACAAAAATTCAAACTATTCTTCCAATGTTCCATGTATTGCTATGTCAGGAAGACAATGGAGTCTCAGAATGCAGGGAGCAGCAACTTAACTTGAGTGGCTCTGCCACGGTAATGGCTTTTGCAATTGTACAGGAAAAAGAACAGCTAAACATTTAAGTTCCTGTGGGCAAAACATTTTCATTGGAAGGTCCATAGATTGCACTCCTGAACACACAGTTGCCTTGTAAGAATACTCGTACCAACAGGTTGGTGAATTCTATTATGCTAGCAGCAGTTTCAATGTTCTTATCTGACCCAGTCTGTATTCCTGCCTTTCTTAAACCACTACATTAATTCAGTTGAATCAAAATGTCAGGAGATTAAGTACAGTACATCATTCTGAGACATTGGTAGGAAATGGGTTATTCAATACAATACTTTGCCTTCTCATTGCTATCATTTTAGAAGTCTTGCAAAAGTCAATGATAGTCAAATGCAAAGTGACTTAACAACATTTTCAGATAGCTATGCAAAGTCTATATGCTATTCGTGACAATGTTTAAAGAACAGGTCCTCATAGTTCTTCCTTTCCACACTCCACCACACAACCCATTGAGTGCACAATCCATTGGAGGAAAGAAGGGAAATAATGATAGAAGAGCATGATCAATGAGCATGATGACAGTTATCCCAACTTGATCCAGTCAAAACACCCTTTCAAGATCTTTGCTTGAACAAGATAGTGGCAAGATAGTACATTGTTGTGTCTTGCCTAGATCCAATTATATTAGAATGAGCAAGTGTCAAGAAACACAAAGATAAAATATCCAAAATGCACATAATCAACTTTTCTGCCACAATGATGACAACGGACATCCTGAAAATATTGTGCCAGTAAAAAGCCACATCTGCAACCAACAAAATATATCCATCCATGATAGAACATAGAACAGTACAGCACAATACAGGTCCTTCAGCCCTCTATGTTGTACCAGTCCTTTATCCTACTCCAAGATCAGACTAACCTACATACCATTCATTGTACTACCTACCATGTGCCTATCCAAGAGTTGCTTAAATGTCCCTAATGTATTTGACTCTACTGCCACTGCTGGCAGTGCATTCCATCTTCTCACCACTCTGTGTAAAGAACCTATCTCTGACATCTCCCCTAAATCTTCCTTCAATTAACGTAAAATTATGCCCTCTCATGATAGAGATTTCCACCATGGGAAAAGTCTCTGGCTATCCATCTTATCTATGCCTCTCAACATCTTTTACAGGTTTATCAAGTCACCTCTCATCCTTCTTCACTTCAATTAGAAAAGCACTCACTCCCTCAATCTTTCTTCATAAGACATGCTCTCCAGTCCAGGCAGCAACCTGGTAAATCTCCTCTGCACCCTCTCTAAAGCTTCCACATCTTCCCTATAATCCGGTGACTGGAACTGCGCACAAATATTTCAAGTGTGCTTTAACTGGAGCTCTATCGAGCTACAGCATAACCTCATGGCTCTAAACTCAATCCCCCTGCTAATGAAGGCCAACACACCAAATGTCTTATTAACAACACTTTCAACTTGGGTAGCAACTTTGAGGGATCTATGGACATGGACCTCAAGATCCCTCTGTTCGTCCACACTGCAAAGAATCCTGCCTTTAACCCTGTAAACGGCATCCAAATTAGACTTTCCAAAATGAATCACTTCAGGCTTTTCTGGGTTGAACTCCATCTGCTACTTTCAGCCCAGTTTTGCAGCCTGTCAATGTCCCATTGACAATGTCCCATTTACCAACCATTGGCAAACTTCCTAGCCCACCCTTCCATTTCCTCATCCAAATCAGTTATAAAAATCACAAACAGAAGAGGTCCCAGAACTGCTCCCTGTGGAACACCACTGGTCACCAAGCTCCATGCTGAATTAATTCCATGAACCACCACCACCTTCTGTCTTCTATGGGCCAGCAAATTCTATATCCAGACAAAGTTTCCCTGTATTCCATGCCTCCTTATTTTGTGCATGAGCCTACCATGGAGATCCTTATCAAGTGCCTTGCTGAAATCCATTTACACCACATTCTCTACTCTACCATCATTGTGTTTTGTCACATCCTCAAAGAATTCAATAAGGCTTGTGAGTTATGACCCACCTCTCACAAAGCTATGCTGACTATCTCTAATCAAATTATGGTTTTCCAAGTCACCACAAATCCTGTCCCTTAGAATTCCCTCCAATACTGTGCCCACCACTGACGTAAGACTAATTCCCAGGATTATCCCTATTTCCTTTCTTGAAAGAAGGGTTAACATTTAATACCCTCTAACCATCTGGCACTACTCCAGTGGACAGTGAAGATGCAAAGATCATCACCAAAGGCTCAGCAATCTCTACCCATGCTTCCTGTAGCAACCTGGAGTATATCCTATCTGGCCCAGGGGATTTATCTACCTTTATGCTTTTCAAAATTTTTAGCACATCCTCCTTCCTAACATCAACTTGTTTAAGCAGATCAGTCTGTTTCACACTATCCTCAGAAATATCAAGTAGTGAACACTGAAGCAAAGTATTCATTAAGGATGGCCCCTCTTTCCACCAACTCCAGGCACAAGTTCCCTCCACTATCCTTGATTGGCCTTACCCTCAATCTGGCCATCTTCTTATTCTTCACGTGAGTATAGAATGCCTTAGAGTTTTCCTTAATCCTACTCACTAAAGCTTTCTCATTCTCTCTTCTAGCTCTCCTAAGTTCATTCTTCAGTCCCTTCCTAGCTACCTTGGAACCTTCTAATGTCCTGTCTGATCCTTGCCTCCTCAACCTTAAGTAAGCTTCCTGCCTTCTGACTACATGTTTCACATTCCTTGTCATCCAAGGATCTTTCAACCTACCATCCTTTCCTTACCTCAGTGGGACAAACCTGTCCAGTCCTATCAGCCAGTGCTTCCGAAACAACCTCCATATTTCTGTTGTGCATTTCCCTGAGAACATCTGTTCCCAATTTAGGCACCCTGGTTTCTGCCTAATAGCAATGTAATTCCCCATCCCCCAATTAAATACTTTCCCATGACAGACATTATATCACAGAATGAAGCCACACAGCTATAGGTTCCTACAGCACCGAAACAGATTCTTCAATCCAACTCATCTGCTCCGACCGGACATCCCAAGCTGACCAAGTCCCATTGACAGCACTTGGCTCATATCACTCTATCATGGGGCAGTACAGTGGCTCAGTGGTTAGCATTGCTGCCTCACAGTTCCAGGGACCTGGGTTTGGTTCATCCCTAGAGCTGTCTGTGTAGAGTTTGCACATTCTCCCCTAGCATGCGTGTGTTTCTGCTGGGTGCTCCAGTTTCATCCCACAGTCCAAAGATGCACAGATTAGAAGTAAATTGATCATAGTGTCCAGAGATGTGTGGGCAAGCCATAGGGAATGCAGGGTTACAGGAGTAGCGGGTATGTCTAGGTGGGATGCTGTTCGGAAGGTTGTTGTGGATTCGATGGGCCAAATGGCATGCTTCCACACTGTAGGGCTTCTATGATTCTAAACTCTTCCAATTCATATACCCACCCAGATGTCTTTTAAATGTTCTAATTGTACCCATCTCCACCACTTTCTCTAGTAGCTCATTCCATGCATGCATCACCCTCTGCATGAATAAATTACCCTTCAGGTCCTATTTAAATCTTTCCCCTCTCACCTTAAACTTGATATAGACTCTGCCACCTTAGGCCAGATTATGATAATTGTGCAGTGACATGGTCCAGCTGTATTGTCGCTCTAACAAAGCATTATCGCAATGTGCAGAGTACATACTATAAATTAGATTCTCTACAGTGAGGAAACAGGCCCTTCAGCCCAACAAGTCCACACTGACCCTCCAAAGAGTAACCCACCCAGACCCATTTCCCTCTGCCTAATGCACCTAACACTATGGGCAGTTTAGTATGGCCAATCCACCTGACCTGCACATCTTTGGACTGTGGGAGGAAACCGGAGCACCCGGAGGAAACCCACACAGACACGGGGAGAACGTGCAGACTCCACACAAACAGTCGCCCGAGGCTGGAATCGAACCTGGGTCCCTGGCGCTGTGAGGATGCAGTGCTAACCACTGAGCCACCATGCCACCCCAGATTCCAATTCTTTAAGAGAAAAGGGGATATTGTAGTATTCCATGGATTGCAGACATTTACATGACATTGAGCATATGATGATCCAGTATAATGAAGCTCTCATTACCTTCAGTCAGGCTCCCAGTGCAATGGAGTCAATATAGTATGCTCAGTCAGTTATCTATATGTAATGCATGGAAGCAGAGAATACAGACTATAACTCTGGAAGTATAATTATATAAGTAGCTACTACTGTTAGTAAACTCTAAGACACTATCTTCATAGCAAATCAATCTTTGTGTTTAGGTTATGTGATCTAACATATAGTGTAGCAGTAAAACTTAACATACTGGTCATGGTATTTGAGCCACAAAACCACATCAGAGGCATTAGCCATCGGATGTTGCACTGCACCTCTAAGTAAAAAGAGAACATAACATTAATTAATTTGACTGATTAAAAATTAAGCAAATATTCCAATAAATATTCAATAGGTATATCTGCTTCCTTACCTACCAGTGAAAAATGCCTTGTTCACAGTTCTTATGATGAGAGGCTATTTTCTCCCCTGCAAAGGTTTTCAGAATAAGTTTACAAAGGTGTCTACCTTGTATTGAACCTTGGATGAGGAGTATTATGACCATCAGCAACAACAACAACAGTCTTCTGTAGATAGAACTGCAGTGGAACAACACAGAGAGGAGCAGCGGAGAGATTGAGATCGCAGGAAACACTACCAATAACACAACTGGTACAGATAACGGCAGGGATTGATTGTGGTGCCGAGGGTG
This sequence comes from Chiloscyllium plagiosum, assembly GCF_004010195.1. Lineage (NCBI taxonomy): Eukaryota > Metazoa > Chordata > Chondrichthyes > Orectolobiformes > Hemiscylliidae > Chiloscyllium > Chiloscyllium plagiosum. The sequence goes on along the minus strand of NC_057713.1, from coordinate 117,865,512 downwards.
TGAAGTTGAGAGTATGGTGCTGGGCAAACACAACAGGTCAGACAGCAATGTGAGGAGAAGGGAATCAATGTTTCGGTCAAAGGTCCATCATCAGGAATGACGTGGGGTTCGAGGGTCCCGAGGCGGAAGATGAAGAGTTCTTCGTCCAGGCGTTGGGTGGTTAGAGATTGGCAGTGGAAGAGGCCCAGGACCTGCATGTCCTTGGCAGAGTGGGAGGGAGAATTGAAGTGTTCGGCTATGGGGAGGTGGGGCTGGTGTCCCGGAGATGTTTTCTGAAGCGCTCTGCAAGTAGTCATCCTGTCTCCCCAATGTAGAGGAAACCACATCGGGAGTGATAGATACAGTATATGAAAATTGGAGTCCCAATGCTCATAGAGTCTCAGGTTGTGAGATCAGAATTTGGGAAGTATCTGCACTCTCCTAGAAGACATCATGCTCCCTGTTGCATCTGTGTTGTCAGTGTAACTAACCCCTCCCAGTGAATACATTGATAAATTGAAACCAAGGAAACTTTCCTTTGGTCTAATAATCTCCATGACAATGTAACATGCTCTTGGCTGGCCTTAACATGATGTTTTGGGTTTGTTTCTGGATTGTTGATACTGTAAGCTTTGCAGATACCACCATCTCAAGCTGCATAAGTGACCAGCTCTTTTTATAGCTTAATCGCTTCGATTTTGATTCTATGAAGCAAACATTTGGAACCACTCAAACTACCATTTGTTTTATGTTCAGGAAATCACTAAAGCTCAGCACTTTAATTGCCTCACCTTCCAAGCTTTTCACCTCTTAAAGCAATTAAATCCCAACCTTTTATGGGCACGAGATCATAAGGTGTTTCAATTGCATTTATCCCATGGTTTTATAGTTAACCTTTATTTTCTAAAGATTATACAGTAACACATATAAACTATGAATTAGATATTTGGAACACAATATTCTAGTCAAAACTTTTAATTAAATTCATTTTTTAAACATCAACAAAAAACATAGCATACAAAACATACTTTTTGATGATGGACAGTTTAATTCTTAATGAGGTCTGTCATACAGGTTGAGTTTTTCTGTAAAATTCTTCTAAACTAATCAGAAATATAGAGTTTAACCTGACATATGCCAGATAATTCATCGAATGCATTTCAGCTTGTGTCATTTTCTTTAGAAATGATTGAATACTGTACGCTTAAGTACAGTAATGTGTTTGTTGCAATAAGAGCTCTCACACTGCTTGGGCTAGCTTTTGGCTTAATGTCTAATACCATCAACCCATCCTTAATTAAATCATGGGTTGCATATGAATCATATAATGCTTTAGGCAATGCCTGACAATCAATTTAAATGATTTTATATTTTACAATAAAAATCACCACTGTTATTACCACCAAAAGTAGTATAGGAGATTTGCCTGTGCAACCTTTTATGGTGAAATGGAAATATTAAACCAAGTTTCAGACAGTATGCCTACTTACAGCATATCAACCCTGCTAATAATTATTCTAAATTATGGCATCCACCATTATGCTTAATTGTTTATATAAACTATTGCCCAATATTAATATCTATAAGCAATTTATTATTCAAACTCTAAACAGAGTAAATCTACAAATTTATTCAAATTGCATTTGTGAACCAAACTTCATTTGACACCAGGCACCAAATAACATCACACATTGAAACATTATCCCAGTGTGCCTCTTTTTATACATATTGAAAAAGATAACACATACTGATGACATTAATATTAAACAGATGCACCAGCAACCATTCAGTGGCGTGCTAAGAATCTAATATTGGGATTCCACAAAGACTAATAACATCTTGTAATAGGGTGGTGGATGTGGCAAGAATTAAAATATAATTGAAATAAACATTACAGTTATAAAGCTATTCTGCAGAATAATTTTAATTTAAAGTTCAATTCAAATAATTTGAGGATTCAACTCAGTTTAGTGCATAATTAAAAAAACTGAATTAACAACAGTAATTGAGAAAGATTTCTACGTTATGACTAGATGATAAACAAAAGGAAATGCTCAGAACCACAAGCATTCCTCAGGGATAATGACACTTCTCAAATCTAATAGACTGCCTTTTCAGTCATCATTATGTACCCTTGTGTACACCACATTAATCATATACTGAATGAGAAAGATAGCATGATCTGAAATGATTCTGATGGATCTAATATAGCTTGGGCTAGCTTTTGGCTTAATGTCTAATACCATCAACCCATCCTTAATGTTGACTGTTGCCTTAAGAACAGATGTGACCTTCCTATTAACTCATAAAGTAAACAAGCTTGTATATAGTAAGGATTACAGGTAGAATGGGAAATACGAAACATCCTCAGGGACTGCTGACAACTCTTCACATTGATAGATCACTTTTGTGTTTAGGGTAGTTCTTGCATTAAATCTCTTTAACTAAAGTGAAATCTGACCTAAAAAGAGAATAATAATCAGTGCCTGTGGCTGTTTCCTAAACCATTCAGGGAGAGGATATGGTGAGTACAGCACCTATACAAGAGGTCGAGGATCTAGCTTTAAAGATACATTAAAAGCATTCACCAAGGCAACAATTTCCCAATGGGAAGAAGAAAGGAATCATAGAACAGGGAGAAGACATTGTTGATTGTTTGATTCTCCTGGAAGGTCATTGCTGATGCAGTGAGAGTACAGAGATGTCTTCTGGCATGAGGACAGGAGGAGAATAACCAGCCCCACTGACTAAGGAGGTAAGGCTGCACATTTTAGAAGCTGCCAGGAGGCAGGGATGTGGAAGTGGTTTAATGGCATTGCATTGTTTGGCAATACAACTAGCAACAATTGCTCTCTCAACACCAAAGCATCCTCTGTAGACTTCTCTGATTGAGAAACCTAATTGTCACAAACATTAACTTTCTCTCCAGTTTTCTTGACACATCTCCATTGAAACTAACAACAGTCCAATTTATTAATTTCCAAATATCCTTTGGCATCCACTCTTCCCAGCCACCTTCTGAAATGTTCACCCTCTATTCTCAGTATACACTTTACTTCTCACACTCCTAACTTCCTTTTTTTTTTGTCATTGTAGGATAAAAGAGACCATAGCTACAGGGAGAGGATCTGATAGAACTGGAAGTGTAGACACAATGAGTTCACAATGGATAATGATGTTCTATACATCAGCAGAGAGACACCAGTTCAGTCCATTGCTGATGGAGAGATGGGGTGGCTCGGAGACTTGTTTACAGCATTTGATATCATATTGCAACTTAATGCTGATTTATCACTTCAGTTGAATCAATGTCATTAATACATGAAATGGCATGATCTGAACTTTGTAACCTAATTTCACCTTTATTCAACAGACATGAAATTGATCTCATTTGTGTCCATTGATCGAAGAGATGAGGAATAAGTCCTCAAAATAGCTGCTGAAGTTGCACTATTGCCTAGCAGAGAGAATTGGGCAAGCATTCTATTGGCTATTGGGCCACAAATGCAGGTGGCACAGATTTTGGCAGAGCCCTCACCAGCTCCAAAACACACTATGCATATCTCATGTCTCTATGGAAACAGAGTGCCACAGAACTCAAGTCCTTCTGAAGCCATAGAGATAAAAGTGTGCAAGTGTAAAAGACAAGGCATTTGCATTTGCATTTCCATCCATGTTTCAGCCCAAAGTGTCAACTGGATGACCCATCTTGATGCCCCATTCAGGATACCAGCATCACAGATGCCAGTCTTTAACCAATTTAGTTCACTCCACATGATATCACAAAGTGACAGAGTGTGCTAGGTAATGAAAAAGCGATGGGTTCTGATAATATTCTTGCAATAATAACAAAGATGTGTTCTCCAGAAATAGACATAGATCTCGCTGTGCTGTTCCAGCCCACCTACAATGCTGTATATACTCAACAATGTGGAAAATCACTTCGGATTATCATGTGCACAAAACACGACAATTGTAACATGAACAATTACCACCATATTAGCCTGTTCTCAATCATCAAAGTTATGGAAGTGACAATGGACAATGCTATCAACCATCACTTGCAAAGGGATAAACTGATCACTGACACTCAGTTTGGGTTCACTCAGCTCCTGATCTCATTATGGCCTTGGATCAAATACAGACAAAATAACCGAACTGCAGAGGTGCAGTGAGAGTAACTGCCTTCAACATCATGGCAGTATTTAACTGAATATGGTATCAAGGAACTTAACAAAACTGGAGTCAATGGGAAGCAGGTGGAAAACTCTTTGCTAGTTGGTGTCATACTTGGCACAAAGGAAGATAGCTGTGATTGTTGGAAGTCAATCATCTCAGCTCCAACTCTAACCCTAAACCTATCACAGTAGTGTCCTGGACCTAACCATCTTCAACTGTTTCATCAATGACTTTCTTTCTATCATAAACTCAGAAGAAGAGATGTTCGTTGATGCTCGTACGAAGTTCAACACCATTTGGAGCTCCTCACAAAACGAACAATTTTTGTCCCGATGTAACAGGACAGCATCCAAGCTTGAGGTGCCAAAGGGAAAGTCACACAAGTGCTCGTCAATGACTATCTCCAATAAAAGAGAATCTAACTCTTGACTTTTAATAGCATTAATGTCACAGAATCCCACACTATCAATATTTTGGGAGTTAATGTTGTCTAGAACCTGAACTGGGAGAAGCCATGTAAATACTGGAAGGTCAAAGAGCAGGTCAAAGGTGAGGAAATAGCAGCAAGTAGCTTACCTCCTATCTCCAAACTACCTATCCATCATATGCAAGGGCGAGGCCAATATGTGATGGAATCCTCTCCACCTGCATGGAATGGTCCAACTTCAACCACAACGAACAATATCAGCACCATCCATGACAAAGCATTTTACTTGACTAGTATTCCCTCCCTTCTCCACCTAGACTAGTGATTGGAACTAGATGGATCTAATTGTTTATGAGATCCTTGATTAGGGTTGTTAACCTGGGCAAATCAGAGAGCTCCAGCTGACAAAAATAAACAGAGGGTACTGTTTTGATCACACAGCACTGCCCTTTGATGTGAAGGGCAGTGTTTGTCACTGGCCACCCGGGTGTTTTCCTATCTTCCTGGTGGTGGAATTTGAATAGAGATTTGTGCACTTTGTGTCTTTCACTGTGTCTCAAAGCTGCACACACACACCATGGGTGCTGGGGAAAAAAAAGAAGCACTACCGCAGTTAGGTGGTTGTGTGGGGGTTCTGTAAAAAAAATAAAATAAACAGGAGTTACCCTCCCTTTAAAAGAAAGAAAAAAAAAGAAAAAATAAACGGAGGGTACTGTTTTGATCACACAGCACTGCCTTTTGATGTGAAGGGCAGTGTTTGTCACTGGCCACCCGGGTGTTTTCCTATCTTCCTGGTGGTGGAATTTGAATAAAGATTCATGCACTTTGTGTCTTTCACTGTGTCTCACACCTGCACACACACACACCATGGGTGCTGGGGAAAAAATAAGCACTACCGCACTTAGGTGGTAGTGTGGGGGTTAAAAAGAAACAAAAAAAAACAAAAAAAAACAAATAGGGGATCTAATCCTTGGGTGCTGGGGAAAAATAAGCACTACCACAGAAAAAAAATAAAAATAAAGAAAAAAATAAATAAAAATAAACAGAGGGTACAGTTTTGATCACACAGCATTGCCCTTTGATGTGAAGGGCAGTGTTTGTCACTGGTCACCCGGGTGTTTTCCTATCTTCCTGGTGGTGGAAATTGAATAAAGATTTGTGCACTTTGTGTCTTTCACTGTGTCTCACACCTGCACACACACAACATGGGTGCTGGGGAAAAAATAAGCACTATCGCACTTAGGTGGTAGTGTGGGGGTTAAAAATTCTATTTTGATTTAGTCCCTACCCTCCCCTTCACTGTTTTGATCACACAGCACTGTCCTTTGATGTGAAGGGCAGTGTTTGTCACTGGTCACCCGGGTGTTTTCCTATCTTCCTGGTGGTGGAAATTGAATAAAGATTTGTGCACTTTGTGTCTTTCACTGTGTCTCACACCTGCACACACACACCATGGGTGCTGGGGAAAAAATAAGCACTACCGCAGTTAGGCGGTAGTGTGGGGGTTACATTTATAGAAAAAAAAAGAACAGGAGTTTCTTTTTCCCCCTCCAACTCTATTTTGATAAAAAAAAGAAAAAAAAAACAGAGGGTTATTTAATCCCTGCCCTCCCCTTCACTGTTTGATCACACAGCATTGCCTTTTGTGAAGGGCAGTGCTTGTCACTGGCCGCTCGGGTGTTTTTTTATCTTCCTGGTGGTGGAAATTGAATAAAGATTCGTGCACCTTGTGTCTCTCACTGTGTCTCGCACCTGCACACACACACCATGGGTGCTCGGGAAAAAAATAAGCACTACCACAGTTAGGCGGTAGTGTGGGGTTTAAACAAAAAGCAAAAATAAAGAAGGAAAAAAATTAAACAGGAATGTTTAAAAAAAAACACAGAGGGTTCAGAGTCTCCTCACTTCAGGAACTGACTCTGAACTGGCTGGCTATAGCCAGTCTATTGTGCGCATGTAAATAAATGGTGACTTGGCAATGGGCTGCCTGCCTCTGTGTAGTTATTTCACTGAGATAGAATGGCAGCAGTGTGTACCATCTACAAGATGCACTGCAATAACTCCTTATTCAACACAGTTCAAGTCTGTGACCTCTACTATTTAGCAGAACAAGGAGAAGAACAACAAATACAAAAAAATAGCAATTTCCTCTTCAAGCCACACACTATCCTGACTTAGAAAGGTACAATTGTTTCACCGTCATGGGGTCAGAATTCTGTAACTGCCATCCGAACAGCTCTATGTGGGCCTCTACAACCCAAAGACTGCAGTCGTTCAAAATCATAATCTATCTTTGCTTCTTCAAGACAATTAAGGCTGGACACCAAATACAGACCCAGGCAGAATCACCTACAACCCACAAGAGAATAAAAGCAAAACATATCAAAATAATGGTGGAAATAATAACAGGATCAGTGCATCAGGTCATTGCTGACCACACAGAAAAGTCATAAAAATCATAAACATGAATAATGAGGTGGATGTGCCGATGTTGGATTGGGGTAGACTAAGCCCTAACATGTACTGACACACATAGAGGTCTATGGGGTGAATTTGTATTTGAAGATTTTTATTTGCAGATACATTCTATTTTGTTCAAAAAGCACACAATCTGTAGGCAGTCAGTCCATGTGACATTTTATAAATTCCTACTTTGGAAATAGAAGCAGTCTGACTCAAGTTTGGAATAGGGACAGATTCTAACCTTACACCTTTAATGCATTGTCTGGGCTGAGATGTCACTTTTTACATAAAACCTTACGTTATCTTGGGAATGTGGCTTTAAAAAAAGTTCTGAGATTTACATCTTAATGAATTGAAACCTGTAACCCATTCTAAGTGATTAAGACTTAACAGCAATCTAGGTTTGTTCAATACATCGCATCAGTTGTATGACACTTTGATCTTTTAGTATTAATTCTATGTCCTATAATCCTGACCCACTAGCTACCTGACGAAGGAGAAGCACTCTCTGAAAGCTTGTACTTCCAAATAAACCTGTTGGATTAGAACCTTTGTTGTGTGATTTTTAACAATGGAAAATGAGAACACAGCATTGGATTCCAAAATGTTGAAGAATTAAAATCAACAGTTCACCAGAATACAAAGTTTCCAATGCAATGTTAGGGTAATCTGTAAAATAATGTCAACAATGGTTTACTTTATGACAGTAAGATATTATTGCAGTAAATTGTCAATTCTATTTGGCCTGTCACTTCTATTTGCATTAAGAGATCTTCCATTGGGACATTTAGATAATCTAACAGATGATTTGTTTTCAGCAATTACGCATGTAATTGGTTGCCAATCCACAAACTTGTGTTTGTTTTTTTCATTTTCATCCACTTTTGCAAGGTTCTGCACAGGGTTAACAATTTCTACATCCGTCAGCAACTGAGAAATCAGGATACCAACTTCAAAACTCTAATCAAAACGTAATTCTTTTGCAGTTATGAAAGGGAACTTCTTGCACTTAATGAAGCTCATTTATTCAGGATCAAACATTACCAGCTGTATTGGATTTTTTTAAAAGCATGTTCACATAATATAAGTATCTCTGAAGCCGGAAGGTGGGTAGGCCGTCCTGACTGCTGTCACCCTGGGCGGGTACCGGGGCGGGCTGTCCTAGAGGTGGTCGAAAGGTGTGTCAGGGCGGACCGAGAACTGGAAGGGGCATGGGGTGGGAGAACCGGAAGGTGGGTAGGGGCGGGCTGCCTTAGAGTGGTCGGAAGGTGGGAGGGGCGGGGGCTTGCTGGGTCTGTATTGTCTGCACTTTTTGTATGTAACGGTATTGTCTAATGTACAAATGTCATTGTCACTGTCTTGTTATATGTCGAACTGGGATTTGAGGTTTGTCCTCCTCTCCCTGTAAATTGGTTGGGGTTTGGGGCCTAGCTTTGCTGCTCCTCTCCCTTGTAACATTGCTGTCTCTTATGTACAGCTGTAAATGTTTTTTGTAAACTGTTTGATTGTAATTTGTTTAATAAAATATAAATATAAGCATCTCTGGCTAGGCCTGCATTTATTGTCCATCAATAATTGCCAGCGAGCAGATAAAAGTTAACCATACTATAGTATGTCTGAAGTTACATATGGGCCAGATCAGGTAAGGACAGCAGTTTCATCAACTAAAGATATTAGTGAACTAGACTTTTTTTTTCAACAATCAACAATGATATCATGTTTGTTATTAGACTCAATTTCAGATTTGTTATTGATTTCAAATTCTACTGTCTGCCATGATGGGATGTGAATTCAGATCCTCAAAATATTACCTGATTTTCTGGAGTAAAAGTTCACCAATAATACCACTAGGCCTTCATCTTGCCTATAAACAAGTTCATAAACACGTATCAGTAGTATTAGGTTTACAACAAGTGACAATTGCTTACTTTCATGTCCTCTGAATTGAATTCTAAGGACTATGAAGCTTAATAAAAATGGTCTGTGTGCAACAATAATAATGCTATGTGCAGAGCCTTTATTACTTCTGAACAACTTCTTTGGTCTTGACAAAAATAAATTAGAAGTCTTCAGTGTAATTCTTTAAATTCAATGAAAATAAGCCCATACATCTTAAAATAATGTAAATGAAAGTAAACTTTACTTATGACATTTTACTTGTGGCCTTTAATACCAATTGTATTTTCTAATCTATGAAATGATTAAAAAATGAATTATAATTATTACTTTTTACAACTTGGTTTTCTGTCTATGAGAATTATTCATTCTGATGGCTACTTAACCTGCTTGATGACTTCACTGTTCTCAAACCTACAGATCACCTGTAGATAATGACCAAATGAAATTGATCTCATTAAAGGTGTAATTGACACCACAGATCCCATTAAACTTTTATGGGCCACTTTTCTCAAGGTCAACTGTGTCATCACCAATGTCCATGAAAACTAGGTTAATATAAACCTGACATATGATTGCTGAGGCAAAGACAATAAAATACTTGTTAATCTGATCTGAAAATCTTTAGGAATCTACTGAAGATTGCAATAAAAATCTTCTGCCCTTCTGAGTAAAGAGCCAGAGGAATGAAAGATATTTCAACAGCCTCAAATGTGGTCTATTATTAACTTACAACCTAAATATTGCAGGATTTCAGTGGAATGTTTAACATTTGATATGTTGTGAATAATATTTGCTTCTTAATATTTAACATTGCCGAATAAACATTATACATTAATGAAACAATGTTTATGACATAAAGGCTAGAAATTTGTATTTAATGTAATAGTATTTAAAACATATTACTAGTTCATGTTTAATGTTACTCAATATTTTATGACTGATTTTTAATAATTAAGTAATTTTGGTGAACTATTTAAGATTATTTGTGATCTTCTGAGGCCTTAAGATTAGAGTTCAGAATACAGGAAATTCCAGTACAACATAGGGAAGTTAGGACTCAATCTAAGGGGCAGCTGAAATGAATGGAATGGTTAGAGGGATGGGAGTCAGTTTGAAGTTGGAGTTGGGGATTTAGAAGATCAGGGCAGAGGTGGATAATCTTGTTAAGCAAGCTGAATCTTACCATGTTGAAAGCGTATCAAACGTGTTGTGCAACTTCGAAACGAGGAGAATTCTTGCATGTTTTGGACAACAGAAGTGGAATCCAGCAGATGGACAACAGATGCAATTGCCCTTAATGTATTGCGTTCACATTCCAAAATTGCTCAAGTAATCACATTTAAATTAGCTACATTCCTTGTAAATTTATTTTCTGCTGGACTGACCTCTGAAGCCTGTGATTTGATAAGTGCTCAGCTAACCAAAATATATTTGTTGGAGGAACAAATCAAATGATGTAAGCCTGCAGCTGAAGGTTGCACAAGCTAAAGTTCTGAGTAAAATCCCAAAGATCTCACACAAGCTAAAAGATTACCCTCAGGCTAAAGTTTCAAACTTCATTTCTTTTCGTCTTGCTAAATTTGCAGGATAAACTGTAGGTACTGAAGAATAAATTTAATAATATTACTAGCAGAAATAATCAAACAATGATGCAAGAAATATGTGAGGACTTTGCTACATTATTCAGGCAAAATGCATGTTCAAAGATTTATCTCTGAACATCAATGAAATTTGTCCTTTTCAGTTTGGTTCACTAAGATGATAGAAACCAGTCAGTCTGATTATGTCCACTGGTAGTTTCTCTGCAACAATTCAGTGCTGAAAGTAATGTGATCGATTATTAATTTTCATGACATTTGCTGACAACATCTGAGTGGAACTGCTGAGAAATCTGCAACAGCTACTCTGATCTTATATGCTATTTGTTATGTATTGTGGATTGTTTGATCACAGTCCACTCTCCTTATCTACTACATGTTAATTCTGGGTGTGAGAAACAAGTTCTACTTTTGTTGCAAGTTGTATGACAGTTCTAATATTGTATAGTGAAGCTTCTTATCGGTGCGAAGACATGAGATGAGGATGACTCAAACAGTCTGCTGAGGGATACAGACAAATTAAGTGGGTAGGCAAAAACTTGGCAGATGGAAGACAATGTGGAAAAATATGACATTATGCAACTTGGCAAAGAGGATGAAGGAGTTATATATTATTTATATAGAGAAAAAACCTACAGAAACTACAAAACAGAGGTATTTAGGAGTCATCGTGTATAAATAACAAAAAGCTAGCATGAATTATCAGCAGGTAATAGCAAAGGCAAATGGAATGTTGCTGTTTATTTCAAAGGGGATAGAATATCGAAACATAAAAACAGAAAATAGAAGCACGTGTGAGCCGTTTGGTCCTTTCAGCCTGCTCGGTCATTCAATACAATCATGGTTGATCATCCAATACTCTGATCTCGCTTTTTCCCCACACTATTTGATCCCTTTAGGCCTAGGAATTGTATGTAATTCCTTCTTGAAAATATTCAATGTTTTGGCCTCAACCTCTCCCTGTGGCAAAGAATTCAACAAGCTTACCAGTCTCTGGCTAAAGGAGTTCCTCCTCATCAGTTCAAAATGATTAACCCTGCATTCTTAGACTGTGATCCTTGGAATAAAAAAAATGAGAGTTCTTGCTAAAACTACACAAGAAACTCGTCAGACTGCAGGTGGGATACTGTGAACATTATCTGAGGCAAGTTATACAGGTACCTTCACTATAAGTAGTAAAGGTTCACTAGCCTGATCCTGGGCCTGTGTTATGAAGATCAGTTGAGTAGGGTGGCCCTATATTCATTGAAATTTAGAAGAATGAGTGTTAACAACATTGGTACAAGGTTCTTCACCAGTAATATTTCCCCTTGTGGGAGTGTCTATGGCCAGATGGTATAACCTCAGAGTGAGGGGTCACACAATTAAGAAAGAAACAAGGAAGAATTCTTCTCTCAGAGTTGTGAATCTATGGAATTCATTATCATAAAGGGTTTTTGATGTTGAGTCATTAAGTATATTCAAGGTTGAAATGGACAGGTTTTTAATCAATACTGGAATCAATGGTTATGTGGATAGGACAGGGAGTAGAATTGAGGCTTATCAAATCAGCCATAATTTCATCGATTTATGGAGTAATGTAATGTATGGTGAACTTCTGCTCCTACACCTTACAATCTTATAGTCTTAACCATGGAGTCCTGTATCTTTACTCTTTTACTAAATTCCCTGCATATCTCTCTTTGTCTATCTTAAAATAATAGTTATTGTTTCCGAACCAGATTATAGTATACATTTTGGCAGACTGGTCCAGGATTACAACACTAGCTTTCCACTTATGTGTCATAAACCTATTGCGTTTATCAAGACTGAGCCTATCTTCTACCAAAGACTTCATGTGCGTATCCTTCCCAATTTGTTGTCAGTAAATTCGACTAATACCAAGAAGGATTGGTGACAGTGAATCTACCAAAGACTTGCCTTGGATTATTCAGTTGCTTAACTAATTTAACAATACTCTTTGTAAGATACTGAACAGTGATGAAAATGTAACCACACATAAACATCACAAATTGCTGGTTTCATGTTTAATCTCAAACTAATGGGATCTCACAACTAACTTCTTCATGAGTTTGCTCAGTAAAATGCATTAACCTACCGAAGGAAATTAGGACTAGTACTTAACAGCATTTAAATATTTTCATCAGACAAATTTCTGCTCCTGCAAGGTCAATCGGCCTCTTCACTCAAATTAAGGCAACAAGTGGAACAGGTATCAAATTATTCTTAGAAGTTGAAAATAAGATGAAAAAAAAAACTTTATTTTCTTACTTTACTTTAACTATCCATCTTATTTCTTATACCAGTCCGGGATGTTCTAACTGGCATTGCTGTTCCATTCTCGCTTGCTGTTCCAACAACTTATGATTCCAATTTCCTTGAATTCCAGGTTGAGGCTAGGACCAATTAATAGCACACACTGAGATTTTCCTTTCGAAGATTTGTGGCTAATGTCTCATTTTGGGGCAGCACGGTGGCTCAGTGGTTAGCACTGCTACCTCACGATCCCAGGTTCGATTCCAGCCTTGGGCAATTGACTGTGTGGAGTTTACACATTCTCCCTGTGTCTGTGTGGGTTTCTTCTGGGTGCTCCGGTTTCCTTCCACAATTCAAAGTTGTGCAGGTTAGGTGAATTGGCCATGCTAAATTGCCCATAGTGTTCAGGAATGCGCAGGCTAGGTGCATTAGTTAGGGGTAAATGTAGAGTAATAGCGGAACGGGTCTAGGTGGGATACTCTTTGGAGGGTTGGTGTGGACTTATTGGACTAAGTAGTCTATTTCCACATTGTAGGAATTTTAATTCACCCTATTTATTTTGCAGTATTTCCATGAAGTAGCTTGGGATATTACATCATCTTTAAAAGTATTGCATAAATTCAGCTGATGTTGTATCCCTAATTCCAAATATTTCTTCTATCAAAATGCATCTCTAAAATTTTCTAAGAATAAATTTACAAATCAATTTCGAAACAAACTGTTAAGTATAATTTATGTCATCCCATGACCGAGAATCTCTCTCAGAAACCATTAACATGCATTGATATATTTTGCGCTTGTTTCTCATTGACATGGTTTTAACTGCTTTGAAGCCAAATTCTTCAATATCTGCTCGCTTATATTTACATTTATGCCTATAACCCTTTATACTATAAATAAACAGCATTAGTCCTCTGCTTAATTAAAAATATCATTATCTACTGAGTAGTGTTTGAAGACGGTGAAATCATTTTCAGTTCAAAGCATTATTTTAAATTGGCCTTCAAACAGATTGTAGGACTTAAATATTGCATCAATGGATTGCCAGTATTTCTATTTCTTTATGGAACGCATGTCAACACTAACTAAATGTTCACAACTCCCAAGTCACATGTAATATGAAATAGAGTTTGATGTGCCTTATATCAATTTATTTTAAATATCAATTATGCTCGCTAATGTAATTTGATGGCATGATACATAAATATTAAAGAGTTTTGCAATTCAATGTAACTGAGATATTGCAAACAATCAAATTGTATTGAGCTATGGTGAGACTGGCCCAAAATGTGTTTGTAATACTGAAGCAAGGACTGAAGAGCATTGAAGTTTTGTATTAATATCCTTCAGAGGAACATTTTAATTGATCATTTTTTCAATCAACTATGATTTTGATAATTATCTCTGTTTTCAGTTCTTTTGTTTTTATATGCTCATTCAGAGCTAGTGTATTATCGAAAAATTTCCTATGTCTCAATATTGTCCTGCACCATTTGTATCTGTTCTGAAGCAACTGAGCATTTAAACACATCAAGATCCATAAAGCTCAACCTGTTTAGCTGCATCATTGCACAGCTCTAAGCATGTAGGACTTGAGCCCAGCCGTCCTAACTTCAGGGTACAGATCCTACCATTGAATCACAAAAGCCCCTCAACACTCTGGCTCAGATATGGATTCACAATCCTAAACCATTGTTATTTAGACTTATATTGAAGGTAAATACTAATTGCCAACTGTTTTTAATGAATATAAAAATCTTTCCTTAATTTTCTTCCTTGTAAGTCTTTCTCATAAAAGTAGCTGGTATCTCATTAAGTGTTATTGATGGCAGTATATACAGTATAGGTTCCTGCATATGTTTCATTAAGTGGTGTACATCTTTCACTATACATTGTATAATCCATGAAATATTTTAATTCAACCTGGTGGGATGATGGGAACCTGGTGTTAACTATAGTGAAGAATCTTCATTGTGGGATCCAGAAATCCTGTAGCACAATATTAGAACATAGAACATAGAACATAGAACAATACAGCGCAGTACAGGCCCTTTGGCCCTCGATGTTGCGCCGATCCAAGCCCACCTAACCTATACTAACCCACTATCCTCCATATACCTATCCAATGCCCGCTTAAATGCCCATAAAGAGGGAGAGTCCACCACTGCTACTGGCAGGGCATTCCATGAACTTACAACTCGCTGAGTGAAGAACCTACCCCTAACTTCAGTCCTATATCAAGCTATGTCCCCTTGTAATACCCGACTCCATACACGGGAAAAGGTTCACACTGTCAACCCTATATAACCCCCTAATCATCTTGTACACCTCAATCAAGTCACCCCTAAACCTTCTTTTCTCTAATGAAAACAGCCCCAAGTGTCTCAGTCTATCCTCATACGATCTTCCTTCCATACCAGGCAACATCCTGGTAAACCTCCTCTGCACCCGTTCCAGTGCCTCCACATCCTTCCTATAGTATGGCAACCAAAACTGCACACAATATTCCAGATGCAGCCGCACCAGAGTCTTATACAACTGCATCATGACCTCAGGACTCCCGAACTCAATTCCTCTACCAATAAAAGCCAGTACGCCATATGCCTTCCTCACCGCACTATTTACCTGGGTGGCAACTTTCAGAGATCTGTGTACATGGACACCAAGATCCCTCTGCTCATCCACACTACCAAGTATCCGACCATTAGCCCAGTACCCCATCTTTTAGTTATTCTTCCCAAAGTGAATCACCTCAAACTTAGCTACATTGAATTCCATTTGCCACCTTTCTGCCCAGCTCTGCAGCTTCTCTATATCCTGCTGTAACCTGCCACATCCTTCCTCACTGTCAACAACTCCTCCGACTTTCGTATCATCCGCAAACTTGCTCACCCAACCTTCTAACCCCTCTTCCAGGTCATTTATAAAAATGACAAACAGCAATGGTCCCAAAACAGATCCTTGCGGAACACCGCGAGTGACGGCACTCCATGAAGAAACTTTGCCATCAACTACTACCCTCTGTCTTCTTCCACCCAGCCAATTCCTAATCCAAACCTCCAACTCACCCTCAATGCCATATCTCCGTATTTTCTGCAGTAGCCTACCATGGGGAACCTTATCAAACGCCTTACTAAAATCCATATATACCACATCTACCGCTTTCCCCTCATCAACCCCCTTCGTCACCTTTTCAAAGAATTCAATAAGGTTTGTGAGGCACGACCTGCCCTTCACAAAACCATGCTAACCAAATTGTTATTAAGTACAAGGACGTTGAAAATACACAATTACTTTCCCTTGTATTAATATTGTTAACTGA
>NC_057713.1:117825304-117846670 GCF_004010195.1 Chiloscyllium plagiosum | reverse complement strand
AGTTCACCAACTCCAGCTCCAGTTCCCTAACACGGTCTTGGAAGGAGCTGGAATGGGTGCACTTCCTGCAAGTGTAATCGGCAGGGACGTCGATGGCATCCCTCACCTCATACATGTTGCAGGAGGAACATTTTTTTTTAAATAAAAGTTAGCTTTAGAGGGATGGCAGTGAAGGCAGTGCAATGTTCCTCCTATTATTGAATGGTCAATTGTTATAAAAACAACATTTACTGCTTTATGGATTTGATAGATAACTGAGTGCATTCTGACCTCTTTAGACAATTTAGGAAGTGCATAGGAGTGGAAAATGTGCTGTGGAGGGCAATACTCGGTGTCCTGCAAGGCTTCTTGGTGTTCCAGATCTAAGTTATTCTGTGATTGACAGTAAAATAATATCAGATGCATCATATTATAACATGTATGTTATGTTTGATTGACTACTCTGTGAGACTGTCACGTCTGAAGTGTTGCTTCAGTGTTCTGAAGATGTCTTCCTTAAGTACAAATGATAGTTATTACTAGTGACAATCTACAGGAAATTGTGGCATCATCAACTTATTAGATAACGCAGGACCTTTATCACAAAAAATGCTTCTGGTTTTGTAACCTGTTGGTGGCATTGTGGTAATGTCACTGGGCTACTAATCCAGAGACCAGAAATGTTCTGTTGACATGGGTCCACATCTTCTAATGATAGACAGTGACATTTGAATTGAATAATAATTTGTACTTAAAAACTAGCCTACTGATGACCATGTAGCAAATCTTGATCAAAAGCCTAACTGGATCACAAATGCCCCGAAGAAAACCTTCCATTTTTGTCTGGCCTACATATGGATCTGGACCAATAGCAGTGTGGTTGCATCTGAAATATTTTAGCAAAACAAAAGGGAAGAGTAATAAATGCCGACTTTGCTGGTGACATCCATATTTCATACAAGAATTTTAAAAAAAACAAATCTCTTGTTTTCAAATACCAGCTAATCTGAATTGGCTGGTCAGATAGAAAGATGTCAGGTTGAGTTGGGTGGAATACAATTGTTGGATGTAGGCTGAAAAATGTGTTGCTTGAAAAGCGCAGCAGGTCAGGCAGCATCCAAGGAGCAGGAGAATCGACGTTTCGGGCATTAGCCCTTCTTCAGGAATTGTTGGATGCGGCAAAATAGGGCAGAAAGAAAAGAGAAGGTCATAAAAGTTAACAGCAGAATTGTTTAATGATTAAGAAACTGTGTGGCTAAACTCGGCCAACATTCAACTGAAGGCATTTAAAAGATAAGGGAAAAGAACTAACAGTAAACATGACCATTATGGAGCAAAATATGTAAAATGAAAGTCTTATGAATGAGAAATCTGTTGACAATTTAACTCTGCCCTCAGTATCACAGATGAACTCTTTAGCATAAACACTTCATTTTTATGAGTTTTTCTATTTAATCGTCCATGATATTATCAGTAATAAAATATTTTTTATGAGCTGGATGCATTAATTAGTTATGAAATTAAAACCAGATTTACTGATGTTAAAAATCAGTATCTCACGATTGACTGTAGTTCTTTAAATTGTTTGACAGTACCAGCTTTCCTTCACAAAAATATTATCATATAACAACATCCTTAAATTACAAAATCAAATTCACCTTTGCCTCTGTTTCTCTTCTCACTAATTTTCCTCTTCTTAAAATCTTTATTATTCTATCCTCTCTACATCATATTTTACCAATTCTAATCTTTTGTGAAAATTAAAATGTTTTGCTTAAATTTCATTTCTGCTTCTCTGCCCTCTGAACATTTAAAAGGACACATGCACAACATATGGGCAGTTGAGTATTGGCAGAAAACTAGCTATAATAGGAGATCCAGATTTTGAAAACTGACATGATCACACATTCTTAATTCAACCTCGTTAATCTTTGATGCAATCAAATCAAAACAATTAGTGCAAATCACCATGAAGCAATCTCACCTGTGGTCTGCATTTAAACTTGCCCTCAGTACCAGTCAGCAATGTCCAGTTAATTATGCAACTGTCTGAGGCAGATTTTTGTTAGTTTGCAGCTCATGTTTGACAATGTCAAAAATATAAAGTGTGCATTACAGTAATGAGAAAAGGAATCCCTACTAAAGAAGAAACTAGAAGAACATCTAGAAAAGTAAAACATAACAACAAGCAGTCAGCATGGATTTTAAGAAATCTTGCTTCACCATACTCCTTGATTTGTTTTTTGAGGGGAATATGGAGAGAACAGATAATGGTAATGCAGTAGCTGCAATTTATCTGGACTTTTGAATGGTATGCAGTAAGGAGTTCAGTTGGAGAATAATTAATAATATCAGAGAATATGGAGTCAAGGGACATGTAGAAGAATTGATTGTTAGCTGGCTTTAAGACAGAAAGCAGAAGGTGGTTGGGAAGCTGACTTGTTCTGAGTGGTAGATGACATGAAGATGGTTTGTTCCAATATTGTTCACAATTTACATTGATGGTTTAGACTGCGGGATCTAAACACAAATTCTAGGTTTGTTGATACTACCAGATTGGAGGATAGAGAGTGTGAAAAGTAGACTAAACTGAACAAAGAATAAGAGGACATTAATAAATTTATCTCCCATTTTAAAATTAGAATCGATCTAAACATCATGGCATAGACCAAGAACACAGGGGGCTAACACCTTCAACATATTGCCCAGCTAACACCAATTGTTACAGCTAACCTGAGAATGCAAAATTTTAAAAAAGAAGGTTTTATGATTTACACATGAAAGAAGTGGAACTATCATGGTATTTGAACAGATGAAAGACTCAACAGACAGTAAAGGTATTTTTCAATGTATAATTTCAGTTACATCACACTGTAAATTTTTGCTATAAATTCTGTGCCTTACAATTGTGTCCTCCACTACCACCTGATGAAGGAGCGACGCCTCAAAAGCTAGTGTGCTTCCAATCAAACCTGTTGGATATAACCTGGTGTTGTGCGATTTTTAACTAAATAGGTCAGCAAGGTGATCAAAAAGCAAACCAACAACTTGATTTTATTTCTAGAGGGATGGAATTGCAAGTTGCACGACACTCCTGTTGAACCTTGATTAAAGCACATGTATGATACTATGTGTAGTTCTAGTCACTAGACTATACAAAGGGTGTGGAGGGACTGAAGAACCTGTAGTGAAGATGTAAATGATTCTATCAGAAATACATGAGTATACATATGAGGCCAGGATTCACAGGCTAGGTCTCTTTTTTTTGGAAAAAAAGGGTAACAGTTATTTAAAATTATGGAAGGTTTTCATGTGTGGACACAGATAATGTATGTTTCAATGGGGAATAGAAAGACTAGAGTCTGTCAACATTAAATTGTCTTCAAGAGATATAATAGGGAAAGCAGAAGAAAATTATGCACAAAGAATGGTGATAGTGTTGTAATGGTGATAGCATAGGGAGTGGTTAAGGTAAATAGTATTGATTCATTTAAGAGGGATGGAACATAAGCATATGAGGGAGAAGGTAGCAATGGTGCATTAAAATGAGGAAGATGGATGAGACTGAAATGGAATATAAAACAGTGTCACTGACTCTTTCAGTCAAATGGCTTGTTTCTGTGCCATATATCCTATGTGTTGTTAGTTTACAAAACCGTGGCTAATGTTAAACTATCTTGATTCTTCAAAAAACTCTTTTGATTTCTGCTTAACTTTGCTTCCTCTCTTTCTCATTCAAGGCATATCCAAGGAATTTGTTGCAATTTCAAAACATAAAATACACCTTCTTTTAAAACATTCTGCGTCTTTAAACATTGTGGATTTCTATGGATACTTTCAAAATAAGTGTTGGGTTCTGGGATATTTAGGAGCTAAGACAATATGTGCCTAACCTGATTGCAGATTCAAACTGCTAAAATTGATTTTGGTCAATGACTTCTTTAGAGCATGAGAAGTCAGATAATTTATCTTTCGGAGGGTTGTCAAAAATAAGAGAAGTGTAAATTTTCCATAAACAATGCCTCTAAATGTTAAAGCCTGTTATGTGATAATTTATCAAATACCTTATATACCCAGAACACATTAACCCTGTGAACTCTTCTTTAGTATATGAACAACTGCAACCAAGTAAGCTAAAATTAGTTTAGGTTATGTCATAGAGTCAAAGAGATGTACAGCATGGAAGCAGACCCTTCGGTCCAACCCATCCATGCTGACCAGATATCCCAACCCCATCGAGTCCCACCTGCCAGCACCCAGCCCATAACCCTCCAAACCCTTCCTATTCATATACCCATTTAAGAGGCATCCAAATGCCTCTTAAATGTTCCAATTGTACCAGCCACCATCACATCCTCTGGCAGCTCATTCTATACACGTACCACCCCATTAGATCTCTTTTATATCTTGCCCCTCTCACCCTAAACCTATGCCCTCTAGTTCTAGACTCCCCAACCCCAGGGAAAAGACTTTGTCTATTTATCCTATCCATGCCCCTTGTAATTTTGTAAACCTCTATAAGGTCACCCCTCAGCCTCCGACGCTCCAGGGAAAACAGCCCCTGCCTGTTCAGCCTCTCCCTGTAGCTCAAATCCTCCAACCCTGGCAACATCCTTGTAAATCTTTTCTGAATCCTTTCAAGGTTCACAACATCTTTCTGTTAGGAAGGAGACCAGAATTGCACACAATATTCCAACAGTGGCCTAACTAATGTCCTGTACAGCCGCTACATGATCGCCCAACTCCTGTACTCAATACTCTGACCAATAAAGGAAAGCATACCAAAGGCCTTCTTCATTATCCTAACTACCTGCCCCTCCACTTTCAAGGAGCTATGAACCTGCACTCCAAGATCTCTTTGTTCAGCAACATTCCCAAGGACCTTACCATTAAGTGTATAAGTCCTGCTAAGATTTGCTTTCCCAAAATGCAGCACCTCGCATTTATCTGAATTAAACTCCACCTGCCACTTCGCAGCACATTGGCCCATCTGAGCAAGATCCTGTTGTAATCTGAGGTAACCTTCTTCACTGTCTACTACGCCTCCAATTTTGGTGTCATCTGAAAACTTACTAACTGTGCCTCTTATGCCTGCATCCAAATCATTTAGGTAAATGACAAAAAGTAGAGGACCCATCACCGATCCTTGTGGCACTCCACTGGTCACAGGCCTCCAGTCTGAAAAACAACCCTCCATCACCACCCTCTGTCTTCTACTTTTGAGTGAGTTCTGTATCCAAATGGCTAGTTCTCTCTGTATCTAACCTTGTTAATCAGTCTCCCCTGGGGAACCCTGTCGAATGCCTTACTGAAGTCCATATAGATCACATCTACTGCTCTGCCCTCGTACTCGCTTTCCATAATCAATCCATATTTGTACAAATGATTGTCTTCCATCATCGTTTCTCAAGCCTTCCCATATTATGTTAAACTGAAAGGACTGTAATGCTGGCTTTATCCTTACACATGTGTTTAAGCAAGGACCTAACTTTTTTTTAATTCTGCAATTCTCTGGCACCATTCTCATATCTAAGGGAGATTGGAAGATTATAATCAGTAGCTTCACAATTTTTATCCTCATTTCTATCAGTAGTCTCAAACAGGTCTTATCTAGATTTGATGAGTTATCATCCTTAATCACAGCCTGAATCAGCTTCATAAATTTTTAGCCCATCTGTTTTTATTTTCAATTAACTCCTCCTTCACTGTGATTTTGACAGAATTTTCTTCCTTCTGAACCACAGCTAGAAAGTGCTCATTTAATATCTCATCCATACCCTCCATCCCCATGCTTAGACCAAGCTTTTGGTCCACAGTTGGCTTTAACTCTTTTTTTTTTATTATTGTCCTTTTTACTATTTAAATGTTCCAAAGAATTCTGAAAAAAAAAAGTTCAGAACTCCGTTATGAAGAAGGGTCACTTGACCCGAAACGCAACTCTACTTTGTCTCCAGAGATGCAGCCTGACTTACTGAGTTTTTTCAGCAATTTCTGTTTTTGTTTCTGATTTCTAGCATCTGCAGTTCTTTGGATTTTCTTAAAAATTCAAGGCTAATAAAGTCAGCAAGACGTGCAGCCAGAAGCTCACTTTTTTGTTGTTGAAATGGGTGGGGTGATGGTGAAGTTGCAGAGATGGGTGTGTTGTGGACATATGTAAAGGGGTAATCTATAACACTGGCTTACTGGAAGTCCATAGCCTGAATTGAGGATTTTTGATTGCCTAATGACAAGATGGTACAGAAAAAAAAGAATAACGAGTTCAAATTTCTGTCAGTGGAGAAGAGAGAAAATTGGAATGCTGCATCATTTCAATGGGTGTTGCTTTGAAACACCATTTTTCCAGGTTTTCGTCATAGTGATTTATTTAAGCACTCTGTCTTTTGTTTCCTGCCTTCAAATGTTCCTTTGTTTTAAAAGCCCCCGTCATTGGCTGCTGCTGTCAGGACTAATGTCCAATGTAAAACTAAGATTGAATTTGTATATCACAATTCCACGTTGGCTGACATTTATCAATTCTTATCACCATTGCATGTGAAAATTTAATTTTGTTATGGCTTATTGTCAGTAAATGTTTCCTCACTGCAGATATTAGATTGACTGACCTACAGCTGCTCAGTTTATCCCTCTCTACTATTTGCAATCCTCTAGTTCTTTGGCACTGCTCCCTTCTCTAAGAAGGATTAGAAAACTGGCTCCAGAGACTTTTTCATCACTATTCTGACTTGCCTTAGCAACCCAGGGTGCATTACATCAGAAAGAATGACTGTCCTACTTTGAGTGCAATCAATAATTTCCAGTTTCTTATTTTCATCCCATACGTCACATCTAACTTCCCTCTTACTATGACACTCGGCAGCACTCTCATTTTTCGTGAATACAGCTATACAGAACACTCTCTCATTTTTAGTAAATACAGCCAGAGAGAACACTCTAATTTTTGGTGCATACAGCCGTACAGTTGAATTCTCCCCTCTCTTAGCTAATGAGAATGAGGGCAAGTGAGAAGACTTAAGCATTAGAAGATATAACATCCTATTCTTGCCATTGAGAAAATTTCTCCTTTTTAAGTTCTCATGTCTTAGCTGGTGAGTTTATAATCTTCTTGTCAGGAGGAAAGAAGTTTTCTTTCATGAAGTTGCATCTTATTTATACCCTGACTAATGTATTAACAGTGGGGAGACAATGACCTAGTGGTATTATCATTGGACTGTTGATTCAGAGGCCCAGGCAGTGTTCTGGGACCAGGTTTGAAAATCTTGTCATGGCAGATGGTGGAATTTGAATTCAATAAATATCTCAAGTTAAGAGTCTAATGATGACCATGAAACCATTGTTGATTATTTGAAAAATCCATCTGGTTCACTAATGTCCTTTAAGGAAGGAAACTGCCACCTTTACCTGGTCTAGCCTGCATGTAATTCTAGACCCACAGCAATATTGAAAGAAGATTTATAAGGGTAATTTATGTTTTTTTTTTCATTCACTCACAGGATGAGGGCATTGCTGGCTGGGCCAGCACTTATTGCCTATACCCTAAGAATCAATAATTTTGCTGTGAAAATTCATAAAAGAAAACTTCTTGCCGTCTGACAAGAAGATTATGAACTCACCAGCTAAGACAATTAACATAAAGCTCCTTCCTTTAAATCATTTTATTCTGCATATCACTAATAAACTAGGAAGATCTGACTTTGCATCCTTTGATCATGTTGTAAGAACCATGTCTTCTGATTTTGTGTTTACAAAGATTTGGAACTGAAACAAGAAAGAGCTGTTTTAAATGCTGGCCAGAAGAATACTCATAAGGAGCATCTCAACAACAGAACCTGGAAACAAAGGCAACTGAACTGATTTTCCTCCCTGTCCATAAGCTATTTTACCCTGTCTGCCTGTTAGTGGGGAAGGAAGAGATTAAAAGGGGACTTGTGACCAGTGGAGTGCCACAAGGGTCGGTGCTGGGTCCTCCACTTTTTGTCATTTACATAAATGATTTGGATACAAGCATAAGAGGTACAGTTAGTAAGTTTGCAGATGACACCAAAATTGCAGATGTAGTGGACAGCGAAGAAGGTTACCTCAGATTACAACAGGATTTTGACCAGATGGGCCAATGGGCTGAGTAGTGGCAGATGGAGTTTAATTCAGATAAATGCGAGGTGCTGCATTTTGGGAAAGCAAATCTTAGTAGGACTTATACACTTAATGGTAAGGTCCTAGGGAGTGTTGCTGAACAAAGAGACCTTGGCGTGCAGGCTCATAGATCCTTGAAAGTGGAGTCGCATGTAGATAGGATAGTGAATAAGGCATTTGGTATGCTTTCCTTTATTGGTCAGAGTATTGAGTACAGGAGTTGGGAGGTCATGTTGCGGCTGTACAGGACATTGGTTAGGCCACTGTTGGAATATTGTGTGCAATTCTGGTCTCCTTCCTATTGAAAAGATGTTGTGAAATCTGAAAAGGTTCAGAAAAGATTTACAAGTATATTGCTAGGGTTGGAGGATTTGAGCTACAAGGAGAGGCTGAACAGGCTGGGGCTGTTTTCCCTGGAGCGTCGGAGGCTGCGGGGTGACCTTATGGAGGTTTACAAAATTACATGGGGCATGGATACGATAAATAGGCAAAGTCTTTTCCCTGAGGTTGGGGAGTCTAGAACTAGAGGGCATAGGTTTAGGGTGAGAGGGAAAAGATATAAAAGAGATCTAATGGGGTGGTACGTGTATAGAATGAGCTGGATATGAACATAGGAGGTATATTTAGTAAGTTTGCAGATGACACCAAAATTGAAGGTGTAGTGGACAGCAAAGAAGGTTACCTCAGATTACAACAGGATCTTGATCAGATGGGCCAATGGGCTGAGGAGTGACACATGGAGTTTAATATAGGTAAATGTGAGGTGCTGCATTTTGGGAAACCAAATTTTGGCATGACTTGTGCACCTCATGATGAGGTCCTGGGGAATGTTGCTAAACAAAGAGACCTTGGAGTGCAGGTTCATAGCTCCTTGAAAGTAGAGTCACAGGTAGATAGGATAATGAAGAAGGCATTTGATATGCTTTCCTTCATTGGTCAGAGCATTGAGTATCGGGTTTGGGAGGTCATGGTTAAAACATTAGTTAAGCCACTTTTGGAATATTGTATGCAATTCTGTTCTCCTTCCTATCGGAAGGATATTGTGAAACTTGAAAGGATTCAGGAAAGATTCCCAAGGATGTTGCCAACGTTGGAGGATTTGAGCTTTTGGGAGAGGCTGAATAAACTTGGGCTGTTTTCCCTGGAGTGTCGAAGTCTGAGGGGTGACCTTATAGAGATTTATGAAATCATGACGGGCATAGATAGGATAAATAGACAACGTCTTTTCCCTGGGGTGGGGGAGTCCAGAACTAGAGGGCATAGGTTTAGGGTGAGAGGGGAAGGATATAAGACCATAAGACCATAAGACATAGGAGTGGAAGTAAGGCTATTCGGTCCATCGAGTCCACTCCGCCATTCAATCATGGCTGATGCGCATTTCAGCTCCACTTACCAGCGTTCTCCCCATAGCCCTTAATTCCTCTAGACAACAAGAATCTATACAATGTAACCTTGCCTTAGGGGCAACTTTTACATGCAGAGGGTAGTGTGTATATGGAATGAGCTGCCAGAGGAAGTGGTGGAGGCTGGTACAATTACAACATTTAAAAGGCACTGTATGAGTATATGAGTAGGAAGGGTTTAGAGTGATATGGGCCAAGTGCTGGCAAATGGGACTAGATTAGATTGGGATATCTGGTCGGCATGGACTAGTTGGACTGAAAGTCTGTTTCCGTGCTGTACATCTCTGACTCTGTGACACTACATTCTTTTGAACACATTTTATGCTTTCCTTTTCATCTTTATTATTAATGCTGTTCAATTTAAACACTGCAAAGAAAAACATGAAGTTGATGATTTTTGGCTTGCATTCATCAAGACTGAAACACAAGAAAACTAATCTTAGAAAGGATCTAACAATTTATACAGCATGAAAAGAGGGTGTTGATTGATTGGACTATCGATGGCATGGAAATACAGCGGGAACTGTGAACTGCCTCCTTCATTTGCATGGTGAGCTCCTCTGAGACAAATATAAACAAAGCATGGAAAAAAAAGAACAAATAACCTGGAGATAAAATCCTAAAAGGCAGCTACCACTGTTCATGAAAGAGTAGGGAAGTTTCTAATATTATCAAGCACTTAAATACAGTATATTGTGATTTTTGGGTAAGCAACGAGATTAATTCAATTTTTGCCTGCTTTTCAATTTGACTGCTTCCTGAGCATGTGTCACTTTCTTTCACTTCTTCGATGCTGAGGGAATTTTGTGAAAAATTTTCTCTATTCCCGATGCCATTCCAGTTAACTCACTAACTTCACAGCAGAAGGACTGTGTGTGTAAGTGCTGAGCATTTCCAATCCCACGCCATACAGGTGGAAATGGAAAAGCAGCAGTGTTCATATATGCCACCATTCCATCCAGTTAAAATCTTCCCCACTTAAAATCTTCCCCAATTACAAGCTCACTACCATCAAGAGGCAAGATTCTGCCCCTAGATTCTAATATTATTTGTATTTTTGAAAACTTTTTTTAATCAGTGAATAAAATGCATGTTTCAAATTGTCTACTGAATATTTTATGATGGGAGGGTTTTGTGCGGAACAGAGTATCTTTGTTGCATCTGAGCAGGGTTGAGGTAGTTACTCGCAGTGCACACTAGAAATGCAACATCCCTGTTGCCCTACTCAGTAAATGAGTCTTTAGTTGAAAAAAGGGTGAGTGAAAGGCAGATGCAGTTTTGCAGTATTTTATTTGTATCTCTGGAATAGAACGTCAGTAAATTCTATGTTTATACTTCATCTCAGACTCTGGTATTATAATTAGCTTTAAATTTCTATTGTACATATATGCAGTGTAGTATTTCTCAATCTATATATACACATATTCTCAAACAGCACCATATGATGAGTATGCCTTCATTTCACTACACAGTGCAGTTAAACACACTTTATCACCTCTTTTCTGCTGTACAGTTTGTCTCAAGAGAAGTCATTTTAATTAATGTCTTTGATTTTATTTAATTTACCTCACTAGCTTTCTGCCACACAGCAAATAATTCTATCTGGAAGTATCAGTCTAAAAGGGTCCCTCAAGTCACTGCTGAATCTAATGATTTTGATTCATTGTGTGATTTTGTTCTCTGTCAGTAATTTTCTATTACAATTTCTATCAGAGCGTGTCACCTCTTGCTGACACTAAGACATGATTGGAGATGTAGTTTAAAGCAGCTTTCACCGCATAAACTTCTGGAGAAACCCACAGAAAATTTGAACAGTTTTCTTTTAATGAAGGAGAAATATGCAAGTAAGTTTATTTAAGTGTGTGTTTATGACAAATTGCTACAGCATACAGAAATACAGAAATTATGGCTTATCACTTTCAAATTCTGCTAGACTTGTTGAAGAACCAATAACAATGGAAAATGACAGGAGTTGGGCAGATGTATTGTTTTAAAGAGTGATTTTCCCAAGATATGCAACTTTTTGCCTTTCTAGGTAAGTAATTAATTTTTTTTTTGTAGGCTAGGTGCCAGTCATAGATCATGCTTTCAGGTTGTAAACACAGGAAGACAAAGAGGAAAAT
Source organism: Chiloscyllium plagiosum (assembly GCF_004010195.1). Classification (NCBI taxonomy): domain Eukaryota; kingdom Metazoa; phylum Chordata; class Chondrichthyes; order Orectolobiformes; family Hemiscylliidae; genus Chiloscyllium; species Chiloscyllium plagiosum. The sequence continues at coordinate 117,835,035 of NC_057713.1, read as the reverse complement.
GCAATGTGATTGTGTTTTGGATTTTTAATCGCAAGGTTCCAAGGGCAGACTGTTATTAGACCCAGAAGCTTAGCATAATGTTTAGGATTTGTGAAGTAAATTAAATCATTGATGCAGAAAGCAGAGCATGCTTATCATTTTATGTCATCATGTGAAGACAGGTTGTAATGATGAAGTTAAGTGAAATCAATCACTTTTGTCTGCTTAAATAAAGCAGTTTAACAATTGCATCTGATTTCTTTTTCTTGGAGCAGTTCAGAGAGGTACTTGGGACAAGGATAAAAGCCAGGAATATATGAGTCAGATTAAAAAGATTATACCATTCCCTCGAGATTGTAAAGGTGGATAGTGGACAGTCTGGCATGTTCCAAAATGACTGACCATGAAATGTCTAACAAACCTTTACTTGAAACAATATCAAATGAAAGGTCACAAAGCTGTATCAGAGTGTCCTAAAAGAGATGATAGGTGCGATACCAGAAATTAAGGCTCTCATCCAGCAGTAGGATGAATAGTGATATCATGGAGCATAGAATCCTAATGAGGCTCTGAGTGATTTTGGGCTTTGGCAAGATGACTGGGTTTATCTGAAGATCATCTCAATATCAAGATTGTCTCTCCATACATAAATCCCATACTATCTTTTTCAAACTGCATGATGAGTTTCCAAATGGGTCTCTTTCTTAGTTGGTAAACAACTTGTTAAAGCAACACAACTCGCCATCAGTTGTGATCTTTCCAAATTTGCCATAAAACCTAATAATTGAATATGACATGGAAACCACAATGCAAGTTCAACTCACCACTTGCTGTAAAACAGCTTTATGTGGATTGCCAGATACCAGCACCTCAAACCACACTCTATGAGCATCAGCCAGCCTCTGTGAACCCTCATGACACATGTTTGATACACTACAAGATGCTTCTGGGATTCGGTGTTAAACTGCATTGACAGCTATCAGGAAACAGGATGACTTTTCACAGAGTGCTCCAGAGAACATCTCCAGGACACCTGCACCAACAAACCCCACCGCCCCGTGGCCAAATACTTCAATTCCCCCTCTCACTCCGCCAAGAACAAGCAGGACCTGGGCCTCCTCCACTGCCACTCCCTAACTACCCGACTCCTGGAGTAAGGACACTTCATCTTCCTCCTTGTGACGTGCCAACCCCACAGCATCAATGTGGATTTCACCAGATTCCTTATCTCCCCCACCTTACCCCAGTTCCAACCTTTGAACTTGGCACCGTCCTCATGATCTGTTATGGAGTCATAGAGTCATAGAAAGGTACAGCATGGAAACAGACCAACTCATCCATGCCAACTAGATATCCCAACCCAATCTAGCCCCACCTGCCAGCACCTGACTCATATCCCTCCAAATCCTTCCCACCTATCTGCTTCACCCTCCTCTCCAACTCATCACCACAACCCCCACCTCTGTCCACCTATCGCACTCTCAACTACCTTCCTCCCAGCCCCCTTGGCTCACAGCCTCATTCCTGATGAAGGGCTTTTGCCTGAAATGTCAATTCTCCTGCTCCTCGGATGCTGCATGACCTGCTGTGCTTTTCCAGTACCACACTCTTGGCAGCTATCACTTTAATAATGCTGCAAGGACACTTTCCATTCAGAGGGACACACCCAGTTAACGGACTGAACTAGGCTGCATCTGTGAGTTTTCACTTTATCTCATTGCACTCACTCAAATTGAACTTACTTGGATGCTCACACATCCCTCTGCAGATCTGCCTTGCCTTGCTGTTTTGCACATTACTCTATTCAGCCAAATGTGCCAGGATTATATTTCAATTGTCTTGTTGTGCCGTTTAAACCAAACACAAAGCTGACAGGCTTGTTATGGTTGTCAGCAGACCTCAGTCTAGTCAAGGGGAAAAAGCCTTTGTCAAGGGAACACAGCACATTTAGTCAAGGCTAAGTCCAGGTCACTCTTAAAGAAGTCTATTCCTGAGGAAGGGCTTTTGCCAGAAACGTCGATTTTCCTGCTCCTCGGATGCTGCCTGACCTGCTGTGCTTTTCTAGCGTCACTCTGATCTAAACTCTGGTTTTCAGCATTTGCAATCCTCATTTTTGCCTTAGAAGTCTAAGTCATGTTCCTGTACTGGTAAGAGATGTCAAGTCAAATGATAGGCAGCACAGCACCTATCTTGACTCTTCTTGCCCTGTTGTGGGCTGCTATTCTCCAGGAATGAGAGAGGGGCAGTTATTACAGTAGATGAAAGAGTGTGGCAAAGCTGTTGGTGCAGTTCAGAACGTTTCCTGCAGAGGGCATGTAGGCTTTGTGGTGCCACAGGTTTGGGTGGGTGAGTACAAGTGAGAGATTTTTTTATACAATGGTAAGAATCATAGAGCCATAATGAGACATGGGTCCAGTAGCAGAAATAAAGATGGTGCCTTCCATGCTGATGGACTGGAGAAGGGGATTGACCTTGTTCTGTCAGTGATAGGCATTTCTCCAGAGATGGCTGGGACAGCACTGGAATGGTATCGTGCCATTCACTGCAGGCCATGAGAAAGTACATCAGCCAATCTAGCAGAAGCTGGCCACAAAACAAATCACCAATTGTATACCATGTCCAGAGCAAATGTCAGGAACTCTGCAGGACATCTCTCGCCTGCTATGCTTGTCCCTGCATTGAAAGATGGCCCCAGCACTGCCTATACTGGTTAATTCTAGGGTCTGCGCTCAGTGGTGAGTTGTCATTAATTCCAATGATTGGAATTGAAAACCAAAATTTGCTTAAGGTATTTACGGATACTTTAAATCAAACTGTTCAGACATGTTATGGTACACCTCTGTAGTATGTGGGACTTGAACCTGGGCCTTCTAGATCAGAGGTAAGGACACCACCACTGCTAAAGAACTCCAATCTCTAAATGACTACTATGACATTACATGCGTAGTTGACTGGCTGACTAACTGACTGACCAGTTGGTGACCTGTCACACTGACTGTCTGACAGACAGACCTTTCAGGATGTAAGATGGAGAGCTCTTATACTACACCATGCGTTGTCATTGAGCTGTCTTAAGGGCATAGTGACTTTCAGAATCTGTGCAATAGTATGACATTCACCTTTTTTTCCTTTGAATAATAAGAAACCTATGTTTTTATAAGGAAAACATTAAGTAAACAATTAGACAGTCATCCAGTATACTAGATAATGACTTTTGTGCATCTTCAGTCTGTGGTATTCTACGTACCCTTGTGGATGAAAGTCTGGTCATTTTCAGGTGCGATACCTTCCATATCAGAATCAGTATCTTGGATAATGGTGAGTTGGACACATATAGCTTGGATGTGTTGGCTCTTTCAACACAGGCCGTTTCCATTGGTTTTTCCAACGTTTTATGACCTGAGCTAGACATACATCATAGTATCTCTCCATGAATCCACCCATCATAGTATCTCTCCATGGATCTACACAGTCATTCTTTGTGTCAAGCTTGAAAAAATTCTCAGTGGCTAACAACTTTGCTGTAAGACCCTGAGGAGTGAGCATCTTGTATGGAAATCTTTTTAGTGCAATGTTCAGTTGCCTTGTATCTAACCATACACAGAGTTTCCTTTTGGGTTAAATCCAGATTATTGAATTGTAACAGTCAGATTGACTCTCAGTTTTGTTTTATGTTGTCTTGTACCATGGAATCCAATTCTAGTTTGAGTTTTTCCTGAATATGAGTATGGCACCTATAAGAAGGGAGAGTGCTGGGTTTAGTCATTGTCTTTCAGATGAAATGCTGTATCACTTTTAGAGTGGCTGATAGAAGCAAACTAGTCTGAGTAGACCCTAGGCAGGTCATGGATATTTGCCTTTCTTGTTGTTAGAAGCAATATTTTGTTTGTCCTGTTTATCATAACGATATGTAGATCCATGAATATTGGGACTACATTTAGACCATCACAATTTGGATATGACCATCCATCTTCCTTCCCACCCATCCGCTCCACCCTCCCCTCTGACCTACCCACACCTTCATCTACCTATCACATTCTCAGCTACCTTCCCCCCCAGCTCCACACACCCTCCCATTTATGTCTCAGCCCCCTGGCCCATAAGCCTCATTCCTAATGAGGGGCTTATGCCCGAAACATCGTTTCTCCTGCTCCTTGAATGCTGCCTAACTTGCTGTGCTTTTCCAGCACCACATTCTCGACCATGCATACAGGTGGTCAATGACAGAAAATCCTGCCATATCACTAATAGAACACGTTTCACTTGTTGATCTTGTGGTGTTGTTCTAACACATCAGACTGATTATGCAAAGCAAGGAATGTCAATCCCATTGTAAGCAGTTTGTTAATCATATGTAGATATATCATGTTACGTCAATTTCTTGAGTACATCTCTTGTAGAATGTGTAAAATGATATTTGTATATGAACCAATCTTCATATATCATGCATGTTATACATTCCTTTTAGGGTACTTTTCTTGGATGGAGGTAAAGGGTACTGTCTTTTGATGACATTCATGTAGTATGTCAAATTGACCATAAAAAGAATATAGGAATAAACATACATAGGAACAGGAGTAGGCCATTTAGCCCCTCCTCATTGGAATCATGGCTGATCTGTGGCTGAATTCCACTTATCTACTTGAGGCTCACATCCTTTAATATCTTTGCTTAACAAACTATTATTGGTCTCAGACTAAAATTTACAACTGATCCGCATCCACTGACATTTGAGGAAGAGAGCTCTAAACTTCTACTACCCTTCGTATGTAGAAGTGCTTCCTAATATCTCTCCTGAAAGGTCTGGCTCTCATTCTCAGACTATTCTCCCTAGTTCTAGAAACCCCAACCAGTGGAAGTAGTTTTTTCTTTAACTTTTCCTGTTAATATCTTGAAGAATTCAATCAGATCACCCCTTAACCTTCTAAGTACTAGAGAAAACAGGACTAATTTGTGTAATCTCTCCTCATAAATTAATCCCTGAAGTCCAGGTATCATTTTTGTAAATCAACGTTGTGCTCTCTCCGAGGTTAATGTATCCTTTCTAAGGTGTGGTGCCCAAATCTTCTCACAGTAGTCCAAGTGCAGTTTAACCAGCATTTTGTATAACTGCAGCATTATGGCAGACCTCAAGCTGGTGGCATCTGGATAATTCCTGATGAAGGACTTTTTGCCGAAATGTCGATTTTCCTGCTCCTCGGATGCTGCCTCACTTATTGTACTTTCCCAGCACCACACTCTCAACTCTGATCCCGAGCATCTGCAGTCCTCACTTTCTCCTAGACATCAGGGTAGGAGGTGTTCGGGATCTTGGCCCGTTTGCTCCATCATCAGGCCTGTCGCATATTTCTTTGAATATTTTTTTCTAAGAACGAGTCCATCTTACCTTTTTTTTTGGTGGTGTCGGGTGAGGAAGGAGGCTCCAAGAGGCTGCTCCAGTGGAGAATGTGACTGTGTTTCTCATGACTTCACCCTGGTGGGTACTTTGACTAGGCTGCTCCAGTGATGGTTTTGAAGACAAGGTGAGTCCAGGCCCAGGGTTCCAGTGACCAGCCTGAGTCTCCTTTTCGGCAGCTTCAGCAGTGGCCTGGATGCCATAGGCTTCCCTTTGACATCATGCTGGACGGCCTGGGATACCAATGGAACGGTGGAGTCCATGTGCCTCAAGCTGAGAAATGGACTAAGTTCTTTTTTCTTAAACTTTTTTTTGTTTTATTATGCTATTGTGGAAGAACTGTTATTCAGAACGTTTTGTTCCTTTATTTTATAATGTATTACTGTGATTTTGAACTTCTGAAAGTTGTAATGCTGAATTTCTTTTCTTTTATTTTCTACCTTTTTTCTAAGAATTTGCACTCCAGAATCTGTACCTTGGTACCTTTGTACCTAAGATGGCACTCTGAGTGGCGACATGTAAACTTTTCACTGTACATAACCTCTGCACCATGGTACTTTTGTCCTCTCGATATGAAGGACAGTATTCTACTGTATAACTGAGGCAAAAAGCATTCCTGATGAAGGGCTTTTGCCTGAAACGTCGATTTAGCTCCTTGGATGCTGCCTGAACTGTTGTGCTCTTCCAGCACCACTAATCCAGAATGTATAATTGAGGCCTTAACCCTTGTGGAACACCACTGATAACATATTGTCAATTTGAAGAACTACCCATTATCCTTGTACCACACATCCTGATTTCTCAGCCATATGTACTGACTGATTTGGGCCTTAAAATTGTTCCTTCTTACACTTCCCTGACAGGTTTGTGTACCTTGGAAGGAAGTTTGGAAGCATCTTTGATGTTATCCCTTGTTGGACTTCTTTTTAACATGCTATTGTGAAGAAATATGTTGCAATTGCAGTTTCAATACTTGTTGCAGAATTAAACACCTGCACTTCCTCCTGTCCTGCTCCATTTGTTTTGTTTTAACATGATCCCTTCTTCCAGAAGACTGTCAATTGTTTATCTTTTCAGAAGTGTCTTTTCAAAGGATTTGACAAGTTTAAGAGCAATTCCACTACCCTTCTAGCTAATTTAGTTTTTAATGAAATCATGTTCTGCATCCTTGTGTTGACACCTGCTGAAAAATTGGTTGATGTTTTTTTCAATAGGCTGGTGGTGTGACACGTGCTCAAGCTTGTGAATTCTGAAGTCACGCCTATGCAGTGTACCTAAATATTGTATGAATGACATGCTGCCTCACAGTACCAAGGACCCAGGTTTGTAAACTATGGAGTTTGCACATCCTTCTGTGTGAGTTTCAACAGGGTGCTCTGGTTTCCTCCCATAGTCTAAATATGTCCAGCTTAGATGGATTGACATTTGCTACATTGCTTTTAGCGTCCAGGAATATGTAGGTTAGAACAAAGAAAATTTACAGCCCAGGAACAGGCCCTTCAGCCCTCCAAGCCTGAGCCGATCCAAATGTATTATCTAAACCTGTTGGTCAATTCCTAAGCATCTGTATCCCTCTGCTCCCCACCTACTCATGCATTTGTCCAGATGCATCTTAAAGGAATCTACCGTACCTGCCTCTACCACCTCTGCTGGCAACGTGTTCCAAACGCCCACCACCCTCTGTGTGAAGTACTTGCCTCATGATTTTGTAAACTTCAATCAGGTCCCCCCTCAATCTCCTTTTTTCTAATGAAAATAAACCTTACCTACTCCACTTTTCTTCATAGCTAGCACCTTCCATACCAGGCAACATCCTCGTAACCCTCTCCAAAGCATCCACATCCTTTTGGGGTAATGTGGCGACCAGAACTGTACACCGTATTATAGATGCGGCCGAACTAATGTCTTGTACAATTTTAACATGACTTGCCAGCTCTTATACTCAATACTCCATCCAATGAAGGCACACATACTATATGCCTTCTTGACCACTCTACCCACCTGTGCAACAACCTTCAGGGTACAATGGACCTGTACTCTCCAATCTCTCTGTCCATCAACTTTTCCCAAGGCTCTTCCGTTAATTGTATAATTCACTCTAGAATTAGTCTTGCCTAAATGCATCACCTCACATTTTTCTAGATTTAAATCCATCTGCCACTTTTACACCCAACTTTCCAATCTATCTATATTCTCCTATATTCTCTGACAGTCCCTTATGCTTTCTGCTACTCCACTAATCTTAGTGTCATCTGCAAACTTGCTGATCATACCAACAGTGCCCTCTTCCAGATCATTTATGCATATCACAAACAGCAATGGCCACAACATTAACCCCTGTGGAACACCACTGGTCACCTTTCTCCATTTCGAGAAACTCCCTTCAACTACTACTCTCTGTCTCCTGTTGCTCAACCAGTTCTTTACCCACCTAGGTAAAAAACCCTGCACACCATGTGACTTCACTTTCTCCATTAGTCTACCATGGGCAGCCTTATCAAACGCCTTACTAAAGTTAGGTGGATTATCCAAGGGAAATGCAGGGTTACAAGGATTAGGTTGGTTGGGGGTGCGGGCGGGGGCAAAAATCGGGGTGGGTTGCTCTTTGGAAAGTTGGTGTGGACTTGTTGGGCAAAATGGCTTGTTTCTACACAGTGGGGATTCTATTCTATTCATGAGGGGGGCTGCTGATCAATAGAGATCTGGAGGAGCATGTGATGAGATACAGCCACCAGGAAACAACAATGAATTGGTACCTTCTAGTTTCTCTCTGCCACGTGGGAGAATAGCAAACTGGACACAAATAAGGTGTGAATTGGTAATAATGAAATGCTTGCAAATAGGTCTGTCATTGTTCACTTGGCATTCTCACCTCACCATTCTAAAGTTGGATGCAAAGTCAAATACTTCCATTGTCAATGTCATCAATCTAATTTTCTGGTCTTGTAATATTTTCCCAACTGACTTGGCATTGCCAACATCGTTCAGGTTCAGTGAAAATTCGGCTCATAGTTTTTATCTAATCTATTTAATCCCACCATCTAACAGTCTGCAGTTTCTTCAGTTGTGTATCGAAGTTGAACATATTTGTATCTTTTTCTGGTGCATATATAATTATTTTCATTATTATGTGAATTGTGTTCACTGATCCTAAATTTGCATGTTAATTTGAAAGCTGTGACCATTCTTTCTTCAGACAAGGATTACAATCAGATAAATTAGAAACGAATTAAAAGAGAAGCATTTCTGGAATGACCTTGCCAACATGTGACTAAGTTGATGACAAAATTAGAAAACTGGAATTGGTGCGCTAAGGACATGTCAAAATAATGCTGCAATAATAGATTCCTTCCTCAACTTAGTCAGCATACAGAAATATGACATTTGACAGAAAATGGTTTAGTTGTAAAATTATATTTTAGGAAAACCAAAATAAAATGTAAGAAATAAATTTGATATTTATATTTCAATAAATTGCTAAAATATATATGCTTTATATCTCTCTGGAGTAATGTGATGACTACTTATTTAATTAAAGACATCTAAATGAACATCTTTCAGGTCTTTAGTGCTGATGAGTAGGAGCGTGTTATCCTGAGGGACAAATGCACATTATTTTAATCCTCCTTTAAAGCTGTGTATGTTTCCTGCTGTAAATCATAGATGCACAAAGTTGACTCGCCTCCAAATGAGGTGAAGCTGCTGTTCCTCTGCTGGAAGCTGCAAATGTTAATACTCATATAAAATATTCTACAAAATTTCTAGAAATATGAAAGATTCATGCTTTAACTTATATTGGGAATTGAAATCTGGACTATGGTGCTTAGAGAATCATAAACCAACCCAAATTGTCTGAACTCACAATAATGATTCAGTCACAGATTGTTCTGATTCAATTATTGGAATGTCATGCAAGACTCCCAAGCCGGCAAAATCAATTGAGTAGTCTACTTCTGCAACAAAACTCATTCCTGAGACAAACATGAATTACACTCTTGTAAAACATTATAGGGCTGATTTTAATTGCCATTGTGTTCCTTGGCATTAGGAGAAAGTGAGGACTGCAGATGCTGGAGATCAGAGCTTAAAAATGTGTTGCTGTAAAAGCGCAGCAGGTCAGGCAGCATCCAAGGAGCAGGAGAATCGACGTTTCGGGCATAAGCCCTTCTTCAGGAATGAGGAGGGTGTGCCAAGCAGGCTAAGATAAAAGGTAGGGAGGAGGGACTTGGGGGAGGGGTGTTGGGAATACGATAGGTGGAAGGAGGTTAAGGTGAGGGTGATAGGCCGGAGAGGGGGTGGGGGCGGAGAGGTCGGGAAGAAGATTGCAGGTCAAGAAGGCGGTGCTGAGTCTGAGAGT
>NC_057713.1:117823972-117825048 GCF_004010195.1 Chiloscyllium plagiosum | reverse complement strand
CTGATAGGGGATGGGAGGGAAATATATCCTTGGTGGTGGGGTCTATTTGGAGGTGGCGGAAATGACGAAGGATGATATGATGTATCTGGAGGTTGGTGGGGTGGTAGCTGAGGACCAGTGGGGCTCTGTCCTGGTGGCGATTGAAGGGGCAGGGTTCAACCGCGGAGGAGCGGGAAGTGGAGGAGATGCGGTGGAGAGCATCGTCAACCATGTCTGAGGGGAAATTGCGGTCTTTGAAGAAAGAGGCTATCTGGATTGTTTGGTATTGGAATTGGTCCTCCTGGGAGCAGGTGCGGCGAAGGCGAAGGAATTGGGAATATAGGATGGCGTTTTTAAATAGGGCAGGGTGGGAGGTGGTGTAATCTAGGTAGCTGTGGGAATCAGTCGGTTTATAGTAAACGTCCGTGTTGAGTCGGTCGTCCGAGATAAAAATGGAGAGGTTGAGGAAGGGGAGGGAGGAGTCTGAGATGGTCCAAGTAAATTTGAGGTCAGGGTGGAAGGTGTTAGTAAAGTGGATGAACTGTTCAACCTCCTCATGGGAGCACGACGTAGCGCCAATACAGTCATCGATGTAGCAGAGGAAAAGGTGGGCGGTGGTGCCAGTGTAGCTGTGGAAGATGGACTGTTCCACATATCCAACGAAGAGGCAGGCATAGCTGGGGCCCATGCAGGTGCCCATGGCTACTCCTTTGGTTTGGAGGAAGTGGGAGGATTGGAAAGAGAAGTTGTTCAGAGTAAGGACCAATTCAGTCAGTCGAAGGAGGGTATCAGTGGAAGGGTACTGGTTGGTACGGCGGAAAAGGAAGAAGCGGAGGGCTTTGAGGCCTTCGTGATGGGGGATGAAGGTGTATAGGGACTGGATCGCCATGGTGAAGATAAGGCGTTGGGGACCGGGGAAGCGAAAATCATGGAGGAGGTGGAGAGCGTAGGTGGTGTCCCAAACGTAGATGGGGAGTTCTTGGACTAAGGGGGACAGGACCGTGTCAAGGTATGCAGAAATGAGTTAGGTGGGGCAGGAGCAGGCTGAGACAATGTGTCGGCCGGGGCAGTCAGGTTTGTGGATTTTGGGTAGGAGG
>NC_057713.1:117823501-117823943 GCF_004010195.1 Chiloscyllium plagiosum | reverse complement strand
GGTGGATGGGAGATCCCCTGTGGTGATGAGGTTATGGATGGTCTGGGAGTGGGAGGTGGGGTCATGGTCAAGGGGGCAGTAGAAGGAGGTGTCCACGAGCTGGCGTTTAGCCTCAGCAATATAAAGATCAGTGTGCCAAACTACCACCGCACCTCCCTTGTCTGCCGGTGTGATGGGGAGGTTGGGGTTGGAGCGGAGGGAGTGGTGGGCTCCAGGTTGCGAGGGTGAGAGGTTGGAGTGGGTAAGAGGGGTTGGACAGGTTGAGGTAGTCAATGTCGCAGCGGCAGTTGGCTATGAAGAGAATGAGGGCGGGTAAGAGGCCAGCACGGGGTGTCCAGGTGGATGGGGTGTGTTGGAGGTGGGAGAAGGGGTCGTCAGAGGGTGGGCGGGAGTCCTGGTTGAAGAAGTAGGCGCGGAGGCAAAGGCGGCGGAAGAAATGCTC
>NC_057713.1:117815150-117822863 GCF_004010195.1 Chiloscyllium plagiosum | reverse complement strand
ACTCCCTCCGCGACTCCCTTGTCAAGTCCACACCCCCCACCAACCCAACCTCCACTCCTGGCACCTTCCCCTGCACCTGCAAGAAATGCAAAACTTGCGCCCACACCTCCCCCTCACTTCCCTCCAAGGCCCCAAGGGATCCTTCCATATCCATCAGAAATTCACCTGCACCTCCATACACATCATTTACTGCCTCTGCTGCACCCGATGTGGCCTCCTATATATTGGGGAGACAGGCCGCCTACTTGCGGAACATTTCAGAGAACACCTCTGGGACACCCGCACCAACCAACCCAACCGCCCCGTGGCTAAACACTTTAACTCCCCCTCCCACTCCGCCAAGGACATGCAGGTCCTTGGCCTCCTCCATCGCCAGACCATGGCAACACAACGCCTGGAGGAAGAGCACCTTATCTTCCACCTAGGAACCCTCTAACCACAAGGGACGAATGCAGATTTCTCCAGCTTTCTCATTTCCCCTCCCCCCACCTTTTCTCAGTCCCAACGTCCCTCCCCCAACTCCCTCCTCCCTACCTTTTATCTTAGCCTGCTGGACACACTTTGCTCATTCCTGAAGAAAGGCTTATGCTTGAAACGTCGATTCTCCTTGTCCCTGGATGCTGCCTGACCTACTGCGCTGTTCCAGCAACACATTTTCAGCTCTGATCTCCAGCATCTGCAGACCTCACTTTCACCCTTACTCTATACACCAGGCCTTGTTATCACATAGTCTGCCATTACACACTACCTATTGTTAGCCACTAACAATCTCTATTAACAGCCATTCATGCTCTTAGCCAGATCATTATCCACTACTTTGTCTGTCTAATTGTTCATCTCTCCATTTGGGCTCGACCCCCAGCTATCATTTACTCCTTAACCCCTCCCCCCACCCTATTGCCTGCATATAAATTTACATTTTCCGAGCTGCCATCAGTTCTGAGGAATGTTTACCGGACTCAAACGTTAACCCTGATTTCTCTTCACAGATGCTGCCAGACCTGCTGAGCTTTTCCAGCAATTTCTGTTTTTATTTTGATTTACAGCATCCACAGTTCTTTTTGTTTTTAAAATGTTATGTTGTTTTCCAATGACCATACATCGTTGACAGTTAAATAACTGAGAGATCATCATTAGTACTCAACAAACCTCATACAGTTATGATTATAAATCATAATTTACAATGTTGTTCATCATTTATATAAATGATTTGGATGAGAATAAAGGAGGCATGGTTCGTAAGTTTATGGAAGACACCAATAGTCACAGACTTTATCAGCAAGTGTGTGGAGGACTGCATACCAAGGAAGAGAATCTGGATGTTCCCCAAGAGGAAACTCTGGATGAATCAGGACATACAGAACCTGCTAAAAACCAGGTGTGTGGCCTTCAGATCAGAAGACCCACTCAAGTATAAGGAAACTAAGTATGACCTTTGCAGAGCCATTAAGACAACCACTAATACCGATCGAAACTAGAGACACAGACAGACACCCAGCGACTATGGCAAGGATTCTAAAATCACAGATTCTAAAAAGAGACAGCGCAAGATAGCAGACGATGACGTATCCCTTCCAGATCGTCTTAATGCCTTGTCTGCTCACTTTGAGCAGAATTTTGCTGGAGAGGTAACAAATATTCTGACAAGTCCCGATGAACCTATCCCAACAGTTACTGCGTCAGAGGTCAGATCAGTTTTCCTTCGTGTGAATCCAAGGAAAGCGATGGGATCAGACGGAGTATCAGGCCGTGCACTCAGAGCATGAGCAGATCAACTGGCAGAGGTCTTCTCAGACATCTTCAACCTCTCCCTGCAGCAGGCCACTGTCCCTGCCTATTTCAAGAGGGCCAACATCATCCCTGTACCTAAGATGGCTCCAGCAACATGTTTCAATGACTACCGCTCAATGGGCCGAAATTCAGTAATCATGAAGTGCTTTGAAAGGCTGGTCATGGCATTAATCAACTCGAGCCTCCCCAAGTCTCTTGACCTACTCCAATTTGCCAATCAGACCAACAGATCCACATCAGATACCATATCATTTGCCCTTCACTCCTCCCTAGAACATCTTGACACCAAGAACAGCTACGCAAGAATCCTACTTATTGACTACAGTTCAACATTATTATCCCCTCAAGATTGATTACTAAACCTAGTGATCTTGGACTAAGTGCCACTCTCTGCAACTAGATCCTCAGTTTCCTAACCCACAGGCCACAATCAGTGAAGATTGGGGACAATATTTCATCTTCACTAACACTCAACACTGGAGTCCCCAAGGGTGTACTCAGCCCCCTACTGTACTCACTGTATACCCATGACTGCATCGCCAAATACCAGAGTAATGCCATTTACACGTTCGCTGATGACACCACCATAGTCAGTCGAATCTCAGATGGCAACAAAACAGACTTCAGACGGGAGGTGGAAGATCTGGAAAAATGGTGCACTGAGAACAGCCTAGCTCTCAATGCTGGCAAAACTGAGGAAGTCATTATTGACTTTCGGTGGGATGTTACTCATTGCCCCTATGCATTAACAGGACAGAGGTGGAATGAGTGGAGAGTGTCAAGCTCCTGGGAGTGGTCATCCACAACAAGCTTTCTTGACTCTTCATGTGTACACACTGGTTACAAAGGCCCACCATGTCTCTTCTTCCTCAGGCAGCTGAGGAAATTTGGCATGAGGCAGATACCCTTGCCAACCTTTATAGGTGCGCCATTGAGAGCATTCTGTCTGGATATATCACTACCTGGTGTGGCAACTGTACCATTCAAGATCGGAGACGGTTACAGAGAGTGGTGAACTCGGCCGGGACAATCACAAAGGTCAACCTCCCATCTATAGAGTCCATCTACCAGGCCCGTTATCAAGGAAAGACCTCCAGCATTCTCAAAGATCCATCCCACTCTGGCAATGTTTTTCTACAACCTCTACCATCATGGAGAAGGTACAGAAGCCTGAACACATGCACCAGCTGGTTTTGAAACAGTTTCTACCCTATTGTTGTTAGAATACTGAATAGACTCACAAATTCTTAACATTTCCCTGTACCTGTGTTTTTGTTTTTGCCACTGTTTACCTATTATTTACTTATCTATGCTACTTAACTATAGGATCTGCCCATATTACTCACAAAGCAAAGCTTTTCACTGTGCCTCAGTACACGTGACAATAAATTCAATTCAATTCAATAGTGGACAGTGAAGGAGGTTATCTAAGATTACAATGAGATCTTGGATCACCCATGAATGGTAAATTGAGTTTCGATAAATGCAAGGTGTTGTATTTTGGTAAGACAAACCAGGGCAGACTTATACAGTTAATGGTAGGCCCCTTGAAATTGTTCTTTCAGTTTTTAGTTATTCAGGAAACGTTGGATAATTAAAAACCAAAACCAACTCCTGGGAAATTAATAACTTGATTCCTCAATTTAGCAAATATACCCTCAACTGTATCTTCCCCCAATGCCATATAACCTCAATCTGATACCTGCTTCCAAATGAGACCTGACACCTACTTACTCCACCTAGCACCCAATATCCCATCCAGGAACCTGATAGGTGCCTCCATCACTGGACCTGATACTTCCCACTATGTCTGTGATCTGACATCCCAGTCACCTCCTGCTGACAACTATGACAATCTTCCTATCTTCGTGTCTGCACTAAATGACATGATAAGACTAAAATAATATAAGCCTATCACTTTTGACTGAAGAAGCAAAGTGGAAAAAGGCCAAGGCAAGGCAATGCAAGACCAGGATACTGTGAGATAAGGTCAGAATGGGTGAGTTCAATGACAAGGAGTGAAGAGCTTGAAGATGCAGCCTGGTCCATCCAGTCCTTGGGCTGGGTGTATATCCATTAGCACAAAGTGTCCTTGGTACAGCATTGAATTGCATAAGTGGACTGGAGATGTGCCATGAGAGTTCTTAAAGGTTGCAACCTGTCAGATGCCAATGTCTGTAGATGTATGGTGCATGTTGGCCGGGACCCACGCAGAGTGCCACACAGTTGGGAAAATAGGGTGAGATTGGTAGTAATGAGGTTCTCAGCTTAAACAACAAAGGGCCGATGCTCTGAGCACATGTTAACAGGTGAGACAAGAATCTTAATGGTGTGTGCCAGAAGCCCTCCTTCCATCCATTTGTGTGGATTAGCTGTCAGTATTCTGCAAGCTTACTTTTCTTAGACATAATTTCCCTTCCTCCCATCTGCCAGACAGAAACTAGAAAGCAACAATTCACAATATGTGAGTCAGAGGTTTGCTGGAGGCCTCCATCTTGGACAGCAGTCACCCTCATCTCAGTGCAAAGTGTCTGCATGCATCAGGTCCACTGATGTCATTGGATATGTACCAGCCTCTCCACACTCTTCTAGTACATCTCAGATCCACTCAAAATTGAGTTCAACACTTCAATGTTGCAGTATGGAGCACACTGGCTCCTTTGCAACCTGCTGCTCGGACACTTAGTTTATAGAAATAGACACCCATTTTGTAGATTGGACCTCATAACGTTTCATGGCTTCTTGTTTGCTCTCCAAACCCATCAGTCACTTTACACCGATTTGGATAGTAACAGCATCTCTGCTTGGCCTTTATGAATTTTGCCCACTCAGCCAGACCTTAAAGACTCCACAGTACATCTGCCTTCACTTGCCTCATATTTTAGCACATAGCAGATTGTCATGTTTGTTAGCATTGATGAGACAAGAAGGTTGGCATGTTGCTGTACAGCACAGTGCTACAACAATGTCACACCAGCAGCAGGTGTGCAGCTTACGTAGAAAATGCATGTGATGTGCTGCAAATAAATGGCCATGTCTCAGTCTAAGGGGAGTACTCAATCATGTTAAGGGAAACCGTCTCTGTCCAGGGATGCAAGCATGATTGTTTAAGGGCAGCATCTGCTCTCAGTCCAGAGGTTTCAACACAATTAGTTGCCCACCTGGGCTGGTCAACTTCATGGAGTCTGGGGGGACTGAGCGACAGTCAGCCGTGCACGTCCAATTCAACCAATTTTGTGAGCTGTGTTAAGTCAGTCAGAGGGCTGCATGCGTATCAATCCAAATTGGGGCTATTTGTCAAGATTCGTCGGGGTTAGTGGGACATGGTCAGACTGGGTACATGCTAAAGGTGTTGTGGAGATGTTGGTCAAATTAATTCTGGGATTGAAGGCAACATGATGGGTCACGGATGGGACAATGATTGTCAAGGGAAAATTCAATATATTAATGGGGCATGGGGACAGGGAGCTGGTTAAAGGTGGAATGATCTCACAGTAAAAAGTGTGGATTATTGTGGGAGTGAGTGTTGTCAATTGAACAACCACACTGGCCTTGATGAGGGGTTGGGGACAGTGCTGCAATGAAGCCGAGGATTTCTCTTTGAGTTCTTTCATGCTGGCCCCTGATGAGACCTGAGAGATAAATGACAATCTTAGCATTTGAGTGTCTTCTGGTACAGCATCTGACTGTCACTGGTTTTCTCAGTGGACAAACCAACATGGCTTCTCTTGAAGACTCCAGTTAAAAGTTACCATTGGGTCACAATCCACACAGCTGCTGCTTGGAAAAATGAGAAAAATGTTCCATGACAGCTGCCTTTAAATGTTAAAAAAACTTTACCTTACAGTCATTTCCAAATTTACTGCCTGCTCTTCTCCTTCTCTTCACCTATAAATATTGGATCAAACATCCCAACAGTGGTGGCATTGTGAGAACAAACTGCTGATTGACCAATAGCTCTAGAAGGTGCACTCCAGTCTCTGAAGGGATCAAGAGTCTTAGCTGCAATTAATTAATTGCCAGATATGTATTAAAGGTGGTCTCGGGTCTCAAAAAAGTGTGTTTCACCCTGACATTTGTATCTTTCATCAGGCAATTGCATTCCCAACAATATTCTGCCCAAAATGAATTTTAACATGAGATCAAATCCAATTATCATGCTTTTCACCATTTGAGTCTTGGACAATGTTTTGAGAGTTCACACGTCATGTGGAGATTTGATAGAAATGCTAGATGATATTACTGGTTGAGAAAGTGGTAAACACCTTCTGAGTGTGATGCGAGAGAGAAGGCTGATGAGGAAAGAACTGATAAACGTATACGTGCTATGAACAAACTGCCCTGAGGTACCTGAATAGATCGAAATATTTTATGTACCAACGTCACATCTGTATTAACCTTGGAAAAGACAAAAAGGCAAAAGCAATAATTTTCAAATACTGTCTTTGTCAAAATCCCCCTTGGGCTTGGTTGAAGTTGAGTGTCAGTTTGTATTTGACAACAATTGATATGTGCTTCAGCCAATTTTCATTTATCACTCACTCATGTCAACTCTTCCCATATTATTAGTAGTTCTTGTTACACCAGACTCTCCCCAAAAAATCATCTGAAACAATACTAACCTTTAGCCAGCTTCTCATATGTGCTTCACCAAGAATAAATAACTTGCAATGTCATTGGGATGGAAGTTGAGAAAAAGATGGTGTTGTAAGATTTTTAAAAACATATTTTCAGAACAAAAATCCAGTTTAATACACTCCATCAATATGTATATGCACGTATATAACACTCTAAATATATTCAAACACCACAAGGTGCTTAACAGGAGCATTATGAAGCAAAATAAGACACAGAGTCGACTAAGGAAACAATATATCAGGTGACCAAAACTCGGTCAAGGGTCTGGATTTAAGGAGTGTCTTAAATGAGAAAATAAGGTAGAGTCATCGAGTCATAGAGATGTACAGCATGGAAACCCAACCCATCCATGCCGACCAGATATCCCAACCCAATCTAGTCCCACCTGCCAGCACGCAGTCCATATCCCTCCAAACCCTTCCTATTCATATACCCATCCAAATGCCTCTTACATGTTGCAATTGTACCAGCCTCCATCACCTCCTCTGGCAGCTCATTCCATACACGTACCACCAAAAACTTGACCCGTAAATCTCTTCTATATATTTCCCCCTTCACCATAAAACTATGCCCTCTAATTCTGGACTCCCCGACCCCAGGGAAAAGACTTTGCCTATTTACCCTATCCATGCCCCTCATAATTTTGTAAACCTCTATAAGGTCACCCCTCAGCCTCCGTTGCTCCAGGGAAAACAGCCCCAGCCTGTTCAGCCTCTCCCTGTAGCTCAAATACTCCAACCCTGGCAAAAATCCTTGTAAATCTTTTCTGAACCCTTTCAAGTTTCACAACATCTTTCTGATAGGAAGGAGACCAGAACTGCATGCAATATTCCAGCCGGAACATGACCTCCCAACTCCTGTACTCAATGCTCTGACCAATGAAGGAAAGCATACCAAATGCCTTCTTCACTAGCCTATGAACTTGCGATTTCACTTTCAAGGAGTTATGAACCTGCACTCCAAGGTCTCTTTGTTCAGCAACTCTCCCTAGGACCTTACCATTAAGTGTATAAGTCCTGCTAAGATTTGCTTTCCCAAAATGCAGCACCTCACATTTATCTGAATTAAACCCCATCTGCCACTCCTCAGCACATTGGCACATCTGGTCAAGATCCTGCTGTAACCTGAGGTAACTCTCTTCGCTGTCCACTACACCTCCAATTTTGGTGCCATCTGCAAACTTACTAACTGTACCTCTTATGCTCGCATCCAAATCATTTATGTAAGTGACAAAAAGTAGAGGGCCCAGCACCGATCCTTGTGGCACTCCACTGGTCACAGGCC
>NC_057713.1:117804342-117814843 GCF_004010195.1 Chiloscyllium plagiosum | reverse complement strand
GATTTATCCACCTTTAACCATTTCAAGACATCCAGCACTTCCTCCTCTGTAATCTGGACATTTTGCAAGATGTCACCATCTACTTCCCTATAGTCTATATCTTCCATATCCTTTACCACAGTAAATACTGATGCAAAATATTCATTTAGTATCTTCCCCATTTTCTGTGGCTCCACACAAAGGCCGCCTGCTGATCTTTGAGGGGCCCTATTCTCTCCCGAGTTACCCTTTTGCCCTTAATATATTTATAAAAACTCTTTGGATTCTCCTTAATTCTATTTGCCAAAACTAACTCATGTCCCCTTTTTGCCCTCCTGATTTCCCTCTTAAGTATACTCCTAAATCCTTTATACTCTAAGGATTCACTCGATCTATCCTGTCTATACCTGACATATGCTTCCTTCTTCTTCTTAACCAAACCCTCAATTTCTTTAGTCATCCAGCATTCCCTATACCTACCAGCCTTCCCTTTCAACCTGACAGGAATATACTTTCTCTGAATTCTTATTATCTCATTTCTGAAGGCTTCCCATTTTTCAGCCGTCCCTTTACCTGTGAACATCTACTCCCAATCAGCTTTCGAAAGTTCTTGCCTAATACCGTCAAAATTGGCCTTTCTCCAATTTAGAACTTCAACTTTTAGATCTGGTCTATCCTTTTCCATCACGATTTTAAAACAAATAGAATTATGGTTACTTGCCCCAAAGTACTGCCCCACTGACATCTCAGTCACCTGCCCTGCCTTATTTCCCAACAGTAGGTCAGGTTTTGCACCTTCTGTAGTTGGTGCATCCACATACTGAATCAGAAAATTGTCTTGTATGCACTTAAGAAATTCCTCTCCATCTAAACCCTTAACACTATGGCAGTCCCAGTCGATGTTTGGAAAGTTAAAATCCCATACCATGACTACCCTATTATTCTTACAGATAGTTGAGATCTCCTTACAAGTTTGTTTCTCAATTTCCCTCTGACTATTAGGAGGTCTATAATACAATCCCAATAAGGTGGTCATCCCTTTCTTATTTCTCAGTTCCACCCAAATAACTTCCCTGGATGTATTTCAGGGAATATCCTCCCTCAGCACAGCTGTAATGCTATCCCTTNGTTTAAATCCTCCCGAGCAGCTCTAGCAAATTTCCCTGCCAGTATATTAGTCCCCTTCCAATTTAGGTGCAATCCGTCCTTCTTGTACAGGTCACTTTCACCCCAAAAGAGATTCCAATGATCCAAAAACGTGAATCCTTCTCCCATACACCAGCTCCTCAGCCATGCATTCATCTGCTCTAGCCTCCTATTCCTGCCCTTACTAGCTCGTAGCACTGGGAGTAATCCAGATATTACTACCCTTGAGGGCCTCCTTTTTAAATTTCTGCCTAACTCTCTGTAATCTCCCTTCAGAGTCTCAATCTTTTCCATTCCTGTGTCATTGGTTCCAATGTGGACAATGACCTCCTGCTGGCCCATCTCCCCCTGAGAACATTCTGCACCCTCTCTGAGACATCCTTGATCCTGGCACCAGGGAAACAACACACCATTTTGCCTTTTCGGCTGGCCACAGGAACGCCTTTCTGTACCTTGGACTAGAGAATCCCGTAACACAACCGATCCCTTGGAAGCTGACGTACCCCTCGTTGCATTAGAGCCAACTCAATACCAGGAACTTGGCTGTTCATGATACGTTCCCCTGAGAATCCACCCCCTACATTTTCCAAAACAGCATAACTGTTTGAAATGAGTATATCCACAAATGACTCCTGTACTAGTTGCCTTCCTCTCTTACCTTTCCTGGAGTTAACCCATCTGTGTGACTTATCTGAGACTTGCACCCCTTCCTATAACTGCCATCCATTACATACTGTGGCTGTTGCAAATTCCTCATTGCTTCTAACTGTCTCTCCAACTGATCCATTCGATCTGATAAGATTCGCATCCAACAGCATTTACGGCAGATATAATCCGCAGTAACCCTTAAACTCTCTTTAAACTCCCACATCTGACAAGAAGTACATATCACTCTATTAAAGGCCATTTTTGCTCCTTCACAATCTACAGACCCAGAAAATAACACCGTCTTATTCCTCTACAAATACTGCCTCAGGTTAAGTTAGTAGTTATGGCTTGTATTTTAAGTTTAAGAGACATATCTCCAAAAAACATATAAAAAATCAAGAAAGAACTCACTCTATTCCCTACTGCAGATTCTCTGCAAGCCACACTTAAAAACAACGACTAACCTATCTGATTCTGTGCTGTGAACTTCGCCCAACAGTTCCTCCAAGATGAGTTGTGAATTTCACTGTTTGTTAATTTTCCCAGATGCACTCCGATGTCCAGTGATACATGAATTCAAACAGCAAAGGCAGCAACTGTGCAGGTTCCCTCTCTCTCTTCTGCAATTACCTTACCATGTGCTTCCTTTGTCTGTTCTTCTCCTTTTTAATACTGCTGTTGTTTTGACTTTTTTTTTCTCCAAAGTTCCAGAACAATGCAACAGTATATAAAACAGTAATTGCTGCTCCTGGAATTTGAGGAAATCACCTCCAGCATCTAAAATACCTCAAAAAAGCAGCAGCTGTTACAGCCAGAAATTTTTCACATCCTCCATCTTGGATTACCAGAATCGAGAAACTGCACTTAAGAGAATTCAAGTTTGTAGGGTCTGACAGATGACTACTCCACATATGGTAGCCAAGCAATGAAATTAGAGATGTTCAAGGGGTCACAATTAGATGTATACAAATATTATGGAATGTTGTGAAAGAGTGTAAGGATTTGAAAGCAAAAATGAGAATTTTTGAAATAAACACTTGACTGAAAGCCACTCTTGGGCAGTGAACACAGGGACCATAGTAGAATGGGACAAGTTAGAAGACACGCAAAAGGTTCCTTGAATGACCTCAAGTTTATAGTGGGTATTTTGGGAGAAGTAAGCCAAGAATGCGTTGGACAAAGTTTATAACTTTCTTGTAATTATGTTGGAGGTGATGGGGTGGAAACCATCCAGAATAGTCCTGGATTAGCTAGCAGATGAAAGAAGGAGCTAACAGTCCTTTATATGGTCCAGCCAGAATGATGACATTTTTTTCAATATATTCTTTCAAATTTCCATCATTTGAACAGAACAGAATGGAGATATGCCAAGCCAAGCAGAGTGAATGGAAAAGGAGAGAATAATAGTTCTATTGGACAACAGGATGTCAAAGATAAAGATGAGGATGCAGTTGAGTGAATTAGCAACAGCAACAGAAATTTTGCTGTAAATGTAGGATGAATTGTGGGATTTTTCTTTTCTGGAGCATACACAGGAGGAAGAAGGAACAAAATATAAAAGTCTCAGTTTAGTAGTCAGAGATAAATCTTCCTGTGACTGATATGATGGAACCAGCAAGATCACATGAGACAGTTAGTTCAATAGAGGTAGTGATGAACATGGATTGGGGAGTTTACAGTAAGAAATAAACTTGAAATGGTTAAGAGAGTAGGGGACCCAAAGGAGAGAAAACAGGATGCATTTAAATGGAGGCATAAAATATTGCCAATGAGACATTGTTTGATACAAAGGACAAAGGAAGACATCAGTAAAGATATCTCAGTGAGAAAACTTTTCCCATACTTCAGAGAGCAGCAGAGCATAAAGCCTTTGAATGACAGATTTGAAATGAGATGGGATTTTGGAGCCTGTGAGATGTTTTGTTTTCATATAAAATTATGGTAATCGTGCCAGAGGAATTAAATCCTCCCCTACTACAAGAACCTTCAAGCATCAAGCTCTCCAGCTCAGGTACAAACAATAACAACAATTTATCAACCCTCTCAATGAACTGGAAGCGGTCTTCAAGTTGGATGGAATGTCAATGACACGATAGTGAAATTGGCAACTCTTTAGTTTGCAGAGTTTCTTAGTTTGCTTTTTTTCTGTAGTTTATGGAGAAAGTGATTTTCTATATTTTTCTTTTGGCAGAACAAATGGAAGCATGGTTTAAATCATATAGCAGTTTGAACACCATGAGCTGTGACGGGACATCTAGAAGAATGTATGAGTAGTCTAGTGACGACTATCCTTATGTCGCGAACAACTCACTGCATCTTTTAATTAAGTTTGGGATGTCAAGGGACGATTCTCACAAGATGGCAGCAAGTTACCTTTTAAGAGGGATTATTGCTTATTAACAATTAATTGTGAATCTCATCTCATTAACATGCACTTTTCTATCTTACCAGGGACTCTGAGCAAACTAGACATTGAAAACATGGAAGTCAGAGCATGTACCTAGCATTGTTTGCTTTAAAATATCACCATGTTGTATGTGAGGTAGTTTCATTTGACCATATCCTCAATTTGTCGCCATTGATCATCATGCCCAAATTGATAGCTTCCATGGAGTCATATGCAACCCATCTTCAGTCTATGCAAGCAAATCTTTTATTGCCAGCCAATCCTATCTGACGTATGAACACTCTTGCCCTGGGATGTTGTTTGATCATAAGCAACATGGAGGTCCTTTAGAGCAATCAGACAGCTGAAGCCGTCAGGTACCCAATCTGATTTCTATGTCAGGTGTTTTCGATGTCTTGTTTGTTTGGAGTGTTTGGTAACATAGTAAGCTCATTATCAATGTGGTGAATTGGACCATTAACAAAATATTTAACAAGCAAAAGTCTGTGAATTGGCAATGTATACCTTCTCTCAGAAGAACCATAAGATAAACTAGAAACATCCAAAAACAGGACATTGACACTAGCTAGATCTGATCATTATCAGACATGACTCTTTGAACCACATTCTCAAGATTCACAGCCCTACCTCCGCACAAATGGTGATACAGATCACTCTCTGTGTGCATCAGGGTTAGGATTGAAGATTCTTTTCATTCAAAGCAGATGTAACCATTCTCACATCAACAATCATTGTGTCCAACCCATACAAGAGTTCATTGTTGCATGACTGGATTGAACAAGCATTCCCACACAGCATGGAGAAATGATATCAAACACAGTTTGAGAAACAAGAGTGGAAAAGTGCTGGCATGCTGAAGTTCACATCACTGTCGTGGAACATGTCAATGAAACCAAGTGTTCTGCTGCCATTTATCATGAGTGAGAGAGAAAAGATGCTGGATGTACTAAGAATTGCTCAAAATAAAGTTCAACAGGCTGCAAGGCAGTGCATTAACAATTACTACTCACAATTTTGCCTGATATTTTAGATGTCCTTTGACATAAAGAATGCTAGGGGCATGAATGAAAAGATTAAACTGGCAACAGGTCCATATTCAAAGGATCTGCTCCATTGAAAACAAAGGTAGGGAAGCCCATCACTGATTGCAATAAGTAATTGGAGAGATGACATAGTGGCACAGTGGTTAGCACTGCTGCCTCACAGTGCCAGAGACCTGGGTTCAATTCCCGCCTCAGGCACTTGTCTGTGTGGAGTTTGCACGTTCTCTCCGGGTGATCCGGTTTCCTCACACAGTCCAAAAACGTGCAGGTTAGGTGAATTGGCCATGCTAAATTGAAGGGGTAATAGGTGTAGGTGAATGGGTCTGGGTGGGTTGCTCTTTGGACGGTCGGTGTGGACTTGTTGGGCCAAAGGGCCTGTTTCCACACTGTAAGTAATCTAATCTAAAAGATGGCAGGATCTGTACCTTTGAGTTGCACTTCAAGGAGAACACAGTTACCAAGGAAGGTCTAGAGACATTAAAAGCCAGCTGGTCAATGGCAGACCTGAATGAAGAACTAACATTGGAGTAGCTCAGCAAAGCTATTGACTTCCTTCTGTGGGGGACAAAACTCCAGATGCTGGTGTTCAGAGTTTAGAAAAGATTTACAAGGATGTTGCCCGGGTTGGAGGATTTGTGCTATAGGGAGAGATTGAATAGGCTGGGGCTGTCTTCCCTGAGGGGTGACCTCTAGAGGTTTATAAAATCATAAGGAGCATGGGTAGGATAAATAGACTAGGTCTTTTCTTTGGGGTGGGGGAATCCAGAACTAGAGGGCATAGGTATGGGTGAGAGGGGAGAAATTTGAAAGGGACCTAAGGGGCAACTCTTTCACACAGAGGATGGTGTGTGTATGGAATGAGCTGACAGAGGAAGTGGTGGAGGCTGATACAATTACAACATTTAAAAAGCATCTGGATGGGTATATGCATAGGAAGGGTTTAGAGAGATATGGGCGAGGTGCTGGCAAATGGGACTAGGTCAGGTAAGGATATCTGGTCAGCATGGATGAGTTGGACCAAAGGGCTTGTTTCTGTGTTGTACACCCCTAAGACCCTTTGGTGCAATATCACTCAAACTAATCATGACGTGATTTGTACAAACCTCTCTGTTGCCCTGAGGAGAAAAGGGCAGTGCTTCAGGTTATGCATGAAACAAATGGGGAGTTTTTTTATATTCATTCATAGAATGTCATTGCTGGTTGAGCCAGCATTTATTGCCCATTCTTAATTGCCGATAAGAAGGTGGTGGTGAGACACTTTCTTGAACTGTTACAGTGTGTCACACAAAGTGCTGTTCGGAAGAGTTGCAAGATTTTGATCCAGTGAAAATGGTAATTTTGTTTCAAGTCAGGCTGGTGTATGACTTGGAGGGAAAATTGCATCTGATGGTGTTCCCATACATTTATTCTCCTTATCCAGCTAGGTGGCAGAGATCAAGGCCTTGGAAGATGCTATTAAGGAATGTTGGTGAGTTGCAACTTATAAATGGTATATACTGCTGCAACTGTGTATGAGTGGTGAAGGTAATAATGCTGAGGTATGACTCCAAGCAAACGACAGCTTCGCAAATCCTTATTCACTTCAATTTTGCTCGGGCTTCTTGATACCTTATTCCTAAAATACAGTCTTGATGTCAAGAGTAGTTGTTCTCATTTCATATCTAAGTTCAGCTTTTTTGTCCCCATGTTTAGATAAAGGCTGTAATGAAGTCATGAGCTGACTGGCTCTGGTGGAATGCAATAAGCAGTTCACTGTTGAATAAGTGCCATTTAATAACAAGATCTCTAGGCACTTCCATCATTTTGTTGATGATTGAGCATAGACTGATAGTATAGAGATTAACTGAATTGGATTTATTCTACTTCTTTTTCTTCATAGGACAGTTATTGGAGGTAGACACGTGTTGTGGCTATACTGATGCAGCTTGGCTAGATGTAAAACTATTTGTGGAGCACAAGTCTTCAGTATTGTTTTCAGAATATTATCATCTTGTATACTGTTTGCAGTATCATTTGTCATCAGCCACCTCCTGTTATCAGCTGGAGTGAATCCCTTCTGCATTCTTTCTTGAACTAGGATGTGAACCCTTGGCATAACAGTAATGTTAGAGTGGGGGATATGGGCTATGAGGTTGCAGGTTGTGGTTAAATGCAATCCTGCTGCTACTGATGGCCCAAAGCACTTCAAAGATGCCCAGTTTTGAGTTGTTGGATCTATTTTAAAAATCTATCCTATTTAGTTGGGGTGGCACGATGGCTAGCACTGCTGTCTCACAGCCCCAGGGTCCAAGGTTCAATTCCAGCCTCAGTTGACTATCTGCATGGAGTTTACACATGCTTCCCTGTGTCTGCATGGGTATCCTCTGGGTGCTCCAGTTTCCTTCCACATTCCAAAGATGTGCAGGTCAGGTGAATTGGCCTTGCTGTTAGGTACGTTAGTCAGAGGGAAATGGGTCTGGATGGGTTACTCTTTGGATGGTCGGTGTGGACTTGTTGGGCTGAAGGGCCTGTTTCCACACTTCAGGGAATCTAATCTAAAAAAAAGCACAGTGTTAGTGCCATACATGTGATGGAGCAAGCCTCAACATGAAGCTGAGACTTTATCTTATGTGGTTGGTCACTCTGAGCAATGCCATTACATTCAGATGTATGTGCAACAGGTAGCTTGGTAAAGATGAGGTGAAGTAGGATTGAGTTTGAGTTTGATTTATTGTTGTTACATGTGCCAAGATACATTGAAATATGTTGTTTTGCGTGCTATACAGGCAGATCATACCATACAAAGTGCTTCAGGCTAGCTGAACAGAGTGCAAAATACAATGTTCCAGAGAAGGTGCACAGAGAGAGATCAACATTAACATTTGAGAGATCTGATCAAAATTCTAATAACAGCAGAGAAGAAGCTGTTCTTGAAACTATTCATATGTATCTTCAAATTTTATATCTTCTGCCCAACAAAATATGGTGGAAGACAGTATAACCGGAGTGGGATAGGTCTTTGATTATGGACTGGGCTGTGTTCATGACTCTCTGCAGTTCTTGAGGTCTTGGGAAGAGCATTTGCCATACCACTGCATCCAGATAGGATGTTTTCTATGGTATAGCTATAAAAATTGGTAAGAGTCGTTGTATATGTGCCAATTTTCCTTAGCCTTCTGGGAAGTAGAGGGATTGTTGTACTTTTTTGACCGTCATGACAACGTGGGTGGACCAGGACAGATTATTAGGAGATCACCAATCCCAAGAACTTGACGGTCTCGACCATTGCCACCTCAGCAACATTGATGGTGACAGGTGCGTGCTGATCAAGCTTAACCTCATGTTGGTCCACTCACCATCTGCCACAGACTCAGTCTCACAGCCATGTCATTAGCTTATAAGTAGAGGCGCAACGTTTGGAGATGGACGTCTCCCTTACAACCCTAGGTGCTTCTTCCAATTGATGTTCAACAAGGAGAAATAATGTTTCAAGAAACTAAGAAAACAATATTTGGTAAAGAATCTTTCATAGTATAAATCTCAAAAGACACTTATTTAACTGATGCCGTGATGTCTATGGAGTCTGGAGCTAACATTGAGGGCCAAGATTGGAATGGTGCTGGGAAAGGACAGCAGGTCAGGCAGCATCCGAGCAGCAGGAACCGAAACATTGATTTTCCTGCTCCTCGGATGCTGCCTGACCTGCTGTGCTTTTCCAGCACCATTCTAATCTTGATTCTGATCTCCAGTCCTCACTTTTGTCTAGTTGATTTTAACATTGAGGGCTCCCAGTGCAACTCCTTTTTAACTGTACTCCACTTTGTCACCTCCTCTGTCTGGGTGCCAAGACAGAATATACCCATGAATGGTGAGAGTAGTCTCTAGGACATTACTTCTAAGACATTATTCAACAACTATGATTAATACATTTTCTTGACATATTAGTACAGAGGATTATGTAGGGTTGACAGCGCTAATTTTGCTGATGTCGTTTCTGGTGCCAAGATCATTGCTGGGTGGTCCCTTTACTTTCATTCATTCTTTAGATTGTACACACTAGATAGATATAACTGGATGGCTTGCTAAACAATTCAGAAAACAATTAAGGCATAAACACATTGCTGTAGATCTAGAGTTGCATGTAAGTTCGATTAGGTAAGGGGACAAATTTCCTTCCCAACAAACAAGAATGAAACATGGGTGATTGTTTTGTGACAACCAACAGTGCTTTCACAGTCATTATGACATGAGCTTTTAATTCCAGGTTTATTGATGGAACCAAAATTACAGTAGGTATTATTATTTCCCCTGAGCATCAGCTCTGGCCTCTCAATTCATAGTCCAGTGACTTTATCATTACACGTGCACCTCTGTAAGAACAGGTTTGACCACAGTAATTACAACAACTAATGATGTATCTTCTTGTTGAGAATCCTGGGAAAAGTATTTGTTACCAGAGTAGCTTCAGAACTAGACCGTTTATATTTGATATAATCTTCCCAGTCTAGCAGCTGCAAGAGAATTTGCATGAACAAAGGAGATCACTGTGTATCATCTTCACTGATGTCACCAAAGTATTTGATCACATGAGCACAGCCAATTTATTTAAGCAGCTGGAGAACATTGGCTGTCCTCAGTGTACTTGTCTACAATGATCAGACCTGGATAACATGTGCTGGGCAGGAGAAAGCCAGAACAGTTTCCAGCTTCACTGTTTCAGACATATGCTCAGTATCACTTGGCATGACAAAGTCATCAATTCAGAGCTCTGGAGCATATCGATTCATTAGGATACACTCAATGCTGAGCCAACAACACCTGCATTGGCTTGGATAGATTATGACCATATGCACAAAGTCCTTCAGTATGGTGAACTGATCATAGATTATGCGTTTAGACAATAAACAATAGGTGCAGGAGTAGGCCATTCTGCCCTTCGAGCCTGCACCACCATTCAATATG
The DNA here is from genome assembly GCF_004010195.1 of Chiloscyllium plagiosum. Lineage (NCBI taxonomy): Eukaryota > Metazoa > Chordata > Chondrichthyes > Orectolobiformes > Hemiscylliidae > Chiloscyllium > Chiloscyllium plagiosum. Next base: position 117,804,679 of record NC_057713.1, on the reverse strand, counting down.
ATCATGGCTGATCATTCTTAATCAGTATCCTGTTCCTGCCTTATCTCCATAACCCTTGATTCCACTATCCTTGAGAGTTCTATCCAACTCTTTCTTAAATGAATCCAGAGAATGGGCCTCCACTGCCGTCTGGGGCAGAGCATTCCACACAGCCACCACTCTCTGGGTGAAGAAGTTTCTCCTCATCTCTGTCCTAAATAGTCTACCTTGTATTTTTAAGCTGTGTCCTCTGGTTCGGCACTCACCCATCAGCAGAAACATGTTTCCTGCCTCCAGAGTGTCCAATCCTTTAATAATCTAATATGTCTCAATCAGATCCTCTCTCAGTCTTCTAAAC
>NC_057713.1:117707763-117802208 GCF_004010195.1 Chiloscyllium plagiosum | reverse complement strand
GGGGTCTCTTGCACCTGTCTCCTCTCTGCCTTCCTCATCATCTGCTCTCTTCTGGTATGGTCGGTGTAATAACCTCACTGAAGGTCTTGTCCAGAAAGAGACAAGGTCCTCTCTGTCAGTAGCTGAACGTGCACACACTTTCCACACTTATACGAGCCAGACACACCAGAGTCGTTGACCTCCCACATCAAGCATATAGCACACTGAACCAGCTTAGCAGTCATGTCTTCACCCTCTTCAACTGTGGCATAATCACTTCACTCAACCTCCTTGTCAAAGACTCCTGAGCTAAAGCCTCACACTTCAATCCACAGGAACATCCTTGGACCCTCTTTTTGGGGCAAGTCTGTGGACTTTTAATTTAGGTTAGAGGACGAGGGTGGGAAGGAGGCCCTACTTTGTAGGACCTGGGGTCTAGAACACACCCACTCAAATAGCAATCACTTACCTTCCCGACCGGCTTTGCGCTCCGACTTCACTTCCGCCCAGCACCCGCCATTCTCAGCATTCATACCTCTATTACAAGGTGAACTGCAAATGGCATGTGAAGATGGTGAACATTGACACTGATAACTGGGAGGTAGTCACTGACAGCCATGATGTCTGGAAGCTAACTGTTTGCAAGGGCATTGGAAGAGGTGAGTGGAGACTGTTACGATCCCAGCTCATATTATTACTGGATATGTCGGATCGCAGATTGAAACCTACCTTATACCTCATATTTTGTTTAGTTTTGCTTTCAATTAACTGGTTTTTCACTGAAATGTAAGCACATTTCACTGAAATGTTCACTGAAATGTGGTTTAAATTTTGCTTTAACAATAAGACATAAGTTTTGTTTTTAATTTAAAAATTGAAAATAATGTGGAATAAACCAAATTGAGTGATTTAGTTAAACTATTTGTTTATGAATGCAAAGACATTTACATACACAAAAAAATGTAATGCTACTAATAAGCCTATCAATTCCAGAATATTCCTTCATAAATCAAAAACATACCCAACAGATTTTGGATAGTACCCAAAGCATCCTGGTATAGCATCCAAAAACATCACATAGAAAGCATTCAGACCTGAGTACCTGTCAGAGAATCCCTACACTGGGGAAACAGGCCCTTTGGTCCAACAAGTTCACACTGACCCTCTGAAACGTATTTTACCAAAACGCATTCCCCTATCCTATTACTCTACATTTGCTCCTAACTAATACATCCCTGAGCACAATGGGCAATTTAGCATGGCAAATTCACTTAACCTGCAGATCTTTGGATTGTCGGACAAAACCCACACAGACATGGGGAGAATATGCAAACTCCACACAGACTGTCAGTCAACCAAGGCTGGAATTGAAACTGGGTCCCTAGCACTGTGAGGCTGCAGTGTTAACCACTAAACCACCGTGTCTCTAAAACCTTGGCAACCTTGAACCACTTATGGCTTTGGCTGACAGATTAGAAACACTAATAGCTTGTTCCTAGAGATATTATACACCTGACCTTAAATTACTGAAATTTAACTGAATATCAGTACTTTAATCTAATTTCACAATGTCCTTCCTTCTTAGGAATGCTGTTCTATACACACAAATAATTTCACAATATTCCTCAGAACTCAAAATAAAATTGAAATAAGAATATCTCTTTCTCTAAGCTATAGATGTTTATCCAAACTGTGAAAAAAAGTATGTTCCAGAAATCATTATTGAACAATAAGGCTCCATTATGTCCCTTGCTGGGTTGCAAAACAAAATTTAAGGAAAATAAAATTCCATTAGTGGTGCAGAAGTACTTCCCACAAACGATTTTAACAGAAATCACCATGGCAACAGAAATACTTATTAGTTAATTATTAACTTCAGAAAGACACAAAAAGCCATTAACTCAGAATCCAAGAACACAAATTTACAATCAATGACATTGGATACAAGTATCAATCACACAGCTTACATCACGCAACAAACAACTCAGCTGGCTGTCAAGAGAGCCCAGAAAAATCAGAGGGCTCAAAGTTTGCACTTGCTCAGCCAACAGTAATGTAACTGGGAGTGTGACAGCAAAAAGGAGGAATGAAGATACACCAGGTGATAGTTAACTCAAAGTTGACCACCACATGCAAATCATCTTTTAAGGCAGAAGTCTATAACTCAAATCAACAGATGATTTAACAAAATCACCTAATTACATAAAACATTTATTATAAGTTAGACAACATCTAGCTTAAATTTTGAACAAGAAAACTCCATTTGCATTTTTCAGAATGGCTGCTTAAATTTTCTTTAGGGCAAAATAAATTTTAAAGCAACCAGAAGGTATTTGGATTAATTTGAGGCATCCATAAATTGTCTAGTTTATACTTTCAAGTGCCATTTAGGCAATGTATTAGTAATTGCTTAAATAAATGCAACTGATGCCATACAATAATAAGACCTGAGGGATTACACAAAGATGATCAAGGATGGTACGCTAAACTTGCTTGCACAATTCATAATCCTCGACACTTTGCCTGTTTACTGAATCTTGTGATCAAGGTCTTACTCATCACTAATAGCTGAATCTATTCCTTTTTAAAAAAGGCAATTTCAATTTCTGCAGGAGCTCAGTTAATCACTTGATCCATGAAGTTCTGGCACAGAATTAGGAGAATGTATCACAAATTTCATCCAGAAAAATTTCCAATGTGCTCAAAGTAATGTTTTCCTTTACAGAGCAGTACATTTTCCTCAGGTGTATCCCAATCTCTAGCTATGGGAAGCGAGTGGAGGACCTGTTGTAAGCAGCTGTTTATACTTGTTGTTCAACATTTGTATAGATCCAAATCTTCCAATGGCTAAATAGTAACTTCTGTAGCATGGTTTGAACTTTGGAACTTTCCAGAATTCCTGGAACAGCTAACTCTGAGAGAATTGCCAAGGAAAGTGAAAATTCCAATAGGCAATTCCTTTGTGTCTGGAACAACGTGAAAATGCCCCTTAAAGTTGGAGGGTACCGACTCAATGACCTTTAACAGTTCTCCAAGAAATTTAGCAGATTACTCTAACTCCCAGGTAACTGAATTTAAAACTCAACCCCCTCCATCATCCAAAAACCCATAACACCCTAGACCTCAACAAACACACCTGACCCAGCTGGCCTCCCCTTCCTTAAACAGACCTAACACTCAGTGCCCCCAAGATGAACTCATTATTGCCCTAACCTGACAATCCTCCTTGACTCAACAGTCCCTCGCTGGAACCAAACTGCCCGTATCTCTGAGGATCTGAAACTCACATTCCATTTCTGCTGACCATACAATCTTATCAGCTTACCTGGCATTCTATCTACCATACCCACCTGGCACTCAACACAATGCTTGCCCAACTGGCATCTTAACCATCCTCACTCAATTGGAACCTTCGTTCCTTACCAGCTTGGCAGCTGACATCACTGACTAACTTGACATTTAAACATCCTCCCTGCCACCCCAATCCACTTCACAACACACATCCCAACCCCCCCCCAGAAGCACTTGGGACTCTTCCATTAAAACCTTCTTCCCACCTTATCCAACACATTTGCCTGTTACACTACCACTCTAACCAATATTCTATCCTACTACTACCAGATATGATAACCCTTCACTCACACTTCTGGCAAGTTACCCAAATCCCTACCTACCTCCCTATTGACCCACATTCTCTTCCATCCTCAACTAATTTACATCCCACTCTAGGCTCACACTTACAAGTTCACTTACCCTTTCAGAGTAGCTGTCAGAGTGACTCGCTGTGCTGCTGCCAATTTAGACTTTAGATTAAAGCCCAGGTACGACTAAAAAAAGAGCATAATTTTAATGCTGATTCTCTCCTCTGCTGGCTCTAGTGCTTCCTGGGCAGAACTGGTCTAAAGGTAAATAGATATTTTAGCCATAATTAAGATTTACGGATTTAATTGCTATTCAGGACTATATGTGAATAGTTCTTCCACTAAAGTATTGGAAAACAATACAGAAAAGCGTTGTGGAAATTTCAGTCTTTTTTTGATAAATGCTTAGAGATTGTAATTCACTGACATTTGTTTTCATTTTCAAACTTAATTTAACAAGTAAGAAGTGCATCCTTGCCCAACAGAAAATTTTGATTTAAACCAATTACATAACTGACAACTGATAACATGACTTGATCTGAGCACCTGATCTCTTCCATTTGCTAAGGTTGAACTTTACTAAGAATGGACAAATGCGAAGCAAGAAAAATAGAAATTGGGAGAAATATGCAATGGAGCAGTCAGCATTTCCAAAAAGAAAGTTTTAGAGAGATCATTTCTGACTTAGCAGTATGTTTTCAGATTTTTTCTGTCTAGTATTATGTAATATTTTCCACTCTTATTTCAGTTTTCTTTCAAATTCACCCTCTTGCTCCCACATATCAATAACACATCACATCTCATCTCTAATCAAGGTTATTAGTTACTTCCATGCATGTATGATCCAATACACTTTAATTAATAATCTTATTTTTACAGAGTAAATGAAGCAGAAAATTCAATAAGAATATACTTCTATTAAGATATTTATGCTTGTCAGCATAATTTAGATAAAGTTGTATGCTGTGAAATGTAAGTATCCTAATCATTTGCATGCTATCAGTAACATTTCTTCATGATTCATATTTTCACCAAACTATATTCCTTGCAGTAGTTTCATAATAGATTTACTGCTGAGTTAAAACTACACAAATCAGAATGCCTATTGTTTTATTTATAATTCAATGAAGAATGCAATTTAATCATATTTATTAACACTTTCTTATTGTGGCCCTTCAGTAATTAGACTACAACAATAGCCTGATTCAGAATCAGTGGTATTTTTGAGGCAAACTCAAAAATAGGGGCTTTAAGAATTTGTGTTCATGAAAACAGTCTTTGCAAATCAGCCAAATTTAATGCTAACTTCAAATTTATGATCAGTATGAATAGGTTGGAATTACATATTTATTGTTGCCTTTCATTATATTCATGTTTTTCTTAAAGCCATGAATTAAGACTTTCAGTACATTAATCAGAATTTATGCTAAAAACATTTTTCACTAAAAAGATGCAGAAAAAATTGGTTTCTTGACTTCTTTGATGAGTGTTTAATGATCAGTTTTATTCTTGATTTATAATCTTCATTTTGAAATTACTTGCCATGTTTAAATATCTAGATGGATAATGATTATGCCATGATGAATAATGGTTACATTAATGTAACTTCAGCTGAGTAAATCTTTTCAGATTTAATTCCGCCTTCATCTTCTACATCATTACCAATACTCCTTCAGAGTTGCAGTGAATGATTATGCATTAACTGTTTTATTAGTGTGCTGTCACCCAAATGTGACTCATGACTGTTTTGACTGATAGTTTTCTGGATTGTAGGTGTGCAATCCTGGATTTTTCTCTACTTATTGGCAGGTGGCGAGTGGACACAGTAAGAAGTGAAACAGAAATTCATTCTGCCATACCATAGCACACTTCACAGTTTTCTCCATATTTTTAACTGTCATTTCCATGATGACATCCTTTGTCCCATTTTCCACATCATTTGAATGCACTGACTTATGTTTTTAAAAAAGGAGATTCAGGATTATTAAATATAAAAGGAAAAAGTGCAAGTAATTTTTTTTTAAAAACTAGGCATACACATTTCAATGCTTTACGTGTTTCCAAAAGTGGCCGAGCAGAGGCTGAGAGCTAAGTTCGGTACCCATAGGGACGGCCTCAACCAGGACCTTGGGTTCATGTCACATTTCAGGTGACCACCATTGCTCCTACACACACACACAGGCACTCCTATACACACATACACATGGACAGACGAGCACACAGACACCCACACACACCCTTACAGACATACACAGTCATACATGCACCACCTCACAGACTTAAGACACTCTGCACTCACTACACATACACATACACTTTCTCACACTCACAACCCACAACCCAGACAGACACACACAGACAGACAGACAAAGATTCACATGCACACATATATTTTGTGAAATGAATTTGTACTTGTAGGGTTACATTGTTCTTTGCTCAAATACTGCATGCATTCATGTAGAACTCTGAACTCAAAGACTGCATGAATTTATGTAAAACTCTGTTATCTCACTTTTTAGATTAGAATCAGTCTAAACATCATGGCATAGACAGAGAACACAGGGGGCCAACACCTTCAACATATTGTCTAGCTATCACCATTGTTAACAGCTAACCTGAAAATGCAACTTAAAAAAAAAGATTTTGTGAATTACACATGAAAGAAGTGAAACTATCACTGTATTCTAACAGATGAAAGGCTTAACATACAATCAATTTTTCAATGTATAATTTCAATTACATCACACTGTAAATTTTTGCTATAAATTCTGTGTGTTAGGATTGAACCCTCCACTATCACCTGATGAAGGAGCGTCGCTCCAAAAGCGAGTGTGCTTCCAATTAAACCTGTTGGACTATAACCTGGTGTTGTGTGATTTTTAACTTTGTACACCCCAGTCAAACATCAGCATCTCCAAACCAAAAATTTTAATTTGCATTTTGTTTGCTCTGGTCAGCTAGTTTGCGATGTTTTGTTCCTGTTATGGAGTTGACAGTACCTTCTCTTCAGACAGAGCATGGTCAGCCATAGATTCACGGAGTCACACAGTCATACAGCATGGAAACAGACCCCTCAGCCCAACCCTAACCAGTTCACGCCAACTATGTTCCCAAACTAAACTAGTCCCACCTGCCTGAGCTTGCCTTCAAGAGCACCGCAGGTCAGGAAGCATCCGAGGAGCAGGAACATCAACGTTTCGGGCAGGAGCCCTTTATCATTCCTGGTGAAGGCCTTATGCCCAAAACGTCGATTTTCATGCTTCTCAGATGCTGCCTGACGTGCTGTGTTTTTCCAGCGCCAATCTGATCTTAACTCTGATCTCCAGCATCTGGAGGCCTCACTTTCACCATATCCTTCCAAACCTTTCCTATTCACGAACTTATCCAAATTTCTTTTAAATGTTGTAACTGTACTTGCATCCACAGCTTTCTGTAGCGGGTTCATTCCACACATGAACTACTCCCTGTCTAAGAAGGTTGCTCCTCATGTCCTTTTTAAATCTTGCTGCTCTCAGCTGAAAAATATGTCCCTCATTTTGAACTCCCCCGCCAAAGGGAAAAGACTCTTATCATTCACCTTATCTGTGCCCTTTATGATTGTATACATGATTTGGAGATGCCGGTGTTGGACTGTGGTGTACAAAGTTAAAAATCACACAATACCAGGTTATAGTCCAACAGGTTTAACTGGAAGCACTCACTTTCGGAGCGCCGCACCTTCATCAGGTGGTTGAAGGAGTGGCACTCCGAAGGCTAGTGTGCTTCCAATTTAAACCTGTTGGACTATAATCTGGTATTGTGTGATTTTTAACTATGATTTTGTAAACCTCAATAAGATCAATCCTCAACCTCCTACGCTCCAGGAAAAGAAGTCGCAGATTATCCAGTCTATACGTCAAACCCTCCAATCCTGGTAATGTCCTCATAAATCTTTTCTGAACCCTCTCTAGTTTAATAATATCCTTCCTATAACAGGTGACCAGAACTGCACACAGTACTCCAGAAGAGGCTGAATCAACACACTGCACAACCACAACACGACATCTCAAGTCTTATACTCAAAGATCTGAGGAATGAAGCACGCTAAATTCCTTCTTAACCATCCTTTGACACAAATTTCAAAGGATTATGTATCTGAACCCTTAGGTCTCTGTTCTACAATGCTATCCAGGACCCTACCATTAATTGCTGAAGTCCTGCCCTTGTTTGGAGCACTGAAATGTAATACCTCACATTTATCCAAATTAAATTCCATCTGCTCCACCTCTGCCCATTGGTCCAATTGATGGGTCATGGAAGTAACATCTTGAAGCAATTAAGAAAATAAAGAATTCGACTTTGCATTTGCTTTGTGACAAAACAAAAGGATTGGCAATTTATGATTTGAAGATGCCAGTGTTGGACTGGGGTGTTCAAAGTTAAAAATCACACATAACCAGGTTGTAGTCCAACAGCTTTATTTGGAAGCACTAGCTTATGGAGCATCGCTCCTTCATCAGGTGGTTGTGGAGTATAAAATCATAAGACACAGAATTTATAGCAAAAGTTTACAGTGTGTTGTAAATGAAATTATATGTTGAAAAAGATGTGGATTGTTTGTTAAGTCTCTCATATTTTAGAATGAACATGTTGGTTTCAGTTCTTGCACATGTAAATTGCAGACCATTTCAAAATTACATTCTCAAGTGAGCTTTAACAATTGGTGTCACGTCAGCCCAGATAATGCATTGAAGGTGTGAGCTGCCCTGTGTGAGACTGTCTGTGCCGCAATGTTCAGACTGATTCTAATCTAAAAAATGGAATTACAGAATCTTACATGGATTCATGCAGTTTTTGAGCAAAGTAAAATGTAATTCTGCAGGTATAGATTCATCTCACAAACTTATGCGTTTGTGTACATGTGCTTGTGTGTGCGCGCATGTGTGTGTTAGCAAGTTTTGAGAAGATTTGTAGCTCAGGTTGAGGTTCTGGATGTAGGTTTGCTCGCTGAGCTGGGAGGTTTTGTCACCCTACTAGGTAACATCTTCAGTGGACCTCAGGAATCAGTGGACATGATTCCTGCTTTCTATTTATATGTTTGGGTTTCTTTGGGTTGGTGATGTCATTTCCTGTTCTTTTTCTCAGGAGGTGGTAGATGGGGTCTAACTCAATGTGCTTGTTGATAGAGTTCCGGTTGGAATGCCATGCTTTTAGGAATTCTCGTGTGTGTCTCTGTTTGACTTGTCCTAAGATGGATGTGTTGTCCCAGTTGAAGGATACTAGTGAGAGAGGGTCATGTCATTTTGTGGCTAGTTGATGTTCATGTATCCTGGTGGCTAGTTTTCTGCCTGTTTCTGCAATGTAGTGTTTGTTACAGTTCTTGCATGGTATTTTGTAAATTACATTAGTTTTGCTTGTTGTCTGTATAGGTTCTTTCAAGTTCCTTAGTTGCTGTTTTAGTGTGCTGGTCGGTTTGTGGGTTACCATGATGCCAAGGGGTCTGAGTAGTCTGGCAGTCATTTCCAAGATGTCTTTGATATAGGAGAAAGTGTCTAGGGTTTCTGGATGTGTTTTGTCTGCTTGTTTGGGTACGTTGCTGAGAAATCGGCAGACTGTGTTCATTGGGAACCCATTTTTTTTTAATACACAGTATAGGCGATTTTCCTCTGCTCTGTGTAGTTCTTCTGTGCTGTAGTGTGTGTTGGCTCATTGAAATAATGTTCTGATGCAGCTTCATTTGTGGATGTGGGATGATTGCTTCTGTAGTTCAATATTTGTTCCGTGTGTGTTTTTTTCCTGTAGCTGCTGGTTTGAAGTTGCCCATTGGCTGTTCGCTCTACTGCGACATCTAGGAATGGCAGTTTGTTGTTTTTTTCCTTTTCTTCAGTGAATTTTATGCCAATAAGGGTATTATTTATGGTCTTGAAGGTTTCCTCTAATTTGTTTCTTTTAGTGATGACAAAGTTATCATCCAACTGGCGGACCCAAAGTTTGGGTTGGATGGTTGGATGTTTGTTCGAGTCTCTGCATTACTGCCTCTGCTAAGAACTCTGATAGCGGAGATCCCATGGGTGTTCCGTTGGTTTGTCTGTAGATTTTGTTGTTGAAGGTGAAGTATGTGTTAAGGCATAGGTCCAATAGCTTGATGATACTGTCCTTGCTTATGAAGTTAGTGGTGTTTATAGTGCAATGGGGTCACCAGAAGTGTGACAGGAACCCCAGACCCCAGTTGAAGTCATACCCTTGGGTCCTGAACTTGGCTATCAGCCTCTGCTCAGCTAATTTTCATTGTTGCCTGTCTCAAAATCTGCCTTGGAGGATGATCACCCAAAGGTCTGAGGTCAAATGTCCTGGGCCACTGAAGTGTTCTCCAACTGGGACGCCCTGAGGCATGGTACATTGGCGAGTCCAAGCAGAGGCTACAGCAACGGATGAATGGACACCACACAACAATCAACATACAGGAGTGTTCCCTCCCAGTCAGAGAACACTTCAGCGGTCCAGGACATTTGATCTTGTGATCATCCTCCAAGGTGGACTTCGGGACAGGCAACAATGAAAAGTGGCCAAGCAGAGGCTGATAGCTAAGTTCAGTACCCATGGGCGTGGCCTCAACCGGGACCTGGGGTTCACATCACACTACAGGTGACCCCATTGCACTACACACACACACACACACGCACACACTGACACATATAAGTTTGTAGGATGAATTTGTACTTGCAGAATTACATTTTACTTTGCTCAAAAACTGCATGAATCCATGTAAAGTTCTGTAATTCCATTTTTTAATTAGAATCAGTCTGACTATTGTGGCACAGACAGCCTCACACAGAGCAGCTCACACCTTCAATGCATTATCTGGGCCGACATGATGTCAATCGTTAAAGTTCACTCGAGAAAGTAACTTGTAAAAACGTTCTACGATTTGCATATGAAAGAACTGAAATCAACATATTCATTTTAAAAGATAAGAGACTTAACAAACAATCCTGGTCTTTTTCAATATATAATTTCATTTACATCACAAGTAAAGTTTTGCTATAAATTCTGTGCCTTACAGTCTTCTACACCACAACCACCTGATGAAGGAGCAGCACTAGGAAAGCTAGTGCTTCCAAATAAAGCTGTTGGAATATAACCTGGTATTGTGTTATTTTTAAATTATCAATTTAAGAAGGCCAGTTTCATCTGTTCCAATTTCCACACATAAATGTATTAATTGAATATTAAAGTGAAACTCTTATTTGCTTGCAAGAGGAATCTGCACGGACATTAATCAAGCCTTACTAGAAAATTGAACTAGTCTGTACTCCTATCTAAATGGGATCTTGTGACCGCTAATTGCCTGGTTCCGACTTGCTTAAATCATTTGAAAGGAAATGATGCTGCCATTAAGAAAATTCCTCCTCAATTTTCTAATTATCTTCTTATGTGCTCGTGGATTTATGTCTAAACATGCAACATTTTTGGGTGATCACGATTTTGGAACACATTGCACACAATTCCACATATTACCTGCAGAATTATTTCTCTCAGCAATCAGGTTTAATATCGACTTTCTTGATAATAAGGTCGAGCTCAATGTTTAAGTGTAGTATACAGGTTTGAAAATGGCAATAGAAAGAATGATTTACATTTATAACAGTATTTCATTACCTTAGGATGGATCAAAGTTCTTTACAGCCAATTAATTATCACTATAAGAAACGTTTTAAAAATTGCAAATATTATGAGTGCACAAAAAGTAATGAGATAAATTGTCAGATCACTGTTTGGCTAAGTGTTACACTTCTAAATGTAAGACAATTCTATATATTTCAACGTATGAATCCATCAGCCTCCGGTACTGCAGGGATAACAACCCCAGCCTTTTTAGTCTCTCCACTTAACTCAAACCCTCCAGTCCCACTTCTTGTTAAGTAAAGCAAAGCAACAATGATCAGTATTAATTTCTGGAAAGTTTTTCATACTATACTTATTATCAGTATTTGTTTAAATAGAAAACAGAATATGCAACTAATATCTAGTTTGTAATGTGTTATCTGTTTTTTATTTTTAAACCAATATATTTCCATGTTTTATTTTTCAAAATATAACTTTGTAAGTAGATATAATGTAATACTTACATGAAGCAAGATATAAGTGCAACATATAAACAGATGTGATGGTAGGGGCCCTGAGGAAATTTGTAATCTTCTCCAATGTCTGTTTCCAAGAACAGAGAATATATAAATTGATTCAATTTCTATCATTTTTGGAGACCTTAGTACAATGACATTTGATAATTACAAGGTGACAGTATGCCTTTGCAGATCAGAGCTGTTAGCATTTATTTCATTCATGTGGGCATCTCTGGCTAGGCCAATATTTATTGCCCATCTATAATTGCACAGAGGGCAGTTAAGAGCCAACCACATTGCTATGAGTCTGGAATCACATGTAGGTCAGACCAGGTAAGGATGACAGATTTCCTTCCCTAAATAGTTAACCGAGGGTGTTTTTCCAAAAATGACAATGGTTTAATGGTCTTCATTAGACTCTTAATTCCATATGCTTTATTGAATTCAAATTAGATCCTCTGCCATGATGGGATTCAAACCTGGGTCCCCAGAACAGTAACTGAGTTTCTGGATTAATAGTCTTGCAGTCACACCACAAGGCCATTGGCTCCTTATGTATGCTGTTCAGCAAGTAATGTGGGAATTATTTTTATGACAATGAGGCTTTGTTATTGTGCCAATCAACTCAGCAGCACAGAGTCCATGGTTAAATCAAGAGTCATTAAATTCTAAAGATTTTGAAAAAAAATTGATTGTTAACTTTGTGCCAGGACTCCACTCAAGTGCAACTATCACAGCACATTCTTTTTCAACTCTCAGAAGATGCCCACATATGAGATATGCATTCATTCCAGTCCCCTGTAAGATACCTTGTACTCACATCCTTGAATTATAGTTAAAAATCACACAACACTAGGTTATAACCCGACAGGTTTATTTGGAAGTATAGATAGATAATCCTTTATCCGAAATTCCGCAATCTGAAAAGCTCCAAAGTCTGAAGGGTTTTTTGTGAAGTCTTTTTCTCATTAACAAGGTTGTTTGGCGTGCAAACAGTTACCTAAATCAATGCCCACTCAATGCATGTCATTTAGATTAGATATGACAGGTGGAGCCTAGCACTGGCAGGCCTCAATTCTCTCTCAAGGCCCCTTTTACTGAGTCACTCTGCTCCTCCGGTAAGATTTTTAAAAATTTCACCATCAAACTGTCACTTATTCTGAAATTCAAAAAGTTCTGAATTCCGGAAACCAGCTGGTCCTGAGCATTTCGGATAAAGGATTGTGCACCTGTACTGGCTTTTGGAGCACTGCTCCCTCATCAGGTAAAGGAGCAGTGTTCTGAAAACTTGTACTTCCAAATAAACCTCTTGGACGATAACCTGATGTTGTGTGATATTTAACTTTGTCCACCCCAGTTCAACACTGGCACCTCCACATTTAGAATTATAGAATCACTACAATGTGGAAATAGACCACTCAGCCTATAGAGTCCATATCATACAGCAACTCCACCCAGATGCCTCCTCCTCCCAACCCCCACCATCATCATAGCAAACACATTCCTGGACACTACCTACTCATTTTTGGACTTTGGGGAAAACAAGAGCACCCAGAAGAAACCCATGCAAATGCTGGGAGAATGTGTAATCTCCACACAGATAGCCATCCAAGGGTGGAATCAAACCTGGGCCCCTGGCACTGTAAAGCAGCAGCGCTAACCATTGAGCCACCGTCCCGCACCTTGCGGCTGAGAAATTTCAATTGGTAGTCAAATACATATCCTTAGCCTCTCACAATGTTTAGACATGAACTTAAAATGCAGTGACAAAGTGAGGGGACCACAGTTCTCCAAAAGTGGCAATACAGCTGGCCACGTGATTAAGAAGGCATATAGCATGCTTGCCTTCAATGGTCGGGGCATGGAGATACAGAAGTTGGCAATCGATAGGGTTATTGCAGCTATATACTGTAAAACACTTGTTAGGGCACATTTGGAGTAGGTGAGCAGTTTTGATCACCACACTATCAGAAGGACATGGAAGCTTTGGAGAGAGTGCAGAGAAGGTTCACTCGAATGTTGCTGGGTCTCGAGAGTATTGGTTATGAGGAAAGGTTACGAAAGCTGAGAGGACACCTGATAGAGATCTACAAAATTATGAGAGGCATCGATAGGGTGCATAGTCAGAGGCTTTTCCCCAGGGTTGAAGTTTCAATTACAACGTGGCACAGGTTCAAGGTAAGAGGGAGAATGTTTAAGGGAGATGTGCGAAGGAAGCTTCTGACTTAGAGAGTCATAGGACCCTGGAAGGCAGTGACAAAAGAGGTGGTAGAAACAGGCATGTTGGTGACATTTAAAAGGCATCTGGATGAGTACATGAATAGGGAGGGAATAGAGGGAGATGGACCAAATACGGGCAGAAGTTTTTTTTTATTTAGTTAGGGGCATGTTGATTGGCACAGGTTTGTCGGACCGAAGGTCCTGTTCCAGTGCTGTACTTCTCTTTGTTCTTTGTTCTCTGGATGCTGGACAAACTCAACATTCTTGGCAGCATCTATGGAGACAGAAATAAAGTTAAGATTTTAAGTCTGATATGACTCTTCTTCTCAACTGAAAGTGGGTTGGAAAGTGATTTTTTTATACTTTTGACAGAGGTTGAGGAATAGCCATAGAAAATAGAATGTTGCAGTGCAGTACAGGCCCTTTGACCCTTGATGGTGTACTGACCTGTTATCCCAATCTGAAGTCCATCTGTTTATCCAATGACCATTTAAATGCCTTAGATGTTGGCAAGTTTACTGCTGTTGTAGGCAGGGCATTCCATGCCCTTACTACTGTCTGAGTAAAGAAACTACCTCTGACATCTGTCCCATATCTATCACCCCTCAGTTTAAAGCTATGTCCCCTCATGCTAACCATCACAATCTGAGGAAAAAGGTGCTCACCGTCCACACTATTTAATACTCTGATTATTTTATATGTCTCTATTAGCTCACCTCATAACCTTCTTCTTCCTAAAGAAAACAGCCCTCAGTCTTTCCTCATAAGATCTTCCCTCCGTACTAGGCAACATCCTGGTAGATCTCCTCTGCACCTTTTCCAATGCTTCCACATCCTTCAAGTATTGTGGAGACCAGAACTGTTCACAATACTCCAAGTGCGGTGGCACCAGAGTTTGTACAGCTGCAACATGACCGCACGGCTCCGAAACCCAATCCTTCCACCAATAAAAGCTAACTCACCGTACGCCTCCTTAACAACGCGTTCAACCTGGGTGGCAACTTTCAGCGATCTATGCACATGGACACCAAGATCTCTCTGCTCATCCACACTGCCAAGAATCTTACCATTTGCCCAGTACTCTGTATTTCTGTTGCTCCATCCAAAAAGTGAATCACCTCACACTTTTCCACCTTAAACTTCATTTGCCACCTCTCAACCCAGCTCTGCAGCTTATCTATGTCCCTCTGTAACCTGCAATATCCTTCCGCCCTGATCACAACTCCTCTGACATTAGTGTTGTCCACAAATTTACTAACCCATCCTTCTACGCCTTCATCCAGGTAATTTATAAAAATAACAAGCACCAGTGGCCACAAAACAGATCCTTGCCACACACAATTAATAACTGAACTTCTGGCAGAACATTTACCATCAACCACCACCCTCTGTCTTCTTACAGCTAGCCAATTTCTGATCCAAACTGC
Organism: Chiloscyllium plagiosum; assembly: GCF_004010195.1. NCBI lineage: Eukaryota > Metazoa > Chordata > Chondrichthyes > Orectolobiformes > Hemiscylliidae > Chiloscyllium > Chiloscyllium plagiosum. The sequence goes on along the minus strand of NC_057713.1, from coordinate 117,786,839 downwards.
TAAATCACCCTCTATCCTATGCCTCTATATTTTCTGCAGTAGCCTACTGTGGGAACCTTATCAACGCTTTACTGAAATTCATATACACCACATCAAACACTTTACCTTCATCCACCTGTTTGTTCACCTTCTCAAAGAACTCTATAAGTTTTGTGAGGCATGACCTACCCTTCACAAAAACATGTTGACTATCCTTAACCAACTTATCCCTTTCTTGATGATTATAAATCCTATCTCTTATTAGCCTTTCCAACACTTTACCCACAACCGAAGTAAGGCTCACTTGTCATAACTACCAGAGTTGTCTCTACTCTCCTTCTTGAACATTTCCTGTAGACAATGATGACATAAAGATCAAAGCCAAAGGCTCTGCCACCTCTTCCCTAATTTCCCAGAGAATCTTAGGATAAATCCCTTCCAGCCTAAGAGACTTATCAATTTTCACACTTGAGAATTGCTAACACCTTCTCTTTATGAACCTCAGTCCCGACTAATCTAATAGCCTGTATCTCAGTATTCTCCTTAACAACATTGTCATTTTCCTGTGTTAGTACTGATGAAAAATATTCATTTAGCACCTCTCCTATCTCTTCGGACTCTATGCACAACTTCCCACTATTGTCCTTGACTGGCTCTAACCGTACTCTAGTCATTCTTTTATTCCTGACATAGCTATAGAAAATTTTAGGGTTTTCCTTGATCCTACCTGTCAAAGACTTCCCATGTCCCCTCCTGACTCCTCTTAGCTCTCTTTAGGTCCTTCCTGGCTAACGTGTATTTATCAAGCATCCTAGCTGAGCCTTCATGCCTCATCTTTACATAAGCCTCCTTCTTCCTCTTGACAAAAGATTCAACTTCTTTAGTAAATCTTGGTTCCCTCGCTCGACCACTTTTTCCCTGCCTGACAGGTACATACTTATCAAAGACCTGCAGTAGCTGGTCCTTGAATAAGCTTCCCATTTCAAATGTGCCCATCCCCTGCAGTTTCCTTCCCCACCCTATGTATCCTAACTCTTGCCTAATTGCCTTTTCCCCCAGCTATAACTCTTGCCCTGTGGTATATACCTATCCCTTTCCATCACCAAAGTAAACATTACCAAATTGTGTCACTACCACCAAAGTGGTCAGCTACCTCCAAATCTAATACCTGGCCTGGTTCATTACCCAGTACCAAATCCAATGTGGCTTCATCTCTTGTTGGCCTATCTACATATTGTGTCAGGAAACCCTGCTGCACACATTGGACATTTCCAGTTAATATTTGGAAAGTTAAAGACCCCAAAACAACTACCCTGTTACTTTCATTCCTATCCAGAATCATCATTGCAATCCTCTCCTCTACATCTCTGCAACTTGGAGGCCTTTGAAAACACCTAACAGAGTAACCTCTCCTTTCCTGTTTCTACCTCAGTAGATGAGCCATCATCAAATGTTCTTTCTGCCACGGTAATACTGTCCTTGACTAACCATGCCACACCTCCTCCCCCTTCCCCCCCCCCCCCCAACCTTTTACCACTTTCCCTGATCTTACTGAAACATCTAAACCCAAGAAACTACAACAATCATTCCTGTCCCTGTTCTTTGCATGTCTCCAAAATGGACACAACAAGTCCCGGGTACCAACTCATGCTGCAGGTTCATCCACCTTATTCTGATGCTCCTGGTGTTGAAGTAGACACACTTCAAACCACCTTCCTGCCTGCCGGTACACTCCTGTGACCTTTAAACCTTATTCCTGACCTCATTATTCTCAAGCTCCTGTACAGTAGAGCTACAACTCAGGTTCCCATCCCCCTGTTGAATTAGTTTAAAATCTCTTGAAGAGTACTAGCAAATCTGTCCCCCCATGAATATTGGTACCCCTCTGGTTCAGGTGTACACCATCCCATTTTTAGAGGTCCCACTTACCCAGAATGAGCCCCAATTATCCAGGTATCTGAATCCTTCCCTCCTGCATCATTCCTGTAGCCATCTGTTCAACTATTCTCTCTCCCTTTTCCTCCCCTTAGCCAGGGAAACAAATGGTGCAGATACCCAGTGCGAAAGACAATGGGGTTACTAGTTTGGGTGAATGAGGAATAGAAATATAAAATGGGTGGACTTGAAGTTGTGGAATGATGAAAACAGGTCCACTTGGCTGACAGCAACATAAACTATACACAAACATGTCAAGGCAGTGGGAGTGGGAGGGCATTGTTCTGGAAGAGGACTGCAAGAAAAATGGAGGGCAGCCATCTTGGGATCAGGATGTGAAGTTATGCAGTTAACTATTGAGTCCTAAAGGCCATGAAGTGCCTCAGCAGAAAATTAGATTGTTTCTCAAGTTAATGTTGTTGCTTCATTGGAACATTTCAGCAAGCCCAGGACAGAAAGGTTAGTATGAGACCAAGATGGTTTCTTGAAATGGCAAGCAACTGGTAGTATCAGGGTAATTCCTACAAACAGAGCGCAAGTATTTCACAAAGTGACCTCACCGGTATAAAGGAGATCACATTATGTGCAATGGATACAGTAGACTAGAATGAATGAAGCACAAGTAAATTGCTGCCTCACCTGAAGAACTGCTTTGCTACTTCATTATGATGTCTGTTCTCCATTTTTGCACAGTTTCTGTCTATAACTACCTCCCTCCATCCTTTGACAAACAAGCTTGTCTTATTTATTTTGCACTCAGTCAAGCAGACCCATTTTAACCATTCCACATCTTAGTTTATATCTCTAATACTTTTGCCCCAATTAGCAACCACTTTGTCTTTTGCACTGGGCTTCTGCACCACCTGTTCCCCTTGCTTCTCATCTGCCTCTGTCAAAAGTATAAAATACATCATTTTCCAACCTCTTTCATTTCTGAAGAAGGATTGTATCAGACTTGAAAAGTTAACTCTGCTTCGGTCTCCACAGATGCTTCCAGATCAACTGAGTTTCTCCAGCGTTGTCTCTGTTTGCTACAGATTTCCAGCATCAAGATAACGTGGGTTGATTGTAAACTTCAGAGTTGGTATTAAAAAGGCAATCTCAGAACACCCTCCATTAACCAATTTCTCTTCCTGTTGCAAAATCAAAGGAAAATCAAACAAAGTAAGTAGCACAAGATTGATCTGTGTAATGCTTGGTTTCCTCCGGGTGCTCCAGTTTCCTCCCACAATCCAAAGATGTGCAGGTTAGGTGATTTGGCCATGCTAAATTGCCCAATGTGTTCAGGGATGTGTAGGTTAGGTGCAATGATTTCTCGAAGCTGTGCGCCCATGAACCCAATGGTCTCTACAGAGGCTGAAGACAGGGAGAGAGTGAGGACTGCTGATGCTGGAGTACCGGAGTCGAGAGTGTGGTGCTAGAAAAACACAGCAGGTCAGGCAAAATCGGAGGAACAGGAGAATCGACATTTTGGTCATAAGTCCTTCATCAGGGATGAGGCCTCATTCATTCCTAATGAAGGGCTTATACCCGAAACGTCAATTCTCCTCTCTTCGGATGCTGCCTGACCTGCTGTGTTTTTCCAGTACAGGCTGAAGACAGTCAACTCAATAAAAATGGCCCCACATACATTGTTGTGCGAAACACAAAATTGAATAGTTCCTTGTCATTTAATAGTCTGCACATAACACACAAAAGTTAGAGGGGTTCTCGTTATTGAGGCATTGTCTGTGTTCTATTACCACTGAATGTCACAATTTCTTTCAATGTGCTTTTATTCACCGAATGTAAAGAAATGAATTTGGTTTGAGCAAACATTCGGAGTTGAGATAAAATGGATTAAATCTTCATGCAGGACAGGTTTATTTATCAGGTAATGGCTTAATCATACTGGCTGTAACCTTTGCGTTATTTCATATCGATTTTCTCCGGAAGAGCAAGAAGTGAATACTAAAGGTCAAATAGTGCAAGCTATCAGATTCTGTGATGGAAAAGCCTTCGTAGCAAGCACTATGGAATGCAGAATTGTTGGTTAATGGCTTGAATTATACAATTAAATAATTAAATCTAGAATAAATATTAGTGAAGTTAACATCAAGCTTGGCAGGCAGGTGGGAGATCCAAGTGAAATTTTGGGAAAAAAGGCAGTAGCACATGTTCCCTGTGTGACAGTGTTGTTCCCCCTCCGATCCTGTTTCAGGGGAGTTCGTTGCTAGCCCAGTGGCTGGGGAGCTCCCTCTGCTGCTGACAGGAGCTTTCTCACTATAACAGATCTACCGTCAAGTGTCAGGATACCAGGTAAAGCCTGCCTAATAATGACTGGGTTGGAGGATCTGGTTGCTTTCTGTTTGGCACCCCCTGTTCTTTGAGGCTGGTCTCAAGGTAGTTCCTGACCCCTAACCTTTCCTCTCCATCACTACCCAGTCAATCATGGTACGTCAGTCCTTTCAGCAGAGTGTGCCAGCCTATTCTGAACAAAATCCCAGAATTAACAGTCAAGTAGATCTCTGCCTGTGGTCCTATAGTGGCCACTGCTCCTGGTGATGCTGTTGATCGTCAGTTCTCAAATGTGGGACTTTATTGCCAATGCGGTTAAAGGATCTACCTCAGGCTAATGAACGGTCGAACAACAGTTAAGTGAGCTGAGGGCAAGTTGACCAAGAGTAGGTGGGTTTGCAGACAACTTTTGCAGTGCCCAGTGTAAAATCCAGTTTGAAAAAAAGAGGAAAACTCTGCCCCTTCTGGGATAATTGGAGAATACGGAATTGAAGAGAAAAATTCAATACAGAATGGTTTAAAGAAGGAAGAATTCATATAAACTATGCCTTAGGCAAACCTTCGATGATGATGTTATGGTGTACATATATACAATGGCACACCTATTACCTCTAACTATACATGGAAACAACAATTCTGGCAGAATAGTTCACAAGCATTTAGCATTATACACATGGGGGTAGGATTTTAAATGATGACTCTCAAAAGGCATGCAAACTGTCTTTGGAGCATATGGAAATAAAACACCGAGTTTCAGGAATTGCAAAAAGGGAACCATTTCATTCATCATTCTCCACTTGAGGCACGACTGTCAATACATATTACATATTTTTTTACTAAATGCTTATTTGCAACAGATAAATGCAAAATAATCTGTCTCAGCATGTATCTAAAGCACCAATTAAAAACGTACAATTGCATTTCAGTCTTTAGCAAGATTACATGTGCTGCGAAATCCTGTGTAACAGGCAGAGGAGAAATGGGGTGAATTTAAATTATAATTGATTTTCTGCTCTTAAACCCAAGATAGTGAGCTATTGTTTGTGGTCGAATTGGAAGATCTTTAAGTGAACCGTGTAACTTTACCTTCTCCATTAGTGATTGATGTAAGGAGGCAACTTAACTGCAAAAGTACTCGTGCTCCTTTTAGCATAATGGGTCATGATGTTAACCTTTGCCAGAGCTGATTGGAAGCAGATGACTCAGCTCCAGCCCCTATGTGAAGATTTTTCAGTTTGTCTGTAACCTGGATTTAGAAGCTTCGCAAAAGAATGTCATGTGATCAGCACTCACCATTTAAAGTTCAGCAATGTTGTCCATTTTAAAAAAAAGGAGTTAATCCCGAAACAAAGAGGAGAATACAGCTGCAACTTCACCTTACTAAAGTAGTACTTATTGACAAAAGGTCTGCCAAAGTCACATAATTTTAAAATGTTGCCCATGTATATTCTTAAGAAAGAATATGAATTGTATACAGCAGGATTTATTTCATCCTTCCAATCCTTGCTAATTCATCTGAAAGTATGTCCCAACATAAATTATTGAAAATATGGACAAGGCCCAAATTAACTGAGCTGAGGAGTGTACAAGTCTGTTAAAATGAAAGAAAAAAGTTTTGTACTTGCTTTAATAAAAATGTGGTACAACAGTGCAAACTTTTCGATTTTAGCCCTTGCTATCTCAGAGGGTGCTAGGTCATTTGTAGTATGCTAGGGTAAGGAACGAACAATGTCGTGGAAGAAGGTGCATTACATAAATGGTCCCCACCAGGACTGTAAAAGCAGAACATTAATCATTAAGTGCTGACAATCAACTACAGCATCTTTGGACTTTTGACATAAAAATTAGTTGCTGATGTTTTGCTTGTTGTTCTGAATATTTTCAGGATATTTGTCCCTTTCCTCTGGCAGTCATTGTTCATTGATCCATTAAAATTTAATGTAAATATAGTTTTCTGTTGTGTTCCTCTTGAACACATGACAATCTGCAAATGAGGTAACCATATGGAATTAAGTACAGAGAACATGCTTTGTCAGCTCATCTAAAATGCACCAAAAATCAGTCCACTCTAAACTGCATGCAGAACACAGGGAGTAAGTAATTAAGTCTATATTATAATCACCAGCATCTTTAAATAATATTATCACGTTAGACTTTGCTGTAGGCAAATCCACTGTTTATCAAATATGATCTTGTCCACTGAATTTGTATAAGCTTTTGCATTGTAAGTTGCTGGAAGTGGACAATGAAAAGAATTTGGCTTTCTATAAGAGATATAGGTCAATTTAAACAGAATAAGCAATTTGTATCTCCTTAAGCAATGTGACTGAAGCAATGTTAATGAACATGAAGATTAAGTTAGTCCAGAGAATTGAAGACAGGAAGTGAAAGGAGGCTGGAAACAAATGTTTTTATTACGTGACAGATAAAAATAAGACTTGATTTCAATATAAATCTTGATTTAAGAGTCTAATGATGACCACAAATCCATTATCAGAAAAAAACATTTGGTTCACTATGTCCTTAGGACAGTCTTGTGGCACAGTGGTAGTGTACCTACTCCTGGTCTTGGAGATCTGGGCTAAGATCACACCTGCTCCAGAGGTGTGTAACAACATCTCTGAACGGGTTGATTAGGAAAAACATTAGAAAATATTAAAAGCTACATTTTAAAAAACATTTCCAAAAACCATTAAAAACTGCAAGGTTGAGGCTCCACACTTCAGTTTCCAGTATCAGATAAATTGTTCAGCAGCAATTAAGATTATCATACCATCATATTACACGGACTAAAATATACAAGCCCTAATTATCCGTCACTATCAAACTGATACACCAACCTCGCATTGTTCAATACATTTTAAAAGAGGCGCCATTTCTTTCGTCATCAATGTAGCAACAGTGCATCTTGGACACCAGCCTCTGAGTTTGAAAAATTATGCTCAGCTGAAGATGCTATCATGCATTAAAAACCCTATTATGATTACAGCATACTCTGGCCTAACAGCACTGGAGGCGTTCCTATATACCGTACCAAGGACTGCAATAGATCACAAAGGTATCTCACCACCACTTTTGTCAGGGAAATTAGCAATAAGTAATAAATGCTGGTCTGCTCACAAAGCCATATACCATGAACAAATAAAAAAATATAATTATACAACTCTTTAAAAATTAAATTAATGTTTCTTGCACTTAAATTAAACAATATTTACTGTGTTATTATATAAGGACAATTCAAATACTTAACTTTTCTTGCACTTCAATAAAACAATGCTTACTTTGTTATTTATTACATATCAACAATTCAAATACTTAACTTTTCTTGCACTTAAATGAAACAATGTTTACTTTGTTATTTATTATATACCGACAATTCAAATACTTAACTTTTATTGTACAGAAGAGTAAAAATATGCTGCATATGTGCATCTTTCTGGCATAGAGTCACAGCACAGAATCAGACCCTTTTGTCTAACTCGCCCATGTTGACCAAGTTTCTTAAACTAAAATAGGCCCTTTTGCCTGCATTTGTCCCATATCCCTCTAAATCTTTCCTATTCATGTATCAATACAAATGTCTTTTAAATGTTGTATCTGCATCTATCACTTCCTCCAGCACTTCATTTCACATTTGAGAAGCCCTCTGTGTGAAAAAGTTACCCCTTTTAAATCTTTCCCCTCTCATCTTAAAAATATGCTCCCTAGTTTTGAAACTCACCTACTCTAGTGTAATGTCTTTTGTTATTCACCTTATAAATGCCACTCATGTATTTATAAACCTCTATAAGGCCATCCCTCAACTTCCTATATTCTATTGAAAAATAAACCCCAGTCTGTCCAACCTCTCCCTTTAATTCAAATCCTCCAGTCCTGACAGCATCCTGGTAAATCTTTTTTCAGCCCTGTCTAATTTAATAAAATCCTTCCATAGAAGGAAATCCAGAAACTACATAGTATTCCAAAAGTGGCAAGTCCTGTACAAGTTCAACATGACATCCCAACTCCTAAACTCAATGGTCTGAGCAATGAAGACATACAGGCAAATGCCTTCTTCACCACCCTTTCAAATAGTGATGCAATTTTCAAAGAACTAAGTGCTTGAAACCCTAGGTTTGTCAGTTTGACAACTCTACCATTAACTGTATAAGTCCTCTCCTTGTTTGTTTTATTAAAATGCAGTGCCCACACTTATCCAAAGTCAGGTCCATTTGCAACTCCTCAGCCCATTGGCCCAAATGATCAAGATCCTTTTGTAATGTTAGATAACCTTCTTCACTGTCAACCATTCCACCAATTTGGCATCATCCACAAACTTCCTAGTCATGCTTCCTAAATTCTCATCCAAACTGTTCATATAAATGACAAACAAAAGTGGATGCAGCACCGATCCCTGTGGAACACCATTGGTCACAGATCTCCAGCCTGAAAAACAATCCTCCACCACCACCCTCTGTCTCCGACCATCAAGCCGATTTTGTATCCAATTGGCAAGCTCTCCCTGAATCCCAAAAGAGCTGAATTTACGAATTAGACTACCATGTGGAATCTTGTCAAAGGCTTTACCAACATCCTTATAGACAACATTTACAGCTCTGTCCTCATCAATCTTTTTGGTTGCATCTTCAAAAAAACAGAATCAAGTTTATGAGAGTCGATTTTTCACGTACAAGGCCATGCTGACTATTCCTAATCAGTCCTTGCTTCTCTAAATGAATGTAAATCCTATCTCTCTGAATGCCTTCCAACAGCTTACCCACTACTGATATCAGACTCACAGATCTATAGTTCCTAGACTTCTCCTTACAGCCTTTCTTAAATAAAGGCACAACATTAGCCACCCTCCAGTACCTCACCCATAGCAATAGAAGATACAAGTATCTCTACTAGGGGCCCCTGCATTTTCTTCCCTATCTTCCCACAAAGTCCTGGGATACACTTGATCATGTCCTGAAGATTTATCCACCTTCGTGTTTTTTTCAGACCTCCAGCACGTTCTGTTTTGTAATGTGGACAGTTTTCAAGATGGAGAAAATGAGGACTGCAGATTCCTGATGAAAGGCTTATGCCCAAAATGTCGATTCTCGTGCTCCTCGGATGCTGCCTGACCTGCTGTGCTTTTACAGCACCACATTATCGACAGTTTCAAGATATCAATATTTATTTCTCCAAGTTCTCTTGCTTCCTTTTCTTTCTCCACAGTAAAAACTGACACAAAATATTATTTTAGTATCTCTTCCATTTCCTGTGTTTCCACACATATAGACTTTGTTGATCCTTAAGGGCCCTATTCTCTCTCTAGTTGATCTTTTTCTCTTAACATACTTGTAGAATCTCTTTGGATTATCCTTAACCTTATCTGACAAGACTATCTCATATCTCCATTTTGCCCTCCAGATTACGCTCTTTAAGAATTCCCCTATACCCTTTATAGTTTTCAAGAGATTCATTTGATCTCAGTTGTCTACATCTAATATAGGACTCTTTCTTATTCTTGACTAGAGCCTCAATATATTTATGTATTCATTGTTCCCTACTCTTACCATTTTACCCTTCACTCCTGTCAGAACATAATGCCTCTAAACTCTTGATATCACAGTTTTCAAAGCCACCCACTTGTCAATTGACCCTTTAATTGCGAACAGTCTATTCCAATTAACTGTTGAAAGTTCTTGTCCCATGCTATTAAAATTTGCCTTACTCCAGTCAAGGACTTTAACTTTATGGAAGGCTTATCCTTTTCCATGACCATTTTTAAAATGTATAGAATTTTGATCACTAGATCCAAAGTATTCCCTCACCAACATTTCACTCACTTTCCCTTCCTTACTTTGCAAGAGAAGGTCAAGTTTTGTGACTTCTTTAGTAGGTACATTGACATATTGATAATGAAACTTTCTTGAACAACTTTAACAAATGTTATGCCATCCAAGCCCTGAATACTATGACAGTCCCAGTTTACTATTACAACCTTATTATTACATACATTTGAGATCTCTCCACATATTTGATCCTCAGTTTCTAGCTGACTACTGGGTGCCTGAAGTACAATCCCGTCAGGTGATCATCACATGCTTCATCCACATAGCTTCAGTGGATGATCCTTCAGAAATATCCTCTCTAATTATACTAGTAATATTTTCTGTTATCAAAAACGCCATTCCCTCTTTTCTCTTGTCTCCCTTTCTCTTCTTTTGACAGCATTTAAACTCTGGATCATTGAGTTACCAACCCTATCCCTCCATTAACCAAGTTTCTGTGACAGCTATGATGTCCCAGTCCAGTGTTCCCATACATGCTCTGAGTTCATCTGCCTTACCAGTCAGTCCCATTGCATTAAAATAAATGCTGTTTACAATTTCTTTCTTTAGCTTATTTTTTATCTTCCCTTCTATAAACCAATCTGATAAAACTCTCAATTAAGATTTACAAAACAACACTTCTTATCTCAAAACCAGGCAGCTGTAGGTTCTTGTCTTCGGATCTGTCTGGGTCTTCTTTTCTCCTTGTTAGGAATTTCTACATTGCAGGTTATTGGTCGAAAAGGTACTTTTAAGAGACATATTTTTCCAAGCAGTCTGTTACATGCTAGAACTTGGCAGTTCGCCTCTCAAATGCTCAATTTTCCCCCAGTCTTATATCCCAGAGCATCGGATTGTGTCATTGGCTTTTAAGATTGTCAATATACTCAATTCAAACTTGATTGGAAATTGTTTTTTTGGGGGTATAATTTAAACTGATTGGCCAAATTCGAATTTGTTTTTGTCTCCAGGCAACAAACTAATCAAGTTGTTCGACCCAGTCTTACATTGTTGCCTTATTGAGAACACTTAGTGCTGTGTCCTGAAGTTTTGCTGCTTTTAACTCTCTTAAAGGTACACCCACATCTTCATAAAAACTCTCACTAGCACTTGGCACTGGGAGTAATCCAGAGATTACTACTTTAGAAGTTCTGCTTTTTAACCGACTACTTAACTTCTGAAATTCACTCTGCAAAGCCTCAACCCTTTCCCTAATTATGTAGTTCTTACCAATTTTAGCTTCACATTCTCCCCTTTGACAACCTCCTCTCTCTCTGACTTCTCTCCTGTAAGACTTTGTATTTGATTTTACCTTTTGTGCAAAGGGAGTGTTATAGGGATTGGTGCAAGTATTTGGAACAGCATCATTAAGTTGGGATGATCTTTCAGTTTTTCAGATAGGTTAAGTTATTCAGTATTCTATTCTGTGTTGTGTTTCATTCAGTAATCTTGCAAATAAATTCTGCTATGTTTAAAACTATGTGGTTTGACCAACTGCATCCCTCCTGGAATATCCATGTTACATCTGCCTAAACCAACCAGCAAAGTTAGGGTCTGAGCTACTTTCTTGAATGTTTTGAGGGGGTCTGGCCTCATCCATAACATATCTTCCTACCTCTTCTGACAGTCACCCATCTCTCTGACTGAACCTGTGTTGTAACCACCTCTCTAAACCTCCTAGCCATCACACTCTGTGTCTCCTGCATGCTGCTCAGTGATTCTAACTACCTCTCCAACCGATCTAAATGGTCTGATATGAGATGGACCCAAACACACCTCCTGCAGATGTAATCTCCAGGGACAGTCAACTGTTCCCTCATCTCCCATATCTGACAGAATTAGCGACCCCTTCATTGACTGCCATTATTGCCCCTTAAAATTTGCTCAATTAGATTCACCTAAAAGGACCCACACGTTTCTCAAATCTAGTATTTGTAGACTGATTACTGGTGACAGTCTATGCTGGAAGAACTTAAAAACTATATTCTGCACAATAAGCCCTCAAAGAAGAAGAGTCAAAAAGCGCCTTTTTTAATAAAAAACTACAATTCCTTTTCCCACAGTCTTTAAATTTAAGCATGCAAACAAGAGAAAAAAAGCTTACAAATCCAGCATTTAGCTGAAACTTCCAGCAACCGAAAAAAGCCTCCTCCTCAAATCCTCTGTCAGTCAGCTCTCAAGTCTCCAGATCTGAGGAAAGGAATGTCGATCCCAGTTATATAGACTACTAATATTGAAAACTCAACAAACAAGTTGGAAACATCAAACAACAAAAAAACCTCCCTCTGGAACTGTTGACATCTCGGCAAGCACGTGGACAGGCCTCTCTCACAGACCCTGTGTAATCCAATTTCTCCTTCCTCACATGTTATTCTCTTGTTGTGGAGTAATCTCAAATGAAAACTTTCCTGCATCTGCTTTCAAAAAAAAAATCAGAGGAAAATCATAAGGAAAACTTCCAACTGAACATTTTTCACATAGACCAAGGAGGAATAACTAAATGCGGTGTTGTCGATCCAAAACCATTACCAGACTGTGACATTTTCATAAATCTTAATTAGAAATCTTAGCAAGCATGACAAAACTTTTGCTGGTCTCTTACCCCATTGGAAATATTTTTCCTTGTTCATCCCAGTCTAGGGTTGTGAAGCTTAAACAGTATTACTTTCAGATCACAGTTACATTCTAAATATAAAATAACTAGATATCATATTCTATAAAATACTCCATAAATCATGGGCATAATTTGATTAAACAGCATTATTTGCAACAAATTTTCCAATGAGACCTACAATTTTTTATTCAATCTTTCCAAATTCAGTTTAGCTGAAGGTTGAATTATTTAAGACTGATAAAATATTCAGTGAAGTTCTAATGGTAGAAGACTAGCACATCCGAGAATTGTAGGAAATTCCTGGAAATAAATGTGTAAAGTGTCACTCTCATCTATTAGCAAACTTATTCCTTTTTTGCTATAATGGAAGAAATGTTTAAAGATCACACTTTTAAAATCACATGCTATGCAAAGCAAATTTAGTACGAGGTTCAAGGACAATATCATTTAGATAATTAATCCATTAAATTTTCACATTTAAACATTTGTGAATATACAATCCTTCATTGCAAATGTGTTATTTATTGTTTCTTAGATAAATTATATGTTAAATATCATGGATTTTGCTTTTTAAATTAAACTTAATTGCTTAATTAAATTTTCTTTTTCAAATCTAAAAGTAAAGTGAACCAAGCAATATATAGTCACGTCTCTCCCCATATAAAATATTGAGGTGAATTTTCACTAATTGAGCTTTCTTTTAGCAGACCTGTAAGACTATTAGGGAACAGTTGCTCTACTATTCAATCCATGAAATTTCCAAATACTTGGATTAATAGTGAAACCTTCCCAATTGGCATTCTAAATTTGCAGGATTTTTATCCCTCTTTGAAAGAGATGATTGAGACTAAGTGATCAGCAATTCATGCCCTCCACATTTAGATTAGATTATTTACAGTGTGGAAACAGGCCCTTCAGCCCACACCAACCCTCCGAAGAGCAACCCACCCAGACCCATTCCCCTACATTTACCCCTTCACCTAACACTACAGGCAATTTAGCATGGCCAATTCACCTAACCTGCACACTTTTGGACTGTGGGAGGAAACCCACAGACACGGGGAGAATGTGCAAACTCCACACAGACAGTTGCCTGAGGTGGGAATTGAACCCAGGTCTCTAGCACTGTGAGGCAGCAGTGCTAACCACTGTGCCACAGTGCCACCCTGACATTCCTGACCTTGATTAATGCTTTCTATTTTGGTTCCCAACTGCGGCTTTTGATCCTGTTAAGAATCTTCTTGAAACAAGATAATCTTATGACTATTATCATCCTGTTAATGCATTTTTGTAATGGGCAAAATCATCTCAAATTTTGTCAAATTTGATGGAGAAATTTTGCAGTGACTTGGTTAGATGGGTGAAGAATTAAGGCTTTTGAAACAAAGATCAACTCAAGCCTCCATAGAGAATCAAATAAAATAAAAATTGCATATGAACATCAAAACGGATTTACTATTTTTTGATTTATTATAAACTGCATATACATAAGAAATGCAATGAATCCAAATGAAGTGTTAATTGATTATTCAGGTAGAACTTTTACGGCTAAACTCATGACACATAATTACATGAAATGTACGCCACTGAAACAGACCAGCTGGCCCTCAAATAAAAGCAAAATAGTTCAAATGTTATTGTTCTGAAATAAAAACAGAAATTGCTGGATAAGCTCAGCTGTTCTGTCAGCATCTGTTGAGAGAGAAACAGAGCTAGCACTTTGAGTCCATTGACTAGATAAGTTGATTAGCCAAAGTGTTTTCCTCAGAGTGAGTGAGTCCAAAACTAGGGGCAGTTGTCAACTGAAAGAAACCTGACATGGAGGTGCCAGTGTTGAACTGGGACAAAAGTAAAAATCACACAACACCAGGTTATTGTCCAACAGGTTTATTTGGAAGCACTAGCTTTCAGAGCACCGCTCCTTCATCAGGTGGTTGTCTTCACACACTGCCTTTTCTGAAAGCTCTGCTTTACCTACTCTGGGTCACGTTGCCCACCCAGAGGCATTGCAATTGCAGTCCCTATACCAGGTCATTGACACAGCCACCCTCCTTGTGAGGGTACAGCAACATTCCCATGCCAAATGCATGGATTTGCCACCATTCTTCCAAAAGGACTGCAAAGTGTTTCCAGGCACAATGCAGCAGCAGAATTCAGTGAAAATAATGATATCTGTAAGTTGGTTGTCTTTCCCATTGAATAATACTAGCGCAGGGCCAACCTTACAGCTGAATGTTTGATCTGCTTTTTTGTGAGTGTCATGCAAATTAATTGAATTGGCCTGTAGAGTTTAAATTGGGTAGCACATCAGCTGTTGGGAGAAAGTGTGGATTCCTGATTAAGGACTTATGCCCGAAACGTCAACTCTACTGCTCCTCGGATGCTGCCTGACCTGCTGTGCTTTTCCAGCATCATTCTAATCTTGTCCCTAGGAAATCAGTCAATTTTGATGCTCCTGGTCTAAATTATATATCCTGTCATCACTGCACGGTACATTTTGGTCTTCAGTCAAAGTATATAGTGAAAATTTGAACATATATTTCTACATCCATCCTGCCCCATGCAAATTTATATCCAACTAATTTACAGTATTTTCTCATTATAGAGAGTGATTAGAACCTAATGAAGCCAGAATCAGAAACGGATGCAGAAATTGCTAATGAAATTTAACAGGTCTGGCAGCATTGGTGGGAAGAAATCAGAATTATTTTTTCCAGTTCGGTGACTCTTCCTCAGAACTGATAGCAGCCAGGAAAACTAGCATTTATGTTAAAGATGAGTTTGCAGGTGGAGGAGGAAGGGAGGGATTTGGAATGGAGAGGTGGCGGTGAAGCCCAGCGAGAGAGAGAAAAAGAGAGAGAGAGATTAGGAAAGGGGTAGGTAAACAAAGGGGATTATGGATGGCAGGGCACGACAGACGAGAAGCTGAATAAGTGATATTGAGAGTTGAGGGTGGCAGAGGATTTGTCTCCCCAGTTTACAAGTCTGCAAAATGTAGACTGGGTGACCACTTTGCAGAACACCTCCTTTCTGTAAAAGTGAAGAGGAACTTCCAGTTACCTGCTGCTTCAACACACCATCGTTGTTTTTACAGTGATGAGTAATTGAAGGGAAGTGGAAAAGTGCCTGAAAAACAAATGAGGCCTGATTTGAAAAACAAAAACCGAAGGAACTTTGGATGTTGTAAATCCCACTTTGAGGAAGGGTTATTCGTCCTAAAATGTTAACTCTGATTTCTCTCCAAAGATGCTGCCAGATCTGCTGAGCTGTTGCAGCAATTCCTGCTTTTGTTTCTAATGCAAAAACAACCTGTACTATCCAGGAGGTAACCATGTGACCTGAATTGTCTGTGAGAACTGTCCTGATGTGTTATCACATGGGGCCATCTGAATTTGTTTCTCAGCCTTTTATGAAAAATTACTGTAGTTATTACAAAATGGATACAAAGTAATCTTAGATGCAGAGTAGTATTAATGTCAGAGAGTCTGCCCCACTCATCAGACTTTTCACAAATGGGGCTGGTGTTTGAGAGACTGGTGCTATAGGATCTGAGATAGAGCTCTGAGCACCACTGTCTCCAAATCCCCTGACAGATAGAAGGCAGTACAAAACTTGTTTGCTTGTATATAAATGTATATTATGCAGTTTAAACTAGTAGATTCACTTGCTAGTTTGCATATGTCTTTAATATATATTAAGTGGATTAAACAAATAAATTTGCATGTCTTTGATCTGACACTAAAGAACCTGTTGGGTACATTCAGCCTAACATTAAAGAGACACAAAATCGAGATCAATAACTTTAGAGCCTGATTCTATATTTCCATCTTTTTTCACTCGCACTAAGTCTTGTTCTGACATGGGTTGCTTTTAGCACAGCCAATCTATTTTCACCTGCTCTCAGGCCTGTTATTGAATTGCATGGTTTGCTTTCAGCACAGACTCCCCACTCTCTGCTATGCTGAATACTGATGTCATGTATCCAGCTTGACTTCTGTCATGACTTGACATCTATTATCCCTTTGTTTACTTATTCCTTCCAGATCTATTTTTCTCTCTCTCTGGGGTCGATCTCCACTTATTCACTCCTCCCCCTCTAGCCTCCCACCCAGAAGTCATCTTCATCACAAGTACTACTTTTTTTCCATTCTGCTATCAGTTCTGATGAAGAGTCATAGAGTTATACAGCACACAAACAGACCTTTTGGTTCAACATGTCCATGCCAACCAGGTATCCTGAACTGGTCTAGTCCCATTTGTCACCGCTAAGCCTCCAACACTTCAGGGAAAATGGCCCCAGCCTATTCAGCCTCTCCCTGTAGCTTAAACCCTCCAACCCTGGCAACATTCGTGAGTCCCCAGACTCAAAATGCTAAGCCTGCTTTCTTCCCGCAGAAGCTGCCAGACCTGCTGAGTTTTGCCAGGAATTTCTGTTTTTGTTTCAGATCTCCAGCAACTGTGTTTTATTTCAGTGTGAAGCTAAAATCATTATTGCCATGACTATATGAAGCAATAGGAACATCACTTCAGACAGCTTTGCCCTCTGTCCTGCTCTTACAGACATTTTCTCCTCCCCTTTGCTGCAACAGATATTTCCCTCCTCTTTCTCTAAAATATATCTAACTACTCCCTACTCTTAAAGGACTAACATCTCAGCGATCTTCCAACACTAAAAATGAATCACAATGAGAAAAACATTGGGAAGCATTTCTCTAGAGAATATATTATCTAAATGCAATATGACAAATTGATATAATTGATAATGTAACTATGAAATTAAATCACAAGCCAGCACATGTTCCATGCCAGTTGGTAATACTTTAAGAAACAAGTTGAGGATTTGGTTGCTTCTCTGTGAGATTGTTCCTGTTTGAGCTATCACAAAAGTCATATGGTTGTGTTTGTTATTTAAGTTAATTTTTTTTAAAAACTTGCTGGATTTTCTATGTATGCCTGACAATAACACTCAGAAAAATCAATGTACTATGTGCCAACTACAGCTAGATAGCTTATTAATTCTGGAGAGGCTTCCTTCTTCTCATTAATCATGAACAGCTAATGTATGAATATGCAGCTCTGAAACATGTGATACTCATGAATTGTTATGTACGACAAGAGCACCCAATCACAAAGTACTTGTAATAATACCTTTTGCCACTTTTCGAGATAAGCAGCTTCTACAGAGTAAAAACGCTCCCACATTTTGTTAATGCAGCTGCAGGAATTACAGCAGAGAATTTTGAATGCCGTTGCAGCACACAAGCTGTTCCAACTCCATGGTGTTCATGCTTACAAATCTACACTCGAGTTAATGAGACTTGTTACCAATAGTGTGGCCGCATAAAATTTCCCTTATTTTGAAGCATTGCAAACACATTCAAGATGTGCAAACACCAAAGTGAAGGAATACAGACATGTTCCAGAGGATATTATTCAGAGGGTGAACACTTGATCTAATGTAAGTTAGGTTTAATAATCTATCAAATCCTACAAAGTAAAGTCTAAACATGAATATGCAGGATCTATGCAAAGATTTATGCTGGGCAAGCTGCATTAATTCAGTAGAATTTTAATAAAAGATATAGATGTTAATGTTTTATAAGTTAAGACAATGTGAATATTCAGAGTAAACAATTGGTTGGAATTTTGCACCCTCTCCTGTGGTAGGTTTGTTGACAGGTAAACATTACTCAAGCAGGAAGGTGAGAAGTGGGAAAACTGTCATGTTTTGGCATTCACCCTGATTAAGTCCAGTTCGTTCCAAGTCAGGATGGTATCTGGCTTGGAAGGGGCCTGCTGGTGGTGGTGTTTCTGTGCATCTGCTACCCTTGTTCTTTTCTGATTTGGAAGGTGTTGGTGTAGGAGGCTTGACCAGTTGCTGCACCTACTTCATACTGCTCCTGTTGTGCATTGTTGCTCGAGTCAGTTGATGTTCAAGGTGGTGGATGGAACTCCAAAACAGATAGACTGCTCTGTGTCACTTTTCTACAGTGTTACTGGAACAACACTCAGTCAAGTGGAAAGTATTCCATCAAACTCCTGACTTTTACTTAGTAAACAGTGACATGCTTTGGGAAGATGGGAGGTGAGTTACTTACTACTGAGTTCCTAAACTCTGACCTACTCTTGTAGCCATAAGACTTAAATGGCAAGTGTAGTTTCTGATATTGATAAGGGGGATGATAATGACATTGAAAGTTAAGGGGACACTGATAAATTCTCTTTAGCTGGAGATGGTCATTTGCACTTCTGTAGTGTCAATGTAAAATTTCATACATTAGTTTTAGTTTGTTTTAGATTAAAACATCTTTACAGCTGCAACAGATTCCCTTGCGCTCTTAGTATTCTGTCTCCCACTTCTTTTGAATTAAATTCACTGTTTTCCAATCTCATGCAACTGTCTCTGAATCAAGGGAGTTTTATAAAATGAAATTCAATGCATCAACTGTCTGATGAGCCATTTTTTAAAAAGAGTTTTATATAAAGTCTGTCAAGTTCTGTGTGACTATCAGCCCACAGTTTCAACAATTTACTCAATATCATTTCCTTGGTTTTTGAAATTTTTGTGAGTTCCTCCCTCCTCTCCATTTCCTAGTTTACAAATGAAATGTCATTTATATCCTCAGTAGTGATTGCTGATGTAAAATATGTTCAATTTATCTGCTATATTCTCATTTCCATTATTAATCCTCCAGTCAAACTTCTTATCAGGCTAAAGCTCAATATATTAACTCTTCTTCTTTATATATGCATATATTCTTATTACATTTATTTATAATTCTGACTAGCGTTCTCTATAATTTTTCAACCTTTATTCGATACTTTAATGATCCAGATACAGACCCTGTCGGTTTATCCTTTTAATTTATTTACAATCTTATCCATTTGGTTGGCTCTTCGAGTTATATGCTCTTTCCATTCCTGTCATAGTCGATCATTTCCCACGTTAGTAGCTCTCTCTTTGACCTTGATTCAACTCTCTGGTTTACCATATCTTTCCATATTTGATCCCTTGTTTCAACTATTCAGTTTAAAATTCTCTGTACTTTTCTCATTATGTAATTGACAAGAATGCCAACCCTGGAACAGTTCAGGTCAAAACTGTACCATTGGTACAGAATTTTCTTTCCTGATGAAGAGCTTATGCTCGAAACATTGATTCTCCTGCTCCTTGGATGCTGCCTGACCAGCTGTGCTTTTCCAGCACCACACTGTCAACATTGGTACAGATTGTCCATTCCCCACAATTGCTGTCAATGCCTCTTGAAGTGGAAGCCACTTGTTTAACACCAATCTTTGAGGAACGCATCAATTTCTCCAATCTACTTTGACCTCAGCCAATTTTCATGTGGCTCAGGTAATAATGCATTACGTCTTTTGAGGTTATGACTTCTTGATTTAGTACGCAGCTCCTCATGACTATACTAAACCTGCTTCTTTGTCCTGTCCCTGTTATTGTTTCCTGCATTTATTACAATGAGTGGATCCTCCCAGTCACACTCCCAGTTCCTCTCTAGCCCTGAACAGATGTTCTAGATCTGTGCACCAGCCAGGCAATGCAACCATTTGGATCACACTGTACACTGCAGAAAACAGTATCAATCCCCCTCACTATACTCTCCCCTATTATTACGTTCCTCTTACTCTTCTCTGTTCCACAATTCCATCATCAGTTAGCTCAATTCTATGCAACCCTAACTCTCATTGAGACAAGCTGAAAGAACCCTAAGTTTATTGGATAATAGCAGATGCTAAGGATCCTGCACTCCTGCCCTCTGGGTCACCTTACCTATTTGTAGTCACACTCTCCTATCCCTGAACACTGAGCAAACTTGACAATGCAATCTTAAGAAGTCTGGCTGCTCCCTGGTGTAAGTTATTCAAGTAAATCTTCTCCTCACCATTGCGTAACGTTACCTGTATGTTTGATCCTGTATGTGTGTCATAAAGCCTGTGCTCAGGCAGCTTGAAATCAAACACTTGTTTACTCAACTTCTTTGTCATGATAGCCATTTTCTGATAGGGCTAGATGTCTAGAGAAGAGAAAGTGATGGCAGAGATCACAGCTCTAGGTGGTCACCATTGGCACTGACTCTGCCTGGTCTCCTCTTACTTCATTCTACTCCAACCGCCCATTTACACCCATTTGGAGACCCACCACATTGAACTTTGCCTCCAACTTTTGTTAAAATTTATTTGTTCACTGGCTTGTGTTCTATTCCATGCATTTAAAACGAATTTTCAAATTCCACCATGTGTCATGGGGGATTTGAACCTATGCCACCAGTGCATTAACATAGAATTCTGAATCACTTGTCCAGTGACATTACCACTACACCACTGTCTCCCCTGCTGGCCCCCCTACCCTGTGAACCATAGCATTACTCCATTATGATGGTCACACTCTTCCACATGCTGCCTGTGTAGGCCACAGTAATGGTTACCATCACTGATATGTTTTCCATAGCCTATCATGCCTTTGGGATGCTGCTTCACATAACCCCATACACCTTGTGTTTCCCCAATCACCATCCTTGTTTCCAACTTTTCAAATGGCTCTGCTTTCAACTCCCCACAGCTTCAACCTTCCAATCTCTTTTGGCAGTGATCCCCAACTTTAGGGGACCTCAGAACCCTCCTGAACAGTCAACAAACAGGACTATACTCACCCAAGAATTCTGATTGATGTGGACAAGCAGCAACATGGCTGACTAGGCTCCTGACTACTCAGGAACTTTCCAAAACTCTGCAAACTAATTAAAGTAGAGCGATTATAACACATTATCAAGGTGATGGTGTCAAAACAGAACAGTAAAGAATATTTTGGAAATACAGAGTGGTATGGTGAGGTTAGATATAGTGCGACATGAACCCAAGATCACAATTGAGGCTGTCTTCATGACTATCAGTATCTGCTCTGTGATTCTGCATTGTTGTGTGTCTCAAAGGCAACCTTGTAAGATGCTTACCCAATGATCGGAAGCTGAATGTCCTTGACCACTGAAGTGTTCCCCATATGGGAGGGAACACCTTGTCTAGCAATAGTTGCACAATGTCCATTCATCTGTTGTCGTAGCGTCCGCAATGTCTCGCCAATGCCTCGGAGCATCCTTGCGTGCAGAGCATGATGTAGACGATGCTGGTCGAGTCACATGAGTATCTGCCATGTATATGGTGGGTGGTGTTCCCATGTGTGAGGGTAGTATCCTTGTCGATGATCTGGCATGTCTCATAAGGCAACCAAAGGATAGAGGGAAAAAGCAGTAAAGTAGAATCATTCTGACAAGACCAGCTGTTATAAATGCATTCCCAGCACATTTATAACAAATGTAGTTTCTAACTTGGGGTTAAAACTGAGAAACCCTTTAAGAAAATAAGGAAAATAACAGTAAACAAATTGCATGCTCATAAATATCAAGTAATAAACTAACATTTAATGCATGTCCATCACACGATGTGAATAATCTGCTTTGAAAATTATAAGGTTGCTAAGCACTGGTATTACATTCTGCAAAATTATGAGGATTAATATGTAGAAGATTAAAATATGTACAATCTATTTTGGCATTTAGATTTTCTTCAGGGTAAATACCTTTAAACATCCCTCAAATGTTAGTCTGAAGGAACTGTCAAATGAATCAAGTCAATGTATACGTTTGCAGATAACTATAGTCATATTCCATTACTGTTGATTAATTGTCTTTTCTTCTACTTGTCATATTTTCACAAAATTGCAGGTTTTCACAAGAACTTCTGATGTATGTAGTACTAACTACATTTATGACCTGGTAGAATATATGACAAGTTTATAAATGTTCAGTAACACTTCACAGTATTGTTGTGCAAACACAGCCGACTCACTGTTCACCCTTGTTTGATTATGAAGGACTTTTGGGGAATCTTTCTGAATGTCAGGTATGAAGTTATAACTGTCTTATCATAATCTGAATAAGTTGTGCTTTATTTGATCCTTTCATCGTACGTATTTACTACTCTGAGTGAAAGTTTGTATTGATGCTATGTGAGTATTAAATATAAATGTATGAGATTCGAATTAACTAGACGTGGGGAGATTGCTTTAACTCAAAATAAAGATGAGAGAATTGACCCTAATTTCCATGTCATTAATTTCACCTTCTCTTGATAGCATGACCAGTTGAAAACATTTCTCCTTCTGTCAAAGGCAGGGCTGTGTAAAATATAAATGTGTGACATTGGAACAGTAATATTTAGCCACATAGTGAAGACCAAAATCATTGTTCTTGCCTTATCGTTGCTTAAAGACTAAACTGTCTCCAAATCCTTTTGCTCACTGAGCTTTGTTGTCCAAATATGTACTTTATTTCTAAAATTTCTACAAATATATTACATAACAATTCAAAGTTGATATCACAAAAACAGTTCTGTTCCTTTGCATTCAGTAAGTGGAACTCTGAAGCGTCACTACACTTAATTTTTCAAAATCCATTAGATTCAGAGAAGGTTCTTTTAGATCAGAAAATAGCTAATGTAACTTATTTAATCAATAAAGGAAAGCAGAGAGGTGGAAGGCATGAACCTACAGGCTAGCCAGCTTAACACTTGTCAACAGGAAAATGGTAGAAGCTGTTATTAAAGATGCTATAACAGGAGCTTTAATAAGTTCAAGGTAATCAGGTTTTGTCAAAGGGAAATCATGTTTAACTAATTTATTGAATGTCTTTGAAGTAGTAATTTAGGCTGTTGATAAAAGGGAACCAGTGGCTGTATTTTTTTTACATTTTACATTACATTACATTACAGTGTGGAAACAGGCCCTTCGGCCCAACAAGTCCACACCGAACCGCAACCCACCCATATCCCAACATTTACCCCTTACCTAACAGTACGGGCAATTTAACATGGCTAATTCACCTGACCTGCACATTTTTGGACTGTGGGAGGAAACCGGAGCACCGGGAGGAAACCCACGCAGACAAGGGGAGAATGTGCAAACTCCACACAGTCAGTCGCCTGAGGCGGGAATTGAACCCGGGTCTCTGGCGCTGTGAGGCAGCAGTGCTAACCACTGTGCCACCGTGCCGCCCACTAGTGGCACTTAGATTTCCAGAAGATATTTCATAAGATGTGACATCAAAGTAAAAGGTCATGGAGTGGGCTAACATATTGGCATAGACAGAGGATTGGCTAGCTAACAGAGAGCAGAGAAGTAAGAATAAATGGGACATTTTCCAGACTGGCAGAATGTCACGAGTGGTGTGCCAAAAGCATCAGTGCTCAGGCCTGAGCTGTTTACAAGTTATGAGAATTATTCAGATGAAAGGATCATGGATATATGGTAAATAGATATACCGATGATACAAAGATGGGTAGGAAATAAACCTTACCATGCATAAGGTGAATGGGTAACGAATTGTCAAATGGCATAAAATCTGGCAAAGTATGAAATTGTCCATTTTGGCAGAATGAATAATAAAGAAAAGAAGTGCTCTGAGATGCACAAAGAGATTTGGATGTCCTAGTGCATGATTCACATAAGATTAGTATGCAGGTAAAGAAAGTAATCAGAAAACTTAGGACAATATTATGTTTTATTGCAAGGGGAATTGAACAGAAGAGTAGGAAGTTTATGCTTCTGGGTATTAGCAAGACCAATCTGGAGTACAGGGTATAGTATATGTCACCATGCCTACAGAAGGATGTACTACACGGAACATAGTTGAGAGGATTGACAGTCTTTTAGAATTACCTTCCCCAAGGTGGCAGTAGATGCCGAACCTTTCAGCAGATAGATTCTTGATTACTAGGGGGATGAAAGATTATCAGGGGTATGCAGGAGTGGAGAGTTGAGGTTAGAATCAGATCAGCCATGATCTTTACTAGCAGACCTGATAATAAGGGATGAGTTTCTGACTTTTTTTTATTGTTTGTACTTTGACTACACATTAATTACAAGGTGCCAGTCCTTGGAAATCACCAACCTGTATAAACGTGCCTTTCGAGCCTTTGCTTTGGAAGATAAGCACGTTTCAGGCAAACCAAAGGGATTGTTTTTGAACAGGTTAATAGCCCTCCAACAATAGTTGATGCTAATTTTAGAAAGTACATCTGGAAACAACTCAGTGCACAGACTTCTGCAAGATAGAGTTGCTACAATGAACTTTGACAAAAACTCCAAGTCTTTTTTCCTGTTTTATGAAGGTATAATCCAGAAGGAGATTTGAATGATGTCTGTCTCATTGTAATGTCCTATTAAGACTATACAATAGCAGTTTGAGAATGACAAGTAATGCTCAATTGCAAAATGTTCATGCCTGTTTTACTTGTATTTTTAAGGTTATGGTGGATTTTTGCCACTTAATATGCAGCTCAAATTCTAGAAGAATAAGTCTTGCTGCAGATCATTGTGTTCAAAAGTCAAAGATAATTGAGGATAAAGATTTGCATACAATGTTCAACAATATACACTGAATGTCAACATAATGGAAAATTTTATAGCTGATCTATGGCAGGACAATATTACCTCCCAGTAACTGAAAATAAAGTCACCTAAGAACTTGGGAAGACAATATCTCTGCATATCTGTAAATGAATGTGTCTACATAGCTTGGCAAATAGTAATGTTTTGAATATAAGCAGATAGCACATTCAGGCTAAAAGCTAATAAATCACTATTAAGTGACTGAAATTAATCAATGGTGACTTTGAAGCCACCAAACAGAAATGTTTGTCACAGAGTAATTCCTCAAATCATTTTATATCCTCTTCGTGATGAATCATTAATCCTGAAGCAGCATCTTGATTTATGTCAAATATCTTCTTCTGGTCATTGTAGACCCTCTACTTCTGATATAGGAGGTGAGTTGCCTCACTGTTTCCCTTGCATGACTGAGGAAAGGTTTGCAGATGTTCAGCAGAAAATAATATTAACTGGGGCAAAAGAAAATCTCAATGAAATTCACCTCTGTTGTCTTATGTTAAGATTATGCAATTATTGTTTGCAGATTTTCTTTGGCTTGCTCCTCCCTGAACAGTTACACAAACAACAAAAACTCTGCTTCTCTAGGTTATTGGGACAAAGTGTTGTCAAAGACTTGGTAAATTGTCGCAGTTCACCCGAGAATACATTAGCAATAGAAGGAATGATGCATTAGATGGTGGGTTATCTGTTGAAGAAGGTGGCTTATTTCTGAATGCTATCAAGAATCCTGTTTGCTACTAATATTGTTGTATGTATCCAGGCAAGTATAAATATTTTTTCAAATTCCTGGCCTGTGCAGAAGTGCCATCAGGAAGTGAGCCATTTGCAGCAGGTCATATTGCCTCTTACCTGTTCTCATAGCTATGTTATTTAGGCATCTGGTCCAGTTGATTTATTATCAGTTGTCTAAGCATGATATTACTAGTGGGGAACTCAACTACGATAATGCACTGAATGCTGGACACGCTCCAGTGCCAGTATGTCTTTCCTGAGGTGTGGGCACCAAAACTGGACACAGTACTCCAAATGAGGCCTAACCAGAGCTTTATAAAGTCTCAGTAGCACAACGGTGCTTTTATATTCCAACCCTCTTGAGATAAATGACACCATTGCAATCGCTTTCTTAATCACGGACTCAACCTGCATGTTTACCTTTAGAGAATCCTCGACTAGCACTCCCAGATTCCTTGTACTTTGGCTTTATGAATTTTCGCACCATTTAGAATGTAGTCCATGCTTGTATTCTTTTTTCCAAAGTGCAAGACCTCGCACTTGCTCACATTGAATTCCATCAGCCATTTCCTGGACCACTCTCCCAAACTGTCTAGATCCTTCTGCAGCCTCCCCACTTCCTCAGTACTACCTGCCTGTCCACCTAACTTCGTATCATCAGCAAACTTCGCTAGAGTGCCCCCAGTCCCTTCATCCAGATCATTAATATATAACGTGAACAGCTGCGGCCCCAACACTGAACCCTGTGTTGCTTGTCACCGGCTGCCATTCCGAAAAAGAACCTTTTATCCCAACTCTCTGCCTTCTGTCAGACAGCCAATCCTCAATCCATACCAGTAGCTCACCTCAAACAACATGGGCCCTCACCTTACTCAGCAGCCTCCCGTGTGGCACCTTATCAAAGGCCTTTTGGAAGTCTAGATAGACCACATCCCCTGGGTTTCCCTGGTCTAACGTACTTGTCACCTCTTCAAAGAACTCCAACAGGTTTGTCAGGCACGACCTCCCCTTACTAAATCCATGTTGACTTGTTCTAATCTGACCCTGTTCTTCCAAGAATTTAGAAATCTCATCCTTAATGATGGATTCTAGAATTTTACCAACGAGGTTAGGCTAATTGGCCTATAATTTTCCATCTTTTGTCTTGATCCTTTCTTGAACAAGGGGGTGACAACAGCAATCTTCCAATCATCCTGGACTTTCTCTGACTCCAGTGACTTTTGAAAGATCTCAATCAATGCCTCCGCTATTTCCTCAGCCACCTCCCTCAGAACACTAGGATGTGGGGCCATCGGGGCCAGGAGATTTATCAATTTTAAGACCTTTTAGCTTTTCTAGCACTTTCTCTTTTGTAATGGCAACCATACTCAACTCAGCCCTCTGACTTCCTTTAATTGTTGGGATATTACTCATGTCTTCCACTGTGAAGACTGACGCAAAGTACTCATCACTAGGCTTCCAGCATCAGTTTGAAGTGGCCCAATGTCTACTTTTGCCTGTCGTTTGTTACATTACATAAATCAAGCAGTGTCAGCATGGCTTCATGAAGGGAAAATCATGCTTGACATATTGATTAGAATTGTTTGAGGAGGAGGTGAGCAGAATAGATAAAGGGGAACCAGTAGATGTAATATATTTGGATTTCTAAAAGGCAATCGATAAGGTGCTGTACACAAGGCTACTTAATAAAATACAAACTTCTGGTGTTAGAGTAATATATTGGCTGATAAATAGAAATCAGAGTTGGAGAAGGTGCTAATTTCACGATAGCAACCTGTAAATGATGAAGTACCACAGGAATTGGTGTTAGGCCACAAGTGGTCACAATATATATATTAATACTTTGGCTGAAGGATGTGAATGTACTACCCCAAGTGTGCAGATGATACAAAAATAAGCTGGAAGTAATAAGTGAGGATGCCACAAAGAGCCTTCAGAGGAATATAATCAGACCAAGTAAGTAAGCAAAAACGTGGCAGATGGAATAAAAGGGTAAATGTGAGGTTATGTGCTTTGGTGGATAGAATAGAGGAGCCGGATATTATTTAAATGGGGAAAGACTACAGAGAGCAGTAATACAAAGAGTTGGTGGTCCTTGATCATAAAATCTCAGAAAGCTAGCTTCCAGGTGTTGGGGGTAACAACGAAAGCAAATGGGACATTAATCTTCAGTTCAAAGCAAGTGGAATGTAAAAATAAGACGGCCTTGCTACAACTATAAAAGGCACTGTTTGAATCACACCTAGAATACTGTAAACAGTTTTTGCCTTCTTGTCTTAAGAGAAATATATTCACTTTAGAGGCTGTCCTGAGAAGGTTCACTGGGCTCATCCCTTATGAGGAGAGGTTTAGTAGATTGGCCATATACTCATTGGAGATTAAAAGGATGAAGAATCAAAAAGTATATGATTCTAAGGGGACTTGACAGATTAGATGCAGGGAGGTCATTTCTCCTTGTTGGAGAATCTAGGATTCCAAGTTATGTTCAATCCAAGTTCCAAATTCTATCTTGTTCATTGTCTACTCAAACAATTCTGATATATATATATATATATATGTCAGGCATGGGATGCTGGAAAGCACAGCTGGTCAGGCAGCATCCGCAGAGCAGGAAAATCAATGTTTTGGACATGAGCCCTTCATCAGGAATGACAGCCATTCCTGATGAAGGGCTAATGCCCAAAATGTCGATTCTCCAACCCCTTGGATGCTGCCTGACCAGCTCTACTTTTGCAGCACCCACTGTCATCTCTGATCTCCAACATCTGTAGTCCTCACTTTCTCCTAATAAATATGTCAGGTATGATATCCAAGAATGTATAATCTCAGGATAAGTCATCACCCAGTTAGGACGGAAATGTGATGGATTTTCTTCTCTCAGTGGCTGAAGATCATCAAATCAAATATGATCACATTGAATGACAGAGCAAACTCGATGGGTCAAATGGCTTGCTTCTGCACCTACCTTTTATGCTCCAAAAATGATGCTAGATGTGGTAGTGCAGAATAAAGCTGTCTTTTCTCCTCAGGACCTCCAGACTCTGCCAATCTAGCATGAAGTGGCGATTCAGGTAAGTACACCATCCACAATGCAGAGAAATGCTCTACAATGCCACAAGAATATCAATGACCTTCTGCACTCTGAGAAGGAAAGTGCCACCACCTTCCCTCTTTTCTCACAAGCTAAATCTGCTCCCACTCCCATCTCTCAGCAAGGGTCTTTGCACTCTCTTGAATGCATGCAGCTCTTCCCCCTTTTACATAATATTGTAATGGGCATTTCTTCAATGCGAATTGGCTATAACACGACTGAGGAATTTAGACCATTATTTGTAGAACATGAACTTTCCTTACCTGTATTGGCTATAACACAATTCTGGTCTCGTTGGTTTAAATACTACTACTACTGTTACGCGATTTTCTTATAACACAGGATGGCAAGGGAACTGAACTATCGCATTATATCAAGACAGATTCTATATATATCGTCTTTATATTATGAGCATGCCTTTTCTCTTTTGCTCCTGAACACTCACCTATTCCACTAGTTCCTTTCAGTTCTGACAGTCATGTCAGACTTAAAATGTCAACTCTGTTTCTCTTGCTTACCAGAACTGTTAAGTTTCTCCAACATTTTCCCTTTATCTACAAAAGCTGAGTTTACATTGGAAGAGTGATTTTCTGCCTAGCTGCAGCAAAAGAGCATGAATAGCTCTGAATAAATTCTGGTTTTGTTTTAATTATGCAGTTGTTGTGCTGGAGTTTGAATTTATCTGTATGGTAAGGTCCTAGGGAGTGTTGCTGAACAAAGAGACCTTGGAGTGCAGGTTCATAGCTTCTTGAAAGTGGAGTCGCAGGTAGATAGGATAGTGAATAAGGCGTTTGGTATGCTTTCCTTTATTGGTCAGAGTATTGAGTACAGGAGTTGGGAGTCATGTTGCGGCTGTACAGGACATTGGTTAGGCCACTGTTGGAATATTGCGTGCAATTCTGGTCTCCTTCCTGTCGGAAAGATGTTGTGAAACTTGAAAGGGTTCAGAAAAGATTTACAAGGATGTTGCCAGGGTTGGAGGATTTGAGCTATAGGGAGCGACTAAACAGGCTGGGGCTGTTTTCCCGTGAGCGTCAGAAGCTAATGGGTAACCTTATAGAGGTCTACAAAATTATGAGGGGCATGGATAGGGTAAATAGGCAAAGTCTTTTCCCTGGGGTCGGGGAGTCCAGAACTAGAGGGCATAGGTTTAGGGTGAGAGGGGAAAGATATAAAAGAGACCTAAGGGGCAATCTTTTCACGCAGTGGGTGGTACGGGTATGGAATGAGCTGCCAGAGGATGTGGTGGAGGCTAGTAAAATTGCAACATTTAAGAGGCATTTGGATGGGTATATGAATAGAAAGGGTTTGGAGGGATATAGGCCGGGTGCTGGCAGGTGGGACTAGATTGGGTTGGGATATCTGGTCAGCATGGACGGGTTGGACCGAAGGGTCTGTTTCCATGCTGTACATCTCTATGACACGATGTGGTTATTTGTAAACAATAAACAGGCTCAATTCCAAAAAAAGCTTTGAAGCTATTTGAAAACCCACAGAATAAGTGGAGGTGATTCTTTCAAACAAAATAAAACAAATAGAAAATATTTATCCAATTGGAAACTTTGCTGTACTTTTTTGAGAATTGTTCAAATAACGATTTGAGGTTGTTTGGAAATAATGCATTTTGTAAGGCTGAAACACATGCATAAAAGCTAAACTATTATATTCTATTTCACGAAGTAAGGAATTGTTAGTTTCCTTGTTACTGAGGACAAAGCTTAATGATAACTACTTGAATTCTTAACCAAATCTTGGTACATATTGTTAAAATTTTAAAGTCATTCTTGAAACTTTAATATGGTCTTTTCCCTGGGATGGGGGAGTCCAGAACTAGAGGGCATAGGTTTAAAGTGAGAGGGGAAAAGTTTAAAAGGGATTTAAGAGGGAATTTTTCATGGAAAGGCTGGTGCATGTGTGGAATGAGCTGCCAGAGGAAGTGGTGGAGGTTGGTTCAATTACAACATTTAAAAGGCATCTGAATGGGAATATGAATAAGAAGGGGTTAGAGGGATATGGGCCAAATGGTTTCAAATGGGACTTGGTTTACTTAGGATATATGGTTGGTATGAACGAGTTGGACTGAAGGGTCTGTTTCCATGCTGTATATCTCTATGACTCTATATTGCTCAGAAAAAAAAGTACATAATTACTACAGCGCCAGTTAATTCTTCAAAAGTTTCCATAAACAAATTGACAAAAATATATTACTGGTGTTGCTCCATATAACAATCGCCACACATTTTGCTTGCTACCTGTT
This sequence comes from Chiloscyllium plagiosum, assembly GCF_004010195.1. Classification (NCBI taxonomy): domain Eukaryota; kingdom Metazoa; phylum Chordata; class Chondrichthyes; order Orectolobiformes; family Hemiscylliidae; genus Chiloscyllium; species Chiloscyllium plagiosum. Next base: position 117,755,693 of record NC_057713.1, on the reverse strand, counting down.
AATTGCGTACCATTACCGTGGTACTTTTTAATTATGAATAATAATATGCTATGAAACCCCATCTGAATAAATACTTACTTGAGGTGGCTGTGGTTTCTGTGAGTCATTTTAATCTCATATTTGAGATACAGGCTGCTGCACTCAGAGCCAGATGTGTGCCAATAAATTATCACATCATTATGTAATCACTTCCCTCATGTTGATAGTTCCTCTGTTCCAACAAAATAACATGAGCAAACATGGTGAGTACAGCCTCTTGTGCTTTTCAAAGCCATCATTACTAACCTGAGAGGTAAGAACCCCTTCTGGGCTCCTTCCATTGAAATTGCCCATTGTGCATTTTATGTTGGGAAGCTTACAAATTATGTTAAACATGATTTCTTGCATGAACAAGTAAAAAGAAATGGTGGACAGCAGTCCAGGTATTGTTATATAAACATATTTACCGTTTATGTATGTGGAGTGTGCACATTATAAATAATTCCATAGGTATGTACAATGATTTTGCACTCTGTTAATGGCATAAAAGATAAGTTACATAGCAAAAAATGTAATATCATTTAAAAGTAATGTTGCAAGCCAGTGTTTATTAAGGATCAATAACTTACGATCTAAATTGTTATATAATTTCTGACTAATCGTTATTCCGATACACCATCATTTGTAGAACAGATAATCAAAACATATAAAGGCTTTCTTTTGTTGTTTAAAATTAGGGAGAATTGTGTTACAAAGAAAAGGAAATCTGCTAATTTCTCACACTAAACCTATGCCCTCTAACTCTGCACTCCCTGACCCCAGGGAAAAGATTTTGTCCATTTATCCTAGCCACGCCCCTCATAATTTTGTAAACCTCGATAAAGTCACCCCTCAGCCTCCGATGGTCCAGAGAAAACAGCTCTAGCCTGTTCAGCCTCTCCCTATAGCTGAAATCCTCCAACCCTGGCAACATCCTTGTAAATCTTTTCTGAACCCTTTCAAATTTCACACCATCTTTCCGATAGGAAGGAGACCAGAATTGCACGCATTATTCCAATGGTACAAGTGTTGTTATGAATGTGAGCCTTATAAAGCATGGTTATGCTTTAATTGTCTTGTTAAATCAATGTTAAAAGAAGAGCATTTGACCTGCTGCTGGTTGGGACAAGTGAGAAGCCAATGTGACTTGGTTACAATGGACACTGTTGGCCCAAGTCAAGCGCTCGTGAAATCCATGTGCCAGATTTAACACCTGCACACGAAGGGAGAGAGAGCTGATTTTTTTCTCTTGCAGACCTACTCACCCAGACATTGGACAGAGAGAGTTCTAATCAAGAGCGAGATAAGGCCAGCAGCTGCTTTGGTCAGTAGACAGAAAAACATCTCTATTTCTCTGTTGGCTACCGGACAGACTGCTAGTGGACAGATATTCTCTGATTGAAGAAACAACACACTTGTTAATTTTAGAGCCGTGGAAGATTCATTCTGATGTGGCTGCAAGGAGAAATCTCTGGAGTGTGCTGAAGGTCAATTTTGCATTTTTCATAACACTAAGGTAAAGGATCGTTAACAGTCCTTGATGTTATGACTTAAAATGAGAAGTGAGCATTTTGCAAACCTGGAGTGACTGTTTAGAACAAAGAACGTAATACTGCAGAAAATGTGCTGTGAGTTTTAAGGGCCATAAACCATGCAAAAGAATCACATACCTGCAATTTAGAGTATTAGTTGCTAACAGGTATATTGCTACAGTATTAGCTGGAAATCTTGTCATTTGATTTCTTCAAGTGCATCATTGGGAATTCAAGTCTCTATTTAAGGTATCCTTTGCTACAAGGATTGAAACCGGTCTTGCAAAATTTTGTTCAAGGCAAAAGATTAATGAAAAGAATTTTCAAAGTGATAAGTGGATCCAAAGCTAAGGTATTTCAGATGATGCTAGAATTTCCTTTGAGGCGTATTAAAGTTAACTATGTCTCAGTGTAATTATCAGCAGAATTTCTGTTAATGTCAGAGTTAACAATGGAGTTTTCATAGTCAACCAATTATTGCATTATCTATCTGGGATGCTAAAAACATATTTTGTCTCTCTTTATTGCCACTTAGGAAATGCTGGGTTACACCAATTAGTAGTCAACCTATCAAGATTTCCATGACATTAGAATCCAGAAACTTGGCGACAAGGAGTCAAACTTAAAGCACATTTTATGTATCATATGATTTGAAAGATATAAGACGGAGCAACAGACAAGTTGCGCTCAACATCAGGGCAGTCAGAAGTCCAATCTAGAGAAATGAAACCTAATCATATTAGGTCTGCAGAAAAGAAGGTTGTATGAGTATATCTTAATCCACTAACTTATTATATCATTCATGTTTTAATACTAAACTTGTACTTGGATTATTTTTCCAGGTGAACACTTCTGCTGCTCTCTGGTATTTGCCCCCTCTACCAGAATGTGGTATTGGCTAAGGTTAATCCTCCTGTGTCTTTGGTTTGTTTCAGGTCTATCTAGTAACTTGTGGTAGAGGATGCATCACCATGGAGTAGCTACAGAAGAGGCACTTTTCTTGGATAACAAGGAAGTTTATTACATAACAGCAGTGAATGCAACTACATTTGTCAGGCATAATTTCTAGAACCTGAGGAAGCTGATACAGACTCTCCCTCTGAATGCTAGAGTAGAATTCCTATCTCTGCCCTCAAACTGTGTGTGATATCAGTAGAATAGGAGGAACAAATGTAACATGAACATTATGTTTTATTACACACTTGAGATGAAACCACGAGGAATTACTTGATTGAATTTTAAAAACTTTCCTTGAACTATGGGTCTTGAGCAAATGCTAAGGAAAGGTACATGTTATTTTAAGCATCCAACTGATTGAGCTAATGCCAGTTAGCCAATGAATACTGATTCAGTTGGCTATCAGCCAGTCAAATATGAGGAAGAACCTGTTTATACTTTACTATGCTGAACTGAGAGACTGATAGTATGACAGGAAGGCAGTGGAGAGGAGTCATGGGGATGAATGAGGTCAGGAGAACTATTCAGGATCCTCGTGCTCCCATATAAGTCTATAAAGGTCTGATTCCCTGTTTTCTTACTGGTGTGCATTGTCTGTTAACAAATCCATTTGTCAGAACACTCAATGAATGGTGTGCGAACATGCTGTTCACTGAATATCAAACACCTACTGGTTCACAATAACTGTTATAGAGACCAGTTTTCATACTATTACCAGGTTCTTGTCTGAAGAAATTGGTTGCAAGGCTATCCTTTTGAAGACCCTCAAATAAATAGCACTGTATGGAAAAGGACAGAAACTGGACACTAGGTCCTGCATTGCAGGTTCACGGTGGAACTTCACTGTTTCTGTTGGGGCTGAGCCCTCAAAACTAGGCACTAACGGAATAATTTCAGCACAGCCCACAGAAAAGCCATGGACTGGGTAAAATATTGATGTACACCCCATCCAAGATTAGCTTTTATTTGGCTTCAAAAGGAAATAAAATACAGTGGAATGTGACCAAATGTTTCACCCAGTTTCAGCAGTTTCTGAACGGTGCTTTGAGGTTAAAAAAACAAGCTGTATGTTTTTGCTGTGAACAGCAATTAGATTGAAAAGCTGTATCACTGTGAAACTAAAACTGTGTAGCATTAAACTAGCCGCATCATAATTGATTTAGTTATTACAATTGATGTAAACATAATTTTGAAGAAAGATTTGTATGAATAACAAAATATAGGTTCAGATCAACTTCAATCATTACTTTCACCCTGTTATATTTTCTGGAACTTGCTTCCTGACATAATCAGTGATGTTTACTCTTGACATTTCTCATTAGCCTGTGAAATTGATCCCACTGTACATTGTTCTGATCCCATCTAATGCTACTACACAACAAATCAGATCAAGGATAAAATCTGACCTGATAATTAAAAGAAGAAAAAAACAGAAGAATGACCTAATGAGGTGACCTTTCATTCAAAAATAAGCACTGGAGTCTGCAGAGTTGGTTTTAACAATAAAGTTGAAGTTTATTTCACAAATAAACAAAAATGAATCAAATCAATCTATCTAAATATAAAATTGTGAAAGATTTCAAAACACATATAAAAAACAAAATCTCATCAACCTTCTAATGCAATAACTTTACAGTTACACAGATAATAAAGGTATTTCCCTACACTATGCAAATCTGTAGGTTTGACTTTGAACTTTTTTCCTGCAGTTTCTTTCCTGTGAGCTGTAAAACCTTCACACACCTGAGATTTTAGACTTTCAATAAGCAATGCAGATATTTAACTAAACACTCCTGATCTGGATATTTTCTAGCACCTGAAATCCTTACACTGAGACAAATATGTCTCTTAATTACTCTGAACAATTTCTTTGTCTACGAGAAACTATTCTTGCAAGTGACTTCAGACAAGTTTTCTTTGAACGGAATTCAGAGGTTTCTTGCTCATCAAAACTTCTGCTGAGCTAATGGCTTGCTGTTTTCTTCTTCTGTCATAAAACACTATAACATAAACAAAATTCCAATGACACCCCAGGATGCTTTCAGTCATCTGCTCCAACAAAATAAGATGTAGAGTAGAAGTACATCATTTAGCTTATTTATTCCACTCTGCCATTCAATGATAACATGGTTGATCAGAAAATCCTTAACTCCCATTTCCCACCTCATCCCCATAATCCTTGATTTCTTTAATGATTAGAAATCTAAATACCTCAGCCTTGAAAACACCTAATGAACCAGCCTTCAAAGTTCTCCACAGTAAAGAATTCCAGATTAAACACACTTTAAGAAGAAATTCATCTTCTCTCTGGTCCTGGACTTTCCCAAATGCGGAAGAAATCTCTCTGTCAAACTACAAAAAACATAGTGTTTGAATAAGATCAATCTACCAAATAAGTTCATTCTACTAAACTTCAATGAGTATAAACACAACCTAGTCAACCCATTCTTATAAGAAACTCCATCCATACCCAGGATCAATCTTGTGAAACTACTATGTATTGCTTCCATTGCTTTTGTATCTTTCCCTAGTCAAGGGGCCCAAAACTGGTGGCAGTTTTCCAGCTGTGGTCTGACTAGTACCTTGTATAGTTTTACTAAAACCTCCCCACTCTTCTCCATTCCCTTTGAAATAAAGGTCAACAGTCTTCCTATTAGCTGTTAAAGATGAATGCTTGCATTTTGTGATTCATGCACCAGGAACCCTAAATCTCTCTGTGAAGGTTTTGCAATCTTTCCCCATTTTAATAATCATCAGATCTTCTATTATTCCTGTGAAAGTGAGTAACCTCTCATTTTTCTACTTTATATTCTGAGTGCTAAGTTTTTGTCCACTCACTTAACAGGTCTATATTTCTGTGTAAACTTGCTTGATCCCGATGGTATTCTCCTAATTATAGGTTGCCATCCTGAAAACACTTGCCTTAGCCCAACTTTCAGTGTTCTATCAATGACAATATATTATAACTCTATGACTCTAAGACCTCCAACACCATGGAGTCTTATATTATTAAGAAGTCTTATCTTTAATACCTTGTCAAAAGCCTTTTGGAGATATATGTTACATTTATTGATACTCCTTTATCAATCCAAGCTAGTACGTTCTCAAAAATCATTGTGTACTTAATGCACAACTACCTCTTCATGTTTGCTTGAGGAACTTTGACTCAGAGTTGATGAGCTGAAGTCTGAGCTTTGAACATTGTAACACATCAGAGAGGGGAGAGTTACCTGGATGTTGGGTTTCAGGAGGCAGTCTCACCTCTTAGGTTGACTACGTCCAATGTAGTCAGTGATCAGAGACAAGAGGATGTAACTACCAGCAAGGAAGGTTGAGGGATCCATTTTAACAGGGTGAATAATACCAGAGCAGGAAGTTACTGCTGGAGCTGCATAAGGCTCCGTCTAGTCCACATTTGGGATATTGTGAGCAGCTTTGGCCCTGTATCTAAAGAAGATATGTTGGTGTTGGATGGGTTTCAGAGGAGGTTTACATGAATGATCCAGGGGTGAAGGAATCTGGGTTTGTACTTGATGGAGTTTAGAAAGATGAGTAAGTTCTGATTGGAACGTACAGAATACTAAGAGGCTTGAATAGAGTGGACGTAGAAAAGATGTTTCCTTTCATAGGAAAGACTAGGACCAGAGAGCACAGCCCCAAAATGAAGGGATGACCCCTTAAAACTAAGAAGAGGAGGAATTTCTTCAGCCATAGGGTCTTTAATCCGTGGAAATTATTGGCACAGAGTGCTGTGGAGGCCAACTCATTATGTGTACTTAAGACAGAGGATCTTGACTGGTAAAGGGATCAAGGGTTATGGGGAGAAGACAGACAAAAGGGGTTGAGAAACATGTCAGCCATGGTAAAGTGCAGAGTCGATGGGCCGAATGTTCTAATTCTGCTCCTTTATCTTGTGGTCAAAGCCGTTTGATTATATAATGTATTTCTAAATACTCTACTATTTCTTTCATATAATAAATTCTAATGGTTGCCAAACAACAGGTTTCAAGCTAACTGGCCTGTAACCTGTATATCACTTCTGTCCCTTTTGAATAAGTCTGTTACACTGACCTTTTTCCAAGTCTCTCAGACTTTTTGAAAACCTAGGGAACCTTGGAAGATTAGTACCCAGGCATCCAGTTGCTCTGCAGCTACCACCTTTAAATTCCTGGACTGCTGCCGAGCAAACCTATGGGGCCTGTCACACTTTTAGTTGCATTACCTTTCCTAGCTATTTCTCTCTGGTGATAGTCATTCTATTTATTTAATTACCCACCTTTAGCCCCTTGGTTTAGTATATTTGGATTGCGATTAGTGCCTTCTGCCTTGAGATTGATGCAAAGTATTTATTCAACTCTTCTGCCAATTACTGGCTTCTCATGAGGCTCATTCTCAAAGGGCCTATGTTCACTGTTACCTCATTTTTATAAACTCCAGCTATCCATCTTTATATGACTTGCTAATTTTCCTTCACTGTTTATTTTCTCTGTTTTTATTTTTTTTTTGGTTATCTTTTGTGGGACTTTACAAGTTTCCCACAAAAAAACGGCTGTTATATATAAGCCTTTCCATCATGTTCTGGGTTAAGTATGTAACATTTGGAATGCGCAGTTCTTCTGGAACAATTGCATTCAGTAGCAGAAGACCATGAAAGTAAACTGATTATCTTATTAAGTCATTTTGTTATAAAGCAAATGTAATCTGCCAGCCTATTGAAAAGTACTGATATTGTTAGCTTCACAACTACAATGAGCAAAAGGTCAGAATGGTTCAGAGATAATTTTTTTTTCAAAGCAAGACAATTTAGGAAGGCACAACAGCATTTACATGTTTATTATGGTCATTATATCTAATAGTAGAATACAGTTAACAGCACCTCAAAGGATCCATGGCATTAATGTATTGTGTACTGCACCTTGTCTGGTTGCTGGAAGACATTCTCAATTAGCCACACTTATTTCCTTTCCATCATGAAACAAGCTCATTTTTTTTTCTGAGGATAAATTATGTCTACAATTTCGAATCCACCCTACACGTATTCGGCATAGGCACAGAGTTCATTGTGCTCTTTAATAGAATCAAACAGTGTAATATTTCAAAGAAAGGTCTTAGGGCTTATCAGAATACTGACAGGTCAATCATTTAACTTGCATGCCACTATCTATAATGGCCTCTATGTATTTCTGTACGCATTCACGTTGTTATCCAATTCAGGTTTACCACAGACACTTATTAAGAATCAGTGTGGTCAGCCATTCTGTTAAGCAATGCAATTGCCTACAGCTTCCTGAGGTTGACTTCTGTGGTCAGCACAATGCCAGTGCTGTGGCAGGAAAGGAGATTGTAACAATATAATTCCCCCGTGAATTCAACTGTCATCCCATTTCTTAAGATCATGCATTAATTTCTTAAACCAACCAACAGCCAGACATTTTGTTAAAATTTGAATCATTATCTATTTAATTGTGAATTAGGTCAACAAGTAAAACATTACAATCTCTCAAATTTGCGTCTGTTGTAGGGCTGGGGTGCTCTCTTCGTGCAGGAGAATGAGTTTGATTGGTGATTTGTTCTGCTGAACTTGCAGTGTCCATTAGTAAACTGAAATTTTCCTATTAAGTCTTCCCAGATCTCCACCACTGGTGCCGAAGCCATTGAAAAATTTTCTTTCAGGATATGAGGAGAAGGCGTGTGAAAATTGCAACTTGAATAAGAAATGTTGCTCGATTCAGTGGGCTCTTCTCTGTAAATGGAGTTATCTGACATGAGAGAGGGCTATTACCTCAGCAGTGTCAGGATTTCTGTTGGAATTGTCCATAACAATACAGAAGAACAATGGACCTCACAGAAACAAAGCAGGCTGCCCTTTATGCCAATTCTCTGGGCCAAAACTCACTAAAGATAGAATGGAAATTTAAAGGTGTCAACAGAAATTTAGGGGTAGAGATTACAACTGAAATATGTAGACTTATCTGAATATACGTCTAGGCAGCTAATTAAATTATATACCACTACTAGAGAAAGACGATCACCAATAATACAAACTTACACTCTATTGTGATCCTTAAGTCTGCAGTACTACTATGAAGGTAAGAAAGCTTGTATAACTTCTTGAAGATATAATCATAGTAAATGTGATCTCTGTACGAATTCTAGACCATAAGTGAAAAAATGCAAAATGCTAACAAGCATTATTGAAAAAAAAAATCAGGGTGCTTATGCAACACTTGAGATGTCTGAACTGAAGGGCTGGAAGAAGAAGAGCTGAAAACTACGGTGCTGGAAATTCACAGCAGATCTGGCAGCATCCAAAGAGCAGGAGAGTCGATGTTTCAGGCATAAGCTCTTCATCACCATTCCTAATGACAGCCTTATGCCCGAAACATCAACTCTCCTGCTCCTCAGAAGATGCCTGACTTTCTGTGCTTTTCCAGCACCACACTTTTTCAACTCTGACTGTCCAGCATCTGCAGTCCTCACTTTCTTCTAGAAGAAGAGTACAGTATTTTCCAAGTATGAAACACGATCAAAACAGTAGTTACTGCAAGTTTCAATGACTTACATTCTTTTTTGCTTCTGTTAACTTGGATTAATATTCTATCTCCTATCATCTTGTTCTTCCTTAAATCACAAGATATCTATTCTTGACTTTATGAAATGTCATTTTAATGGTTGCATATTAATCGAAGAAAAGTCAGCAATAATGGTGTTTCTTTTTCAGTGATGGTCTTGTCTTTAAACTATTAAGCCAGAAGATCCTTCAGTACTTGTAGATGGCTGCAAGCGGGCATCAGAGCCGCCCTGCTTTTGCCACGGGACTATGCCTATATCAGGAAACTATAAGAATTCATTTTGTGTTTTAAACAGCAGTCGCAGCTTTAAACCCACCCAACTCAGCAGCTGCCGGTCCGCCCACGTGACCGGGAGAGAGGAGACAGAGGACAGATAAAATCCACACTATACCAACACTACCCATGACTCATAGACCAAAACTCCGGAATTAATTAATATGGAAACCCATCTCCTAATCACATCAAGAAACTGATATCAGACCAATACACACCAACACCCCAAGGGAACAAAGGGGGGTGCTAGCCCCTGCCCTCACAGAGAGAGACAAGCAGATAATACCCGGACCCGTTTTATATAAACCAATTAGCACCCTATTGTGCGTGCCCTGCAACTCTCCTGGGATGGCAGGAAACATTCTATTTGCACCTACTCCAGTGATGATGGGGGACTATCATCCCATTCATCCTCAAATTCCACACATCCTGACAACTAAAAGTATATAATATGTAGCTGCGCGTGGGAACAGCAGAGCAGCCAAGATTCGGACCTCGGTTGGTCCCCGCCGGCGTTACTGTAGCAATAAACGTTACCGATTGTTGAACCGCACTCTGGGCTCGGACTAATATCATTTCATCCGCGCTAACATGGCCCTCTGGAATGAGTTAACTAGCAGCAGGGAGTTTTCCACTGCAAAAAAGCTGAATACCTTGTTCTGTTCCAATGGTGTTCAGCCATGATTTCCAGAAAATACACATTTCATTGTTCCTTTACTGAAGTTGAAGTTGACAGGGTTTCCATTGGCTTTTGTAACATCCTGCTGCTTGTGAGGTGTGAAAGAATAATTCCTACAGGTGCATCATGAGTGGCTGTACATGCTCATTTTCATAACAGGTCCATTTTTTTCTGGAATTGTAAGCATAGACTGTGTTGCTGTGCAGTACTTTCATAGAATTATAAAGAAACGAACAGCAGGTAGCAGGCCACTTTGGCCAATCAGTCAGCATGTGTGGGGTTTAACTTTCACTCAAACAGTAGTCCTAGTCATTTATGTTAGTCCTATCCCTTATCCATTAGTTCCTGTTTGATTCAGTCATTTATTTCACATTAAAATATGCTTTGCCTGTATCACAAATTATGGTAATGCATTCTACAGCTCCAAATTCTTCAGGGAAAAAATGTTTGTTACTTTTTGTTTTGCATCTCTAACATGTAATATTATTTCTCTGCCTTCTCATTGTAAACACCTGAACAATCAGTTTTAATCAACTTCACTTATCCCATCCTTTTATAATGTTAAATACCTCCAGCAAATAACCCCCATGTTTCATCTTGTTTTCAAAAATGTTCACAAATTTTCATGTCAATTCTTCTCATTTGCATTGCTGTAGTCCTGGAAACATTCCAATATATTTACACTGTACACCCTATCAAACAGCATGCAGACCAGAATTGTACCTTTTTGTTGATCCCACCCCTTCCTTCACCCATCATTGGCAAGCACACCCTCAGCCAACTAGGCTGCATATTCTGAAATTTCCCTTCTTGGCACCTTTTCCTTTAATTTGTTTCTCTTTTTAAATTCATATTTTTGATCATGTGAAAAGTACTAAATGACTGTAGATTTTAAAAAAAATCTTAGTTTGTTTTTGCATACTTGCTTTCCAGAGAGTGTTCAAAGACCCCAGTAGACAGAGATCTCCCTTCAGTCAGCTGTTCCATATGCATGAATAATATAACCCAAGAGACGGTAAGGACTGCAGATGCTAGAAGTCAAAGTCAATGGACGTAAAGCTGGAAAAGCACATCGGGTCAGACAGTATCCGAGGAGCAGGAAAGTCAATGTTTTGGTGCGAAATGTTGACTTTCCTGCTCCTTGCATGCTGTCTGACCTGCTGTGTTGTTCCAGTTTCACATTGAGGGTACTGCAGGCTGCAGCGCAACATAGACAGGATGCAGAGCTGAGCTGAGAAATAGCAGATGGAGTTCAACCTGGATAAATGCGAAGTGATGCATTTTAGAAGTTCGAATTCAAATGCTGAATATAGGATTAAACACAGGATTCTTGGCAGTGTGGAGGAGCAGAGGGATCTGGGTGTGCAAGTACGTAGATCCCTCAAAGTTGCCACCCAAGTGGATAGGGTTGTTTAGAAAGCATATGGTGTTTTGGCTTTCATTAACAGGAGGATCAAGTTTAAGAGCCGCAAGGTTTTGCTACAGTTCTACAAGTCCCTGGTGATACCACACTTGGAATATTATGTCCAGTTCTAATTGCCCTACTATAGGAAAGATACAGAGGGTGCAAAGAAGGTTTACCAGGATGCTGCCTGGACTGGAGGGTTTGCCTTCTGAAGAAAGGTTGAATAAGCTCGGACTTTTCTCTCTGGAGAAAAGGAGGAAGAGAGGAGACCTGACCAAGGTATACAAGATAATGAGTGGAATAGATAGAGTCAATAGCCAGAGACTTTTCCCCAGGCCAGGATTGACTGGCACGAGGAATCATAGTTTGAAGATATTAGGAGGAAGGTATAACGGAGATGTCAGAGGTAGGTTCTTTACACAGAGAGTTGTAAATGCATAGAATGCGTTGCCTGCTGGGGTAGTGGAAGTAGAGTCATTAGGGACATTTAAGCAACTGCTGGAAATGCATTTGGATAGCAGTGAGTTGAGGGGTGCGTAGGTTAATTTATTATATTTTACATTAGAATTAAAACTTGGCACAACATCATGGGCCAAAGGGCCAGTACTGTGCTGTACTTTTCTATGTTCTATGGTCTATGTTGCTATGTCTTTAAAATATCTTTTGAGATTCCCATCTCAATCTCTCTTTATTTTCCTGTCCCTTGTTTTAGCTCACTTTCTCTTCATTTAAAAATAATGTTTTGTCAAAACTATTTCATTACTCTTTTGTAATTCGAGAGAAAATAAAACCTCTCTCAAAATGATCAATACAGATGAATTTTGGGTATCATTTGCACAAATCTACTTACATCATGTGGAAGAAAAATGGTCAGTTTATTCCTCCCACTAGATGGCAGAAGAATACCAATGATGTGATTAAACAGCTATTATTTCCCTTCTGATTTATTGGTGCTAAGGAAATTAATATTGTTTCTGATATAATTGGTGCAGACATCAGGTACTTACTTAATATTTCTCACAGAATCAAACAATTCAATGAATCCAAAATGTCTGAGGTTTAGAGCGACTGAACGTTCAGATAAAAAATGTATAACTGTTGTTCATAAAGCATTTCTATGTATTTAATGTTGATAATTATTAGATATACAATGCATCAGAATGCAATATAAAACTAGCAATGCATTGGTCTGGTGATGATTCACATGTTGCTCCGGAATTGGCGATTTAAGTATCCACTTCCATTGCTGTATAACACTCGATACAAGTTAGCTCTTCACGGTGCTTTGGTTTCTTCCCACAATCTAAAGATGTGCAGGTTAGGTGAATTGGCCATGCTGAAGTTGCCCAGGGATGTGTTGGTTAAGGTGCATTAGTTCAGAGTAAATGTAGAGTAATGGGATGGGGGAATGGGGTCTGGATGGGATACTCTTCAGAGGGATGGTGTGGACTTTGTTGGGCCAAATGGCCTGTTTCCTTACTGTAGAGATTCTAAAGCTACACAAACCTAAATATAATGAATTCAACATAGTATGATTGATTTAGACAAATAAAGTGACAAGACAATCAGTGTTAGATTTGCCAATATTTGATGATATTTCATTATCAGACAAAGTCATTTGCCAAATGTTTGAGAATACACAACGTGAATACCTTTCCTACTCCATGTTCACTCCACAACTTATTACTGAAGTGTTCTGCTAATATTATTAAAGAAAATTTCAATGGAATTTCAAGGAAATATTTCAGGGAAAGAGCCTGAGATATGGTAATGGATTTATACCTGACATTGTTGTTCAGTGATGCTTTTCAAAGCAAATTACATAAAAAATAAATGTTTCTTGAATACTGCGAAACAGAATTAGGAAGTTGCATCTGAAAGCAAAATTTAAAGTAAGATTAAGAACAAATGAATTGCTGGATAATATTTAATGTTTAAACAAATAATCTTGTCTTGCTTAATTTTATTCATACTAATTTTATAATGAACCACTTAAAATGACTACACTTCTGAAGTTCAGAACAGAACAACCTTTCACTATCCACAATGTTAATGTTATTATTTGGAGATGCCAGTGTACAAAGTTAAAAATCACACAACGCCAGGTTATAGTCCAACAGGTTTAATTGGAAGCACTAGCTTTCAGAGCGCCGCTCCTTCATCAACCACCTGGTGAAGGAGCAGCGCTCAGAAAGCTAGTGCTTCCAATTAAATCTGTTGGACTATAACCTGGTGTTGTGTGAATGTTATCATTGACAATGTAATTTTTTCTCAACTTTGCTGAATATAGTTGGTATATATGAATACCTCCAGTGCTACTGACATAGAGATTAATCAAAGCAAATAAAAGGAATGAGACAAAGGAAACAAGATATATCCCATAGTGTGAATGATCAACGAAGGCTGAATCAATTTGTTTATTCTTTTAGTGAATTTGTTTTACATTCAGTGAGCTTCATAAATCTTAATGGATGCTCAATTTTCAAATTAGATGGTTTTCTGCTTGTAAGGTAAAGACTCCTGAATGCAAGACCCAAATTCAGTTGGCCTTACAAGATAACATCAAATGCAAAGGGGGTGAAATTCCTCAAAGATTCCAGTGGTTTCTTGCCATAATTCCAGACTGACCTTAGCACAAGCTGCAAATACGTGTTTGTGGCACTGCTCAAAATTGCACCAATACGGTTTTGCCTTTATTGAGAACCCACATCAGATTGTAGTGAACCAAGGGTGATACTGAGGACAGGGAGTCTGAAGTGAAGCATCACCATTTGAGTGGCTAGTAAAAGTCCGAGTTTAATTTTGAAGACAATCACCTCTAAGTGAAAAGGCATAATTCGTCTGTAATCTTAATGTATATTTGACACATTCAGGGGTGGGTTAGGTCCAGTACTCCCAAAGAATTTCTTTTCTTTAGTAAGAGAATTGCAAGAACTAGGATGGCACGGTAACTCAGTGATTAGCACTGCTGCCTCACAGCACCAGGTCCCAAGTTTGATTCTAGCCTCGGGTGACTGTCTGTGTAGAGTTTGCGCATTCTCCCTGTGTCCAAGTGGGTTTCCTCCAGGTGCACCAGTTTCCTTCCACAGTCCAAAGATGTGCAGGTCAGGTGAATTGGCCATGCTAAGTTGCCCATAGTGTTAGGTGCATTAGTCAGAGGGAAATGGGTCTGGGTGGGTTATTCTTTGGAGGGCCGGTGTGGACTTGTTGGGCCAAAGAGCCTGTTTCCACAATGTAGAGAATTTAATCTAAAATGTAAATGATGCAGATTTTATTGCAAGAGTAAAAGACATGCACAAGTAGCCCCCACTTTTGGAATTTCCAATTGATTTCCCAAGGCTGTCAGCTTGGTGATGAGGAGAAAGTGAGGACTGCAGATGCTGGAGAGTCAGCGTCAAAACTTGTGGTCCTGGAAAAAGCACAGCAGATCAGGCAACACCCGAGGGGCAGAAGAGTCGATGTTCCTGATGAAGGGCTTATGCCTGAAACATCGACTCTGCTGCTCCTCGGATGCTGCCTGACCTGCTGTGCTTTTTCCAGGGCCACACTTTTTGACTCTGTCACTTCGTTGAGGAGATCATCTTTAACAGTTTCTGTTCCTCAACTGTGTGCCCAGAGAAAAAAACAAAGCAGAGGAAAATAGTTTTAATTTTTTTTCTTCCACAGCTATTCAAGGGAAGCGGTCCCAACTTCCAATAGCTATGGAAAAGTAATTATTCAAATTCCTGCTTTTATTCTTTTATTCTTTGTGTCTGAATCTCAGCTGAAAAAAAAAGGCTAAATCTCCAAATTGATCTATGGGTTGGAAGCATCTTCATATTCTTCTCAGCCTGTCTGTTCTAACTTTATAGCATACTTCATTTAAACTCTATTCTGAAGTTTAAACAGAGTTTACAAATTGACAGTCACATTCATGAATATATAAAAACAAACATGAGTGATTAATATAATTAAGAAATTAATTAAAACTCGCTAGGGATGACAAAGCAGGTGATGTGTCAAGGCTGCAACGTGACACATTGTGATCCAGGACAAACATCTCTGTAATACTTGTTTGAAATTCAAGCAGCTTTGACTCAAGGCATAGAGAGCTGGAGCCTGAACCACAAACTCTGCAATATATCAAAGAGGGAGAAGGTTACCTGGATTCTTTGTACAAAGTGACAATCACTCTATTCAGAATAGTCTTCTCAGGTGATCAGTGGTCAGGGACAGAAAGGTGTGACAATGAATGAAGCAGATGGACTGAGCCAGAGGAGCGTCAACCTCTGGAATTACGAACAAGTCATACCCGATTTGGGTGAGAGTAAAGGTTGTTAGATGGGTGAGCAACCTGACTATGGCACTGGGAGACATTCAATTATGATGAGGCTACAAGAAACATTGTTCATAGTGGTAAGATCAGTGCTAGTAGTAGATAGCACATTGACAGGGATTGACATCACTTTCTGTGACAATAAATGAGTAGCCAGACAGCTGTGGGCGGCACGGTGGTTAGCACTGCTGCCTCACAGTGCCACAGACCCGGATTCAATTCCTGCCTCAGGAAACTCTCTGTGTGAAGTTTGCACATTCTCCCCACGTCTGCGTGGGTATCCTCCGGGTGCTCCGGTTTCCTCCCATAATCCAAAAATGTGTAGGATAGGTGAATTGGCCATGTTAAATTGCCCGTAGTGTTAAGTGAAGGGATAAATGTAGGGAAATGGGTCTGGGTGTGTTGCGCTTTGGCGGGTCGGTGTGGACTTGTTGGTCCGAAGGGCCTGTTTCCACACTGTAAGTAATCTAATCAAGCTGTGTTGTCTGCCTAGCACCAGGGTTCAAGACATTTGTTCAGGTCTAAGAAAGGAACCTGTAGTGGGATGTGGAAGATCCAGTGATCGTAATCCATGTAAGTACGAACAATATATGTTGAACTAGGAAAAAGATCATGCACAGCGACTGAGGATCTAGGCTCTAATTAAAAAGGCAGATCCTCAGAAGGTTACAGTTCCTGGATTAATCCCTAAAACATGTGCTATTTGGAATAGTGTGTATAAAATCAGAGAGATGAATATGTGGCTCAAGACCATAATGAGGCAGGTTGTACCATTGGGTCTTACTGCACCTCAATTGTGTTTGTGTTCTCATGAGCTGCCTGACTAGAGAAATAGAGAAGATTTTAAAACAAATTATCGGAGCAAGGGATCAAATGTGGAAAGATGTGGTGTCTGAAAGAGTAGAGAGCAGGTAGAAAATGAAATATAATATGGGAAATGAAGGTCAGTGAATGGCAGAAAGAGATAGAACAAAATACATATAGGAATACATTCATGAGGAAGTGAGGACTGCAGATGCTGGAGATCAGAGTCAAGAGTGTGATGCTGGAAAAGCACAGCAGGTCAGTCAGCATCCTCATTCTTCTGCTCCTCAGATACTGCCTGACCTGCTGTGCTTTTCCAGCATCACACTCTTGATAGGACTGAATCAATCAAGACTAGATGTAACAAGGACAAATATCATAGCTCTGTATATGAATGATGTACATTGTATCCATAAAGTAAATAAAATGATAGCAAGCACTGAAGTAGATAAATATGATCTAATAGTCATTACAGAGACATTGTTGCAGGATTGAGAGTACAGTGCTGGAAAAGCATAGCAGGTCAGGCAGCATCCAAGAGGCAGGAGAATTGGCATTTTGGGCATAAGCCCTTCATCAGGAACACAAGGATTGGATTCTGAATTATCAGATCACAATGACGTTCAAAAATAATAGGATGCACAGGAGAGGCAGAGAGGTAGCACTCTTATTCAAAGATTACATTTGTGTAATAGAGACGATTTTGGTTCATGAGATCAGGATATGAATCGTTTTGGAAGGAGCTAAAGAACAGGAGGGGAAAGGAGTCACTAGTGGCAATGGTCTAAAGTCCCCTCAAAAGTAAGCACAACATAGGACAAAATGTGCAAGAATATTGGTGCTGGTGATAAAAGAACAGCAATAATCACAGGGACGGGTGGTGACTTTAATTACACATAGACTGGAAAGGTTAGTTGGATAGCTTGGATGGAGTGTTCATAGAATATATCTTGCAAGCATTCCTAAAGCAGTACATTTTTGAGCAGACCAGACAGTGGGTTATGACTAGTTGTACATTGAGTAAGGTCACAGAGTTGATTAATGACCCGAGAATAAAGGCACCTTTAAAAAGCAGCAACCACAATGGTGGAATTTGAAATCCCATTTGGAAGATAGAAGATTGGGTCAAAGATGAGTATTTTAAAGTTTATAAAGGACAAGCATGTGGGCATGACAGCAGAGTTAGTTGGAGTGAACTGGTACAAAACTAAAGGATAGATCAATAGAGTACAGTTGTAGATATTAAAGGAGGTATTACTGATTGCTATGATAAGTATGTTCCAGCTAGAGAAAAAATTCAAATGGAGAATATAATATGTGATTAAATAGGAAAATTATGAAAATCATTAAACTTAACCATTTACCAAATGTAAATAACTGTGCAAACAAGAGTAAATGGTTAAAGGATAGGTCAGAATATAAAGAATAAGATTGTACAATTGAAATATTAAATCAGTTTTAATAAATTAAAAGATAAGAAGATATTGGCTATCAATGTAAAACAGATAATAAGCTTTCCTACAGGCATTTTAAAAGGAAAACAAAAAGTGAATATGGGTCCTTTAGGGAATGAGAATGGGGGGGTTAATAATGGTTAGTATCAGTGGAGGTATTGGATGCATTTGTGGTAATTTTTCAAAATTCTAGATTAAGAAAAGTTACCAACCAGATTGGAAAACATCAAATGCAACCTTTCCGTTCAAGAAGGGAGGGAGTCTGAAAGTAAAAAACCGAAGATCAGTTAGCTTGAATCTGTCATTAGGGACAGGATAGTTGTTATAGCTCTGCAGTTACAAAAACCACTGTCCAAGCTGTATATTTCAAATTCAAACAACTCTCTGAGTAAAGAACTTTCTTTTCATCTCACTACTAGCTCTCTTGCTGATAATCTTGAAACTGTGATCCCTAGTTAGTGCGAGACCCAACTAATGGAAACAGAATATCTTTCTGTATCCAATCAAAATTGTTCATAATTTTGAGCTACTTATAAATGTCTCTCTGAAGTTACTCCACATTATCCTCACAATTCACTATTTTCCCTAGCTGAGTTTCATCTGCCAAATTAGGGATTTTTGTCCTCAACACCAATCTGCAAAACATTTATATAAATCAGAAAAAGTAAGGGTCCCAACACTGATCTTTTGAGAATACCAATTTCCGCTCATCTCCTGTCAGAGAAATGTTCTATAGATACCCTTTGTTCCTATCTTTTCACCAACTTCTAACCCCAGACTGCCAAAGATCCATCAATCCCAAACATTTCTAATTTGCTAACCAACCTGCCATGTAGAACTGTATCAAATGTCTAGAGTAGAGTGGTGCTGGAAAAGCACAGCAGGTCAGGCAGCATCCGAGGAGCAGGAAAATCGACGTTTCAGGCAAAAGCCCTTCATTAGGAATAGAGGCAGGGTGCCTGCAGAGTGGAGAGATAAATGAGAGGGGCACTCCACTCTGCAGGCACCTCTGAAACTAAACTAATTTCCAAGGGAAGCCTAGGAAATTTCTGAAAAATGGCTCTACAATTTGCTCCCTTACTTCTTTCAACTATCTAGAATGCATCCCATCAAGGGCTGGTGACTTCTCGACCTGGAGTGCTGGCAGCCTTTTTTAGCACCTCTTTTTCATCCATCACTATGCTGCATAGTTCCTCAAAGTCCACATTTTCAACTGGGCCATTGTCACCATCTTCTAATTTGATGAAGACAGAAGTGAAGTATTCATTTAATACTTCTGCATCAGTGAGCGGTTATCCCTGCTTGTACCAAATGGGTTCCACTCTATTTTTCACTATTCTTTTACTGTCATTATGTTTGAAGCATATTTTACAAATTGTTTCAGTGCCACCTGCTATCCTTTCCTCATGCTTCCTCTTATCCTTCCTTATTCCAGCCTGAGCCTCTCTCCTATCTGTGAGATACTCTTCCTGATTTCTTTGTCATTACTATTCCAACATGCCTCCTTTTCCTTACTTATTTTCTCACCAATATCATTCGTCATTCAGCTATACTCTAGCTTTGGATACCTCGTATTTATTCCTCATATGCATATACCTATCTTGTACGTTATTCATCTCTCCTTTGAAAGTTTCCCATTTTTCATCTGCTGTTTTATCTATAAAGATGCATATCCAATCAAACTACTCCAGTACAACCTTAGATCTTTAAAATCTGTCCTTTCCAATCTGACATCTTAATCCTTGAATGATGTTGATCCTTTTCCAACTTAACATTGAACCTTACATTAGGAGCATTATCTCACAAATTGTCCCCCACTCCCTGACCTGGATGGATTAAGTGAGTGGGCAAAAATCTGGCATATAAAACATAATCTGGGAAAATGTGAAATTATTCACTTTAGGAGAGAGAATAAAATAAAACAGAGTATTACTTTAACAAAGAATGATGGTAGAATTCAGGGTGTAGAGTGATTTAGATCTTCAGTGCATAAGTTACAGAAGTTAGGAAGCAGGCATAACTTCAGGAAGGCTGGAGGAATTGCACAAAAAACAAAGACATTATGCTTCAGTTATAGAAGGGCATGGGTGAGACCACATCCAGAATATGTGCAGTTTTGGTCTCATTTAAGGAACAAGGTAAATGCATTGAAAACAATTCAAAGGATTTTTACTAGATTGAAACCTGGAATCAGTGAGTTGTCTTACAAGAATAGGTTGGACAGACTGATGGAGTTTAGAAGATTGAGGGGTGTGATCTAGTTGAAGTGTATAAGATGCTGAATGATCTTGACAATGTGGAATGGAATGGAAAATTCCTTTATTGAGCAAGTCCAGAACCTTGTGGATACTGTTTAAAAATAAGTAATAGACCTTCTAGGACAGAAATGAAGAGAATTATTTGAGTGTGAAGCAACTTCAATTCTGCCTCAGAGACTGTGGAGGTCAGGTTAGGGAATTGTTAGGACAAAAGTTGATTGATTCCCATGTCTTACAATAATTTGAAGGTTAACATCAGGGGTAAAAATCCCTCAGCATGAGAAGTGGCAAAGTTTTCTCATGTTTCACTGGCCACTAGCAGAATTTATAAGCATCTTGGACTTGGAGAAAGTGAGATGAGTTAAAGTAAAAATTTTTCAAAGTGAGAACAACTGATTGTTTACTTGTCACTCACCAGAGAGGATCCATTTTCTCCTTTTCACACTTCAATTTATACACATTTTACATCTCTATTTTTCTTTCACTACATCTAGCAACCCCTATATCTTTTTCATTGCATCTCCACTTCATCTGTTTCCCTCTCTCCCCTCCATCTCTGTCAAAAGTATAAAAATCACCACCTTCCAGAAGCTTTCAACTCAGAAATATTATATTGAACTTCAAGCATTATCTGTAGCTGGCAGACCTGATGAGTTTCTCCAGTATATTTTGTTTTGTTTCAGATTTCCAACATCCACAGTATTTTGCTTATAATTTACTTGAACAACTTGCCTTGACACACATTAGTTCCGGAGTACCAGTCATCATGGAATATTGTCATCGTCAGTCGTCTTTGCCGTATCTAATGGCTTCAGCAATGTCTTGCTGTCACATGGAGTGTATTGATTTGGTTAAAGCTTTGTACTTATGATGCTGGGGACATCTGGAGGAAGCAGAGATGGATCATCCAACTGGCACTTCAGCCAGAAATTTATAGTGATTGCATCAACCTTATCTTTTGCACTGGTGTGCTGGGCTCTCCATCATAGAGTATGGAGTTAATTGCGCAGTCTCCTTCTCCAGTGAATTGTTTAATCATAACTGGATGTGGCAGGACTGCAAAGCTTCAATCTCATCTGTTTTTAGTAGAATTTCTTAGCTTTTTCTATCACTTGCTGTTTATGCTATTAGGCATTTTTATAACTTCACCAAATGGGCACCTAATTTTTAGGTATGCCTGGTCGTGCTCCTGGCCTCCCTCCCTGCACTCTTCAATGAGGACTAGGGAGTGTTGCTAAACAAAGAGACCTTGGAGTGCAGGTTCGTAGTTCCTTGAATGTGGAGTCGAAGGTAGATAGGATAGTGAAGAAGGCATTTGGTATGCTTTCCTTTTTTTGGTCAAAACATTGAGTACAGGAGTTGGAAGGTCATGTTGTGGCTGTACACGACATTGGTCGGACCACTTTTGGAATATTGCGTGCAATTCTGGTCTCCCTCCTATCAGAAGGATGTTGTGAAACTTGAAAGAGTTCAGAAAAGATTTACAAGGATGTTGCCAGCGTTGGAGGATTTGAGCTACAGGGAGAGGTGGAATATGCTGGGGCTGTTTTCCCTGGTACGTCGGAGGCTGAGGGGTGACCTTATAGAGGTTTACAAAATCATGAGGGGCATGAATAGGGTAAATAGAAAAGGTCTTTTCCTGGGGTGTGGGAGTCCAGCACTAGAGAGCATAGGTTTAGGGTGAGAAGGGAAAGATATAAAAGGGACTGAAGGGGCAACTTTATCACGCAGAGGATGCTGCGTGTATGGAATAACCTGCCAGAGAAAGTGGTGGAGGCTGGTACAATTGCAGCATTTAAAAGGCATCTGGATGGTAGATGAATAGGAAGGGTTGAGAGGGATGTGGGCCAAGTGCTGGCAAATGGGACTAGAGTAGGTTAGGATATCTGGTCGGCACGGAGGAGTTGGACTGAAGGGTCTGTTTCTGTACTGTGCTGTAAGCTCTATGACTCTATGTTATCTCTTGGGTTGATAGTTTTCAATTTCTCTGATATTTCACAGCATCTCGCAAATGCCCCAGTTTTGAGTTGCTGGTTGTGTTCAAACTCTATCCCATTTATCAGCGTTTGTAGCACTCAATATAATAGAGGGTATTCATTGGAGCTGGGGCTATCCCCACAAAAACTGTGCCATGTTCACTCCTACCTACACTGCCATGACATACTACTGCAACAGATAGATTGTTGAGGACAAGGTCAAGCAGGTCTTTACTTCTTGTCAATTTTTTCACTAACTTCTGAAGACCCAACCTATGCCTCTTGGACACAAATTGGCTTTTAATATATTCTCAATGCGGTTCAAACTGTCGAATTATTTCACTAAATAAAATCACAGTCCTGCTTTACTTTGAATTTTGTGTTGCATCCTGTTCACATTTGAAAATAGCAACCACACACGTAAAGTTCACGTACACTGGGAACAAAATGAGTTGACCAACACATCTGTAAGGATTTGCAAAAGCTGCAACCATTGACTTAGATGCCACAATGTATAGTATGTGATGATTAGCCCTCATGCAGCATTGATAAAATAATTATTTCCATTTTCATCTGACTGTTTCAAACAACTGGTGAGCTTTGTTTCTGGTGGTTTAGGAACAAGACTGCACAGCCGCGCATATATGAGCCAGTCAGACAAATAGACTTCTGTAGGTTTCTGTTTAGTTAGCTGATCTGAGTGGGAGATCTTTAATTACATTTACTGGGCTACAAAATAGTTAAATAAAGAAACCTTGCTAAATGGTAGCCACACAAATCTTATTTCCATTCCGCTAACCCCACCTCATCACCCCCCTCCAAGAATCTCAAGTCTGAAGAATTCCATGCCTCACGTTTTGTTGCTTACCAATCTAACTAGAGTAATCAGAAATCCCATCTTCACTCACCCTCTAACATACATTTAAAGTAACCTTCAGTTACATTTAAAGTAACATTCAAAGTTGTGAGGAAGGGTCACCGGACCCGAAATGTTAACTTTGATTTCTCTTCACAGATGCTACCAGACCTGCTGAGCTTTTCCAGCAACTTCTGTTTTTTTATTTAACGTAACCTGTTGGGACCTACTTGTTATCCCTGCTAACTTCAGATGTTCAAGATTGGAATATTTTAATGAGACCTTGAAATAAAAGTAGCCCGAGACTCACGTTTGCTCTGTCGTGGGTGCTTTTGTTGAACTCTGACTCCTACAAACTGCACTTCCTCCCCAAACTAATAGTAGCAATTTTTTGATAAAGATGTATGTTGACACTACCCCATAATTTGATTACAATCAAGTCTGCTTAGACTGTGCTTCATGTCTTTTAAAGCTTTAAAATTATTAATTGAAAACATCTTTGCATTAGTGTATCAATTCCTTGCAGGTTAAAATGTTCTATTATCTCTTCGCTGTTTTAAATAAAACAAGATGCTCCCAACTGATATGGCAAAGACTGTTCACCAGATTTTGACATGCATAATCTGTCAAGTCTCTTTGTAATTCATTTCACAGGAGAGATTATTAACTATTAACAGTGTATTCAATTGACTGCACCTAAAGGTAACTATTTATACTGTACACCAATTGATGCATAGTTTGTATGACATGTTGAAGCTTCCACAGCTTTCAATAACAGTTGAGCACTTGGGTCTTGGTTTGGATGATCGGCCATGATCCTATTGACTGGAAGGGCCGAATGGCCTACTCCTCCTATTTTCTATTTTAGTTTTCAGAATTTTGTTGTTGTAATGACTCTTCCTCCCTATTTTGCTATGTGTCAATAGTGGAATTAAAGTGGACTGATACAATGTGTTGCTATAGTGCTCATGTTCATCTGCTAATATGGAAAAATAATTTAAGACTTAAAGCATAAAAGCAGCAACAAAGCAGACATATGTATACTCAATGGAGGCATTAATAGAGTTACAATAACCGTCATAGAACTCATTGCCAAAATTACAACTATGGACAGAGTTTCCTCTGTGTCTGCACAACGTGGGCAATGATGCAAAGCTATGGAGAATATTGTGAAAATTAATAAAAAATTGACTTCTCGATAAAGGTTTGATTTTCCTCTTAAAGTTTTATTGGTTAGGTGAGAACCTTGATTGTAAGCAGTGAGGCCCTATTTCAAGATATTTGCATTCTATTATGGCTAAATTTCAACTAATTTCTATGCAGTTTGCTATTCTCCCAAGTACTAGTATGAACCTAGACGGTGGATTTTCCAAACTAATGTCTGACTGGTATCTAATGGCCATATCTTGGCAGCTTCTTCTCTCGGCCTCCCCATTGGTCATTCCTTAAATCCCCTGATGCGTTCTATGGGTAGCAACTGCTTCCATTCTCCAGAAGCTGGCACTGGTAAAGCACCAATCTTAGAACATAAACGTGGCACATTTTGGATAAATGAGGAGAAAGTGAGGTCTGCAGATGCTGGAGATCAGAGCTGAAAATGTGTTGCTGGAACAGCGCAGCAGGTCAGGCAGCATCCAGGGAACAGGAGAATCGACGTATCGGGCATAAGCCCTTCTTCAGGAGGGCTTATGCCCGAAACGTCGATTCTCCTGTTCCCTGGATGCTGCCTGACCTGCTGCGCTGTTCCAGCAACACATTTTCAGCCCACATTTTGGATAAACTCAAACTGTCATTACTGCAATGTTTCTGCCAGCTGTTTTGTGTGCAGGGACACACAGCCATCTCCTGCATTGAAACAGGGTGCATCTCAAGGGCTCTTAATTTGCTTTCACAGCAGTCACTCACTTTGCATTTATTTTCACTATTTCAGCATCTCTGCCTTGCCTTTTTGCAGATTGCTGCTTCTTACAGGCTCACAGGAAGTCAGTCTTGTGTTGCCTCTGAGTGCAGACAGAAAGACAACAGACAGCTTGTCATGCTTGCCAGCAATGAACAGTAAAGAGACAGATATAGTTCTGTATGACACCATCAAATGTCAATGTCATATCTCTGCCATGTGACAGTAGGAAACACACTGCAGGGACTGCAACATCTAAATGGCCAAGTCTCAATATCGAGGAGAAGTAATCTTCTCTCAAATCAAGGGAGACAATCTTCCGTCGTGGGATCTTGCCAAAGTAAATCAAGGGCAGCCTCTCATACCAGTTTGGACCTTGGGTACAGTCAGTCAGCTGCTTGGGATAATCAGTGAGTCTGGGAAGGGAAATACAGGGTTATTTAATTTTGACATAAGATTTTGAATGAATTATATGAAATGTCAGAAACAGTGAATTGGCAGAGACCTTTTGACTGAAAATATAAAGGACAAAAAGCAGAGCAAACCCATGTTACAACGACAGTTTGCATTTTCATTTCATCTTGCTTTCCAATGGAGCTCCATCTCTAATTGCTTAGTGACTCCTTTTCATTCTTCCAAGACTGTTCATTTTTCATTTGTTATCCTGTGCTTCTAAGCATTAACACCAAATGTACATATGTTAGTAGATTTAGAAACTCAAGGAAAACAATCTTATAATTTATTCTTTGATAAGCAACTTTGAAGTAGCAAGATGTTACCACAATACACCCTCCCCTCCCCCCACCAACCACTCCAGTTTGATCATCTAAAGATCACAAACTAAGCACACTAATTTGAGAGGACCAGGTTGGAGCATGAACTAATTCCTCTCTTTTTAAACCCCTTTCAGTCAACTGATCGGGACCTGATTAGGTGTATTCCAGAATTTTATGGAAAGCTAGGGAACTGATTGGTGGGCCCCTTGCTAAGATATTTCTATCAATGGTAGCCACGAGCGAGGTGCAAGAAGATTAGAGGTTGGCTAATGTGGTGCCATTATTTAAGAAAAGTGGTAAGGAAAGCTAAGGACCTATAGACCAGTGGTCAGTGGTGGGTAAGCTGTTGAAGGGATTCTGAGGGAGACGATTTACATGTATTTGGAAAGACAAAGTCAACATGGCTTTGTGTATGGGAAATCATGTCTCACGAACTTGATTGAATTTTTTGAAGAGGTGACAAAGAATATTGATGAAGGTAGAGCAGTGGACATTGGCTATGTGGATTTTAACAAAATGTCTGAAGAGTTCCACATGGTAGACTGGTTATCAAGGTTAAGTCACATCGAATCCAAGAAGAGCAAGCGATTTGGATACAAAATGTGCTTGAACGTAGGAGTCAGAGGGTGGTGGTGGCGGGTTGTTTTTGGTTTAGAGGCCTGGGACCAGTGGTGTGCTGCAAGGATCATTGATGGCTTTTTGTCATTCATATAATTCATTTGGATGTGAATATAGGAAGAATGGCTAGTAAGTTTGCAGATGACACCAAAATTAGTGGTGTAGCAGACCAGGAAGAAAGTTTGCTCAGAGAACAATGGGATCTTGATACAGATAGGCCTATGGGCCCAGGAGTGGCATATAGAGTTTAATTTGGATAAATGTGAGGTGTTGAATTTTTGATAAAGCAAATTGGGACATATACACTTAGTGGCAGGGTTGTAGGGATTGTTGCCAAATAATGAGACCGTAGGGTGCAGCTCCATTGTCCTTGAAAATGGAGTCGCAGGTAGACAGGATAGTGAGGAAAGTGCTTGGTATACTTGCCTTTATTGGACAGTTCTTTGAATATAAGAGTAGAGATCTCAAGTTACAGCTATACAGGACATTGCTCAGGCCTCTTTTGGAATATTTGTGCAATTCTGGTTGTTAAGATTGAAGAAGTTCAGAAAGTTTTTGCAAGAATGTTGCCAGGGTTGAAGGGTTTGAGCTATAGGGAGAGGTTGAAGAGACGGGCTGTATTCTCTGGAGCATTGTGGTTGTATTCAAAGCCGTGATTTCATGAATGCTTGATTACCACATACTCAGATAAAGGACAGTCACAACATTCAGTTTTTACTCTTCAACACTCCTCTTGTATTTTGCATCCCTTGTTCTATGTTACAGATCCTTTGTCACCAGTTTTTTTTTAACTTCACTTGTGAAACATGAGCATTGTTGGCTGGCCAGCATTTGATTGCCAGTCCCTAGTTGCCCTTGAGAAGGTGGTGATGAGTTGTCTTCTTGAACCGCTGTAGTCCATGTGGTGTGGATAGACCCACAATGCTGTTCGGAGGGAATTTCAGGATTTTTGTCCAGCAACAGTTAAGGAATGGTAATATATTTCTAAGTCAGGATGGTGAATGCCTTGGAGTTGCTATATTAGTTTTACTATAATTGTAAACATTGACTATTATTATTCAAGTTCCAGCATCTGATTCCTCAAATAAAAATCTTTTGTTTTTCAAAGGTCAAACATTGACATGAAATATCTGCAATAGTTACCTAACCACAGATTGAGACAGGACCAGGGAAACCATTACAATAAACCAGTTTGCACTGAGATTACAGCATTATCAATTTTCTAAATTGAACCAAAAAAATTAACTTCAATAAATTGATTCTTACTGCTTTGATAAGTTTCACATATTCGGCTGCCCGCAAAGAATGGGCAAAGGAGTAGACTCAGGCACACATAAAAGGATCTACAGCTGCCTGAGAGCAGCTAAGTATTGAAAGAAAGAGAAACATGAACTGATAGCAATGAGAAGCTGCAAGTCTCTCCCTCTCAACTTTGAAGTCAATACCTGGTGATAACTTGAAACAACAAACTTTTTTTTGAGAAGTCTGCAAGTTTTGTCATTGATGAAGGGATAAAACACCAGCAAAACATTTGGGACCCAGGTCATTCTTACAACTGAGGGATTCTAAGCCCTGTAAAGTGCAGTTGACTTTACCTTCTTATTTGTTCTAGGCCTCTCTTTGAAATGTATAACTTGTATTTATGTGTGTTTGTTGGCAAAATTTTTACTTTCCTTGCTCTTTCATTCAAAAACCCTTATAATTTGGCATCTTCATTCTTATCCAGTTAATTATATTTTACATGAAGTGTCATTAAAAATGAAAATAAATATATTCATTGCAGTTATAAAGTCACAGAGCTGTACGGCATGGACATAGATCCTTCAATCCAACTTGCTCATGCCGACCAGATATCCTGAATTAATCTAGTCCCATTTGCCAGCACTTGGCCCCTATCCCTCCAAACCCTTCCTATTTACGTACCCATCCATTTGGCTTTTAAATGTTTAATTGTACCAGTTTCCTCCCCTTCCTCTGACAGTCCATTCCATACTCACAAAACTCCGAGTAAAAAAAATTGCCCCTTGTTGAAAACCTTGTTGTTCCCCTCTCACCCTAAACCTATGCCCTCTAGTTTTGGACTTCCATACCCTGGCTATGTACCCTATCCATGCCCCTCATGATTTTATAAACCTCTACAAGGTCACTCCTAGGAGTGACTCAGCTCAGTTAGGTAACTATCGCAGATATTTCATGTCAATGTTTGACCTTTGAAAAACAAAAGATCTTTATTTGAGGAATCAGATGCTGGAACTTGAATAATAATAGTCCATGTTTACAATTATAGTAAAACTAATAGCAACTCCAAGGCATTCACCATCCTGACTTAGAAATATATTACCATTCCTTCCAAGTTTGTGCGAAGATTTGTAGCTCGGGTGCTCGTTGTTGTGGTTCTGTTCGCCGAGCTGGAAGTTTTTGTTGCAAACGTTTCGTCCCCTGGCTAGGCGACATCATCAGTGCTTGGGAGCCTCCTGCGAAGCGCTTCTTTGATGTTTCCTCCGGTGTTTATAGTGGTCTGTCCCTGCCGCTTCCGGTTGTCAGTTTCAGCTGTCCGCTGTAGTGGTTGGTATATTGGGTCCAGGTCGATGTCCAGACAGAGAACAGCCAGGGAATTCCGAGAGGCATGGCATTCATCCACAAACTCCATCAACAAACACATCGACCTGGACCCAATCCTTTATCTGAGTATGTGGTAATCAAGCATTCATGAAATCACGGCTTTGAATACAACCACAATGGATCTCTGGCTTTTTATGCCTTACTCAATTTATTTTTGTTTATTTCACATACACGTGGAAGGAACAAGTACAAAAGTGATGTGTCATCTGCACGTAACATTTTGCATAAATCTCGACAATGAAAATCTAATTATGCAGTAATACCTGAATATTTTCTGTAATCAGTTATCCCCGCCTGTATAATCTCATTAGTGTGCACTGCAGCAGATGTTTTCTACCTTGTGTGAGCATGAGCAGACTTGCAGCCTGAATCCAGACAATATGTGGACTGCTGAATGCAGTTCCAGATTTAAGTAATCAGTTTGTACCGCCTTATACTTATTGACTTCATGTATTCTTCGACTGAGCTTCAAAAAAATTAATATGGTTAAGAGGGTAAGGTTGACATTTTCTTGCCACTAACTTGAGATTACCACCGTGTAGAAAATGAATCAAGATATTAGGGTAGAATTTATGATATACAAAGTTGCTGAACCCATGCTATATTACATTGCACAGAATGTTTAATAGCTGATCATCTGCATAAAGTAATACACAGAAGCGCGCAATACCTGAATGTTATACATTCATATATTAACATTACCATTCAGGAGTTCCATCTTTTACCTCACAGTGGTGATTCTTATATTAACTCAGACAATTCTCAATTGCATTTGATACATTGATAAATAATCCAAAATTGTGAAAGTTAAAGAAACCATTCAGTCAGTTTAAAAAAAACTGAAAACCAATTAGCTCGAGTAAATTTTAAATTTGGTTAGTTACAGAGAGTGTTCAAATCAGAATAAATCACACTTGGATCAGGCTTTGATCCACGATAATCAGGGGAAAGTTCATTCAATAGAATTAAAGGTTCACAAAATTGTTGTGGAAAGAAAAGAGAGTGTTTCCGTCATTATTGACATTGTGCATTAAGACTGATGATGTTCATTAAATTGCTGCCACTGCAGTATTGAATCCTTACATCTCATTGCTCTGAATTTCCAAATTCAGGATTTGAAGCAGACAATTGAAACCCTGAGCATGTTTCATCATTCAATTAAAGGATGGCTGATCTGATTGTGTTTCAACTTACACATTCTGATCAACTTCTGATAGCATTAGAATTTATGTTAGACTAGGTTTATCAGTCTAGCTTTGTCTTAAAATTATCCAAAGACCTCACTTTCATCATCTTCTAAGCCAGAGAGTTTCAAATGTGCACAACTTTCTGAGAGAAAAAGATTCTCCTCGTCTCTGTCCAAAGAGCATCCCCTAATTTTAAATAGTGCCCTCCCCATCTCCACCTTGCTTCGAAACTCACTCAAATCCTTTCCATATCCACCTTGCCATGATGATTCAGCATTTTGAATGTTTCAATCAAGTCAGCCCTTACTCTTCTAAACTCCAATGGAAATAAATATGTTTTCTTGCTCTTTGTAAATCAACCCGCTTTGTCCAGGTATCAATGGAATGAACCTCCTCCAATGTGTTTGCTTTCTTCCTTGATAAAGGGACCAACATTGCATTCAATATTTGAAATATGGTCTCACCAGTGACCTATTTAACTGAAGCATAACATCTCTATTTCTATGTTCAATTCCTCTTGCAGTAAAGGATATCATTCTGTTGGTCATTCTTCATTAATTTGGTGTACCTGCGTGCAAACATTTCTCTGCTCGTGCACTATAGTGATAGAATCATAGATATTTTTAGCACAGATAAAAGCCATTCAGCCCATCCAGTCTATGCTGGACCAAACCAACCACCTGACAATTCCAATCCTTTTTTCCAGTACTTGGCCCAATGCTTTGTATGTCTAAACACTATAACAACTTGACAACTTGGAATTCCACAGTCGCTCTCCATTTAAGCAGTACTTTGCTTTTTAATTGTTCTTACGAAGGGGACAATTTCACATTGTGCTCCCTCTGCCAGATTTTTCCCACTCTCAAACAATGCATATTTACACATAGCTGTCTGCTTCCTCCTAATGTGCTGTTCACAACATATCTTAGTACCTGTTCTTGTCTTACCTGCAAATTTAGCTACCATAACTCACCCTCTTCAGTTAGTCATTGCTACAAATTGTAAAAAGCTGAGACCTTAGCACAAACTACTATGAGTCAACACTCAACATGGCCTCATGCCTGATGAAGGGCTTTTGCCCAAAATGTCAATTTTCCTACTCCTTGGATGCTGTGCCTTTCCAGCACCACACTCTCGACTCTGATCTCTAGCATCTGCAGTCCTCACTTTCACCTACTCAACACACCCTGCCAATCAGAACAATCATTGATGTATACTATCTGTTTTCTGCCAGCT
This sequence comes from Chiloscyllium plagiosum, assembly GCF_004010195.1. Lineage (NCBI taxonomy): Eukaryota > Metazoa > Chordata > Chondrichthyes > Orectolobiformes > Hemiscylliidae > Chiloscyllium > Chiloscyllium plagiosum. Next base: position 117,724,258 of record NC_057713.1, on the reverse strand, counting down.
AGCCAAAATTCTATTCTTGGAAATATGTTTCCCCTCACCATGAACTCTTACTTTACACAATAACCCTTTACGTGGCATCTTGTCAATGTCTTCTGGAAATCCAAGCATAGTTTGTCCACAAGCTCCTTTTGATCTCAGGCATACACTTCTCCTTCAAAGAACTGTGATAGATTGGGTAAACATAATTTCTATTTCACAAAACCATGCTGGCTCTTCCTGATTACCTTGACCTTTCTAAGTGGCTAACTATAATTTCCTTAATGTTCAATTCTAACAACTTCCTGCAGTAGATGTCAAGCACGGCACGGCATGGGCGGCACGGTGGCACAGTGGTTAGCACTGCTGCCTCACAGCGCCAGAGATCCGGGTTTTTCTAAGTGGCTAACTATAATTTCCTTAATGTTCAATTCTAACAACTTCCTGCAGTAGATGTCAAGCTAACTGACATTCTGAAGAAAGGTCACTGAACCTGAAACATTAACTCTGCTTTCTCTCCACAGATGCAGCCAGACCTGCTGAGTTTGTCCAGATTTCTCCTCTTTTTCTGATTTCCAGCATCTATAGTTCTTACAGCTTTTTTCTTTAGTGAACTGACTTATTTTTGTATATTTCCTTCCTCCTTCCTTTCTTGAATGGATAAATAACATTTACTGCTTAATAATCAGCTAGAATATTTCCAGAATCTAACAGATTTTGGAAAACCAACATGACCACATCTATTGCTCAGTTAGCCACCTCTTTTAAGACCCTCAGATAAAATCCATCAGGACTGATAGACTTTTCAGCCCAGAGCTCCATCAGTTTGCTCAGAATCGCTTCTTGTTATGTATGCATCATGCTGCTAGACCATATTTTCTTTCCAATTGTATATCAGATCAAATGCTACAAGGCAGGAATAGTCATTCACAATTCCAGTGTGGAAAGTCTTCCAAGGAATTTGGAGTACAGAGGTAAATCGGCACCCTGGTATGCACAGGGATTAAGAGGTCCAGGCAGATGGAGCAGTGCTGAAGAGAAATATCCTCTTTCTCAAGGACAGCCAGAGGTGACAACTCTTAGGCTTCACTATCCTTCTCCCCAGCCTCACCCCACCCCTCATTTATCTCTCCACCCTGGAGGTTTCTGGCCTCTATTCCTGATGAAAGGCTTTTGCCCGCACATCGATTTTCCTGCTCCTCGGATGCTGCCTGACCTGCTGTGCTTTTCCAGCACCACTCTGATCTAAACTCTGGTTTCCAGCATCTGCAGTCCTCACTTTTTCCCTCCCAACTCCTATACTCAATGCTCTGACTAATAAAGGAAAGCATACCAAACACCTTCTTCACTATCCTATCTACCTGTGACTCTACTTTCAAGGAGATATGAACCTGCACTCCAACGTCTCTTTGTTCAGCAACACTCTCCAAGATGTTACCATTAAATGTATGAGTCATGTTAAGATTTGCTTCCCCAAAATGCAGCAGCTCACATTTATCTAAATTAAACTCTATCTGCCACTCCTCAGCCCAATGGCCCATCTGATCAAGATCCCATAGTAATCTGAGGTAACCTTCTTCACTGTCCACTGCATGTCCAATTTTGGTGTCATCTGCAAACTTACTAACTATACGTCCTACATTCATATCCAAATCATGTATATAAATGATAAAAAGTAGTGGACCCAGGAACAATCCTTGTGGCACTCCATCTCCTGCGGCTCTACACAAAGGCCGCCTTGCTGATCTTTGAGGGGCCCTATTCTCTCCCTAGTTACCCATTTGTCCTTAATGTATTTGTAAAAACCCTTTGAATTCTCTTTAACCCTATTTGCTAAAACTATCTCATGTCCACTTTTTGCCCTCCTGATTTCTCTCTTAAGTATACTCCTACTGCTTTTATGCTCTTCTAAGGATTCACTCGATCTCTCCTGTCTATACCTGACATATGCTTCCTCCTTTTTCTTAATCAAGCCCTGAAGTTCTCTAGTCATCCTGCATTTCCTACATCTCAGTCTTTCCTTTCACCCTAACAGGAATATACTGTCTTTGGAATCTCGTTATTTCATTTCTGAAGGCTTCCCATTTTCCAGCCTTCCCTTTACCAGTGAAATTCTGCAACCAATCAGCCTTTGAAAGTTCTTGCCTAAAATTGTCAAAATTAGCCTTCCTCCAATTTCGAAATTTAACTGTTAGATTTGGTCTATCCTTTTCCATCACTATTTTCAAACTAATAGAATTATGGTCGCTGGCCCCAAAGTGCTCCCCCACTGACACCTCAGTCACCTGCCCTGCCTTATTTCCCAAGAGTAGATTAAGTTTTTCACCTTCTCTAGGTACATCCACATACTGAATCAGAAAATTTTCTTGTACACTCTTAACAAATTCCTCTTCATCTAAATCCTTAACACCATGGTAGTCCCAGTCTACGTTTGGAAAGTTAAAATCCCCTAACATAGCCACCCTATTATTTAACAGGTAAGTGAAATCTCCTTACAAATTTGTTTCTCAATTTGCCTCTGACTATTAGGAGGTCTATAATACAATCCCAATACGGTGATCATCCCTTTCTTATTTCTCAGTTCCACCCAAATAACTTATCTGGATGTATTTCTGGGAATATCCTCCCTCAGCACAGCTGTAATGCTATCCCTTATCAAAAACACCATTCCCCCTCCTGTCTTGCGTCCCTTTCTATCCTTCCTGTAGCATTTGTATCCTGGAACATTAAACTGCCAGTCCTGTCCATCCCTGAGCCACGTTTCTGCAATTGCTATGATATTCCAGTTCTATGTTCCTAACCATTCTCTGAGTTCATCTGCCTTCCCTGTTAGGCCTCTTACATTGAAATAAATGCAGTTTAATTTATCAGTCCTACCTTGTTCTCTGCTTTGTCCTTGCCTGTCCTGACTGTTCGACTTGCAATTTTTCTCAACTGTACCAGTCTCAGATTGATCTCTTTCCTCAGTATCTCCCAGGGTCTCACCGCTCCCCCTCCCATTCATCTGCTCTATCCTCTCATTCTTACCCTCACTAGCTCATAGCACAGCGAGTAATCCAGATATTACTACTCTCAAAGACCTCCTTTATAAATTCCTGCCTAACTTTCAATATTCTCCCTTCAGAATTTCATCCTTTTCCCTTCCTATGTCATTTGTAGCAATGTGTACAATGACTTCCTGCTGGTCCTTCTCCCCTTTGCGAATGTTCTGCACCCACTCTGAGACATCCTTGATCCTGGCACCAGAGAGGCAACACATTCTGATTTTTCACTGCTGGCCGCAGAAATGTCTGTCTGTGCCCCTGACTAGAGAGTCCCCTAACACAAACGATCGCTTGGAACCCGATATACCCCTCATTACATTAGAACCACACTTTAACCAGAAATTTGGCTATTCATGTTCCAGTCCCCTGAAAGTCCATCATCCCCTACATTTTCCAAAACAGCATGCTTGTTTGAAATGGGGATAGCCACAGAAGATTCCTGTACTACCTGCCTACCTCTCCTTTCTTGAAGTTAATCCAGCTACCTGACTATATCTGTAGCTTTTGTCTCTTCCCATATATGTCATTCATCACATCCCCTTGCTCCTGTAAATTCCTTATTGCCTCTAACTGTCGCTCCAACTGATCCTTTCGATCTGACAAGATTCACAACTAACAACATTTATTGCGGATATAATCCTCAGTAACCCTTAAACTCTCATGAAACTCCCACATCCGATTAGAAGGTCATATCACTGTACTAAATGCCATTTTGCTCCTTCCAATCTACAGACCCAGAAAATAGCACCATCTTATTGCGCTACAAAACTTAATATTTAATATTTTTAAAATTTATTCAAGAGTCAGATCCCAATAAAAACATATAATTAAGAAAGATCCCACTCTACTCATTATTGTAGATTTACAGCAAAGCTATACTTAAAACTATTTACTTATCTGTTTCTGTGCTTTGACCTCTAAACAGTTCCTCCAAGATCAGTTGTGAATTTTGCTGTTTGTTAAGTTTTCATAGACACATTCCGATATCCAGCAATACATGAATTCAAGCAACAAAGGCAGTAACTGTGCAGATTCACTGCTGTCTGGATCAGTGGTGCTGGAAGAGCACAGCAGTTCAGGCAGCATCCGAGGACAGGCAAAATCGATGTTTCGGGCAAAAGCCCTTCATCAGGCTTTTGCCCGAAACGTCGATTTTGCCTGTCCTCGGATGCTGTCTGAACTGCTGTGCTCTTCCAGCACCACTGATCCAGAATCTGGTTTCCAGCATCTGCAGTCATTGTTTTTACCTCTCAGATTCACTGCTGTGTCAGTTCACAGTGTGGGTTTCTTTCTCTCTCTCCCTTACAGACCATGTGCTTGCTACCTTTGTCTTTTTCCCTTTTAAAACTGCTGCTGTTTTGACTTTTCTTTTTCAAAGTTCCAAAACAATGCAACAGCATATAAAATAGTAATTGCTGCTCCTGAAATTTGAGGAAATCACCTCCAAAGCCTAAAATACCTCAAAAAAGGAGCAGCCTGTTACAGCCAGAAATTTTTCCCATCCTCCATCTTGGACTACCCAGAATCCCATATGTTTTAAAGTGATGCATAAATTTGTGGAAATTTTATTTGTGGTGTTCATAATTTGCTCATGAGTTCCTGTGACCTTATATGTTGCTGTGCCCACTTCCTTTGGTAAATCTCTTTGATGAATCATCATAAACAGGCTACTGGTCTTGTTCAATACATTTTCCTATTGTTTTTCTTTGCCACCTAATCACTGCCCAAGTTATAAACATCTCAACAGGGCCTGTCAATATTGCTTCTTGTTTAATGGTAATGGGCAAGTAACTGGACCCCTATGTAAATTTATTCTCTTTCCCCTCCTTGCACAATGCAACCAGCCTTTTCTGTCTTATACATTAAAAGTTCAATTGCGGATAAGAGCTGAATTTGGAATTTAATTTTCATGCCTAATTGATCCTATGTTTTTATAGCTGTGCAGCTGCTTCTTTGTGCAATCTTCCTCCTGAACAGATTCCAATATTTCGAGGCTGCATTTCGCTTTCATTTTAATAAATTTCTTTTCCCCTGTCATAATGCCTGTACGCTGAACTTTATAATGTCACAATATGTAATATAAGATAACTTTTAATTGAGATAACCAGCACCAGTAGTAAAGGTTATCTCACAAATAGTCTTACTTGAAATGTTGACCTATTCTTAACTTCATGAGGTAACCAAAGGAATGTCTCTCAGCCAAATAATTTCATGGATATTGGATTATTAACATCCGTGACACTCATACTGATGGGCAAAATTATGTTCACAGGATTAATAACATAATCAGTGACTGTAAGTGGTGCCATCTGACAGATTATATTCCAAGTACTCAGGTCTGGGATCTTTTTATATATTTCCAATGTGTTATAGAAATGGAGTCTCCAGCTTCAGCTTACAGTCTGATGGATATAACCTGGAACATACAGAAATTCAACAGGCATGTTATTAGCTTAAAAAAAAACCTACTTATTTATCAATTCTTATTATGTTCCAAAATTTAATCTCTGCAGTGTTACAGAGTTCAAACAGGTAAAGGCTGACTCAGTAAAGTGTTGCTTATGTGCAACTGATGAGGTCACAGGACAAGGACGATTTGCTAAATTGTGAACTTTAGTCATACAAATTAAATAGCCTTCTTACTTGATCTTGAGTGTTTAACCCTCTCCTTTCTGATGAAAAAGAAACTAACGTCCTTTTCAGTATTTTGTAAACATGAGAACCACTTCAGCAATGCCTTGGATTGGACCCATTTTCAGACATGGGAATCCTGATACACCCATGATTACAACACACCCGGTAAATTTGAGGTAGGCAGCATACAAACATCACACTGTCTGCTCATCAACATGTTTGCAGTGTGCACCCTAGTGTTGGCTGGTAGCATGAACAACAGAGAGTTCAGGAGTGTGTATGGATAACACAACGAACAGTTAACCTGTATTATGTGACAGGTCTTACTGAGAAAGGCAGAAAGGAGGAGAGAAGTGGTGTTTTCAAAAGAGTAAGGTGATCCTCAAGGCACAACATGAAGAGAATGGAATCAAGTAGTCAGGGTGGTCAGTTTTCACAGTCTGGCCCTACTGACCTCACTGCAGTGATGGGAAATGTTCAATGACACCCCATACAAAGTAAAACTCAGTGTTAGTATCACATATGATACATGCCATCTCTTGCACAACCAGGCTTCTTGCTGATCAATTTGCTACAGCCCCATTCCTCGTGCATCAGCAATCAAGACATGTGCCTCAACTTCAGTTGCTTCTTTCTACTCTCACAACTGCCCAATGTTTCCAACCTCAAACCATCTCTTGCAGCTTTCACAGATTTCCAGCAATTGAACATTGTCAAGGAAGTCATCAAAACTCAATGCAACTCCTGATATTCTTCTCTGCTTTTTCGCAGAACAAGTCTGCACAAAACAACAGAGAATGGAGTGTTCAGGAATGGGCAGGGGGAGGTTTGAAGGCTGAATGAGGGGTTAGGCTTGCCTGCCCATTCCAAATGCTTCTGATACAAAAGTGTTCAGAATTTTATTGTGACAGTATTTATAGGTCTGGCATATAACATCTTCAAAAGACATTCATAATGTCAGAATATACTTAGACACTATCTTCAAACTCTCTTGAGCCTCTTTCAACTTTGTAGCAGGAAGTGCAAGCTGCATATAGATGTTGCACTACTTCCTTTGTGCTATTCGCTTTCAAATACCGAAACCTGCAATTCCATTACAAAAAGCATGAGCAACCATAGACCTCTAATGAAGAAAGAGTGTCACTTCATCTACCACTGCCAGCCTCCAGCTCTGACATTTGTATTGTGCATACCTTTGGGCTAGGATTGAACGGAGCAGAATGTGAAACACCACTCAGCTCCATGATTCCCTTAACATAAAATATCATGCTTGGTAACTTGGAAGAGTCACCTGATGATGTGGTATTTAATCCCAGTCTTCTGTTCAACCTCGGTTTGGTTCACTAATAAATGGATCTTCTAATATGAACAAGTGATGTGGAACTTTGGAAAAGAAGCATGTAAATGTTTCAATGAAACGCCGACCATTGAGCATGAAGCTGGACAGTGCCTCATAGTGGGCGAGAAAGATATAGCAGCTGCAAGCTGAATTTGGAATGGTTGGATGGGACGAGCCTTGAGAGTAGTGAGGACTTTGGCTCAATTGGATCTGCTAATTACACAACTGCTCAGTAAGCAATCTCTGTGTGCTGTGTAGAGTTGTTGGCATGGTGACTTCCAACAGGGAGGTGTGTAGTGGGGCCTCCAACAGCAGGTTAGATTGGTGAGGGAGGGAACCAAGTAGGGAAACTCAAGCAATGGAGCGGACTCTCGCGGGAAACTGGTGCCTTTGTCAGAAAGAGGCTTTATGGAACAGGAGGAAATAGACGTAAAATTCCCAAACTAGATGTGAAGTTCGTGTTTCATTTCATGTAAATAGACAGTTTTCCTCATTTAATCTTAATTTGTCTTCATGTTTGCAAAGGCTTGATCTCAGTAGATTAAAGAATGATAGTTCTCGAGCCTCAAATCTAGCTTTATAGCTTTTCTTTGTTTCCTCTTCTTCTAAGAAATTGGACAACGGGTTGTTGTGATGCTCTCGAAGATGGCGCTACAAAAGCTGACAGTTTTGGAACCTGGAGTTGAGATTTCAGTGGAAACGGAGTCTGGGTAGCTGTAAGTGAACAGCCCATCCCAATGAAGGACTTCCATAATCCCATTCCATTCCTTATACTGATAGAGACAGAAGAATGATGGAAAATAAAGTTTAGAAACATGTGGAAATCCTGATGTAGGAAGAGTCCAGGAAGTTCAAAATGTGATGGACAATTCCTTTCTGTCTATAACCTTGTATAAATATCTGTAACTTTGAGCTAGAGTCAGAAACTTGGAACAAATCTGTGTCACTTACATCGATAGATATCTAGGAAGTGTTAGACAATTTAAAATCCTAGTATCATCCTTGCCCATTCCCAACCAGTAGATTAAACCTCCATCTGATTCAACTTCCCCAAGCATTGGACTAAAATTCTATCTGAACCAACTGTGGCCCCAACAAACTGACCCTAGTCTGTAATTGTTTGACTTTTGTTCAAATGAACGAATGTATACCCTGATCATCTGACTACCCCCCAACTTGTTTGCCAATGACTCCCGATTGCTCAGCAACCCATTCACCCACCTCATCTACTTACCTATTCATATATTCATCCATTGACTTATTCGCTCAACTCACAGATCCATTCTGAAGCCTTTAAACTTATCTGAATACGATACCTAGTGATACCAAAAGAAGATCTTTTCTTCTTTCTCAACTGTGATGCAATCGAGTTCTCCAGGCAACACTGTGAATCCCGTTTCGGCTGCACCCAGGACTGGAAGAAATAGGGTGTAACACTGTGTCGGTAAAATCTTGGCGAGTGGGAGAAATGCACACAGCATTGCCACTGACTAGAACATTCGAGCTCATTAGACACTGTTGACATGATATGCCCATTCTGCACATCTGTAGCATACTGAAGGCACGTTGACCCTCGCAATCAAGGCTTATAATGGGGGACACACCAGAAGCAGTCAGAAATAATCCTGCCAATCTATTGAGTTTACAATTTCTCTAAACCTGGCAACATTGGAGCTAGAGAGTTGAATATTTATCCCTTGTGTTGTGCTTGGCAATTCTAATTGAAGATCAGCATAACAATTTGAGAATGCAAAAGACACTGGTTAACTGAGGCATTACATCTGATTACCATTCTATTAGTTGTATGGAAGTTTCACTGTTTGAAAAGGGCTGAACTAAACCCAGCTTTAATCATCTGTTTGGATCATTTATTTGTATTCCCTATAAGCACTTTTGTATGAATTAACATGGAATTTCTCTACCATGGAAGAAAGTACACTTGATTTTGGAACAATTCTACAGAAGTATTCTCCAATTTTGAGATTCATATGAAAAAACTCCATGCTGAATTAAGAATCCTCAAATCAATTTATGATTATATACCAAACAGTAATTTTGTATGTAGTGCAAAAGTAGTTCTACTCAAAATGCAGTCTAATGATACTGATATGATAGCCACTGTTTAAATGTAACATAAAATAACCAAAGTTATAAAAACAGAATACTTACAAATTTGAATTTGTGCAAAGATTTTGAAATGTGATATTTTTAATATATATTTCAAAAATATACTTTATTCATAAAATAATTTGATGGTCTGTACAGTTGGTCATGCCATACATATGTAAACATGTACATACAGAGATCAGCATTTATCATTTTTATACAGGTCTGTACAGTTTTCAATCATATGCCCATATAATTAGCTGAGGCGTCAGCAGAGCCCAAATGACTGCGTGGGCCCCCTGTTCTTCGTTAGGCAGGCAGACTTTACACAGTGGTCTTTCCCCACTGCGCCTTGGCGGCAGCTGCCCCAAGCTTCAGCGCATCCCTCAACACGTAGTACTGGACCTTGGAATGTGCCAGTCTGCAGCACTCAGTCAGGGTCAACTCCTTCAGCTGGAAGATCAACAGGTTTCGGACCACCCAGAGAGCGTCCTTCACCGAGTTGATGATCCTCCAGGCACAGTTGATGTTCGTCTCGGTGTGCGTCCCGGGGAACAGGCCGTAGAGGACGGAGTCCCGCGTCACGCGCTGCTCGGGACGAACCTCGACAAACACCACTGCATTCCTCTCCAGACTTCTTCTGCATAGGCACATTCCAGAAGGAGGTGTGTGACAGTCTCGTCCCCCCCGCAGCCGCTTCGAGGGCAGCGTGCGGTGCGGCTGAGAGTCCGGGCGTGCATACAGGATCTCACAGGCAGAGCCCTTCTCACCACCAGCCAAGCCATGTCTTAGTTCTTGTTGGAAAGTTCTGGCGATGAGGCATTCTGCCAAATGGCTTTGACAGTCTGCTCAGGGAACCGCTCGATAGGATCCGCCCTCTCCTTTCCCCGAAGGGTCTCAAGGACACTATGTGCTGACCACTTCCTGATGGACTTGTGGTCAAAGGTATTTTTCTTCATAAACTTCTCCACAAAGGACAGGTGATACGGAACGATCCAACTACTCGGAGCGTTCCGCGGCAGCGAGGCCAGACCCATCCTTCGCAACACCAGGGACAGGTAGAACCTCAGTACATAGTGACACTTGGTGTTTGCGTACCGGGGATCCACGCACAGCTTGATGCAGCCAAACACAAAGGTGGCTATCAGGGTGAGGGTGGTATTGGGTGTATTTTTTCCCCCGTTGCCCAGATCTTTGTACAGCGAGTCCCTTCGGACCCGATCCATCTTTGGCCTCCATATAAACTGGAAGATGGCCCGGGTGACTGCAGCGGCACAGGATCTGGGAATAGGCCAGACCTGTGCCACGTATAACAGCAATGACAGTGCCTCACACCTGATGACCAGGTTTTTTCCCACAATGGAGAGCGACTGTGGCTTCCATCTGCTCAGTTTCTGCCTCACTTTGCTGATACTCTCCTCCTAAGACTTGGCGCACGCCCCAGCCCCTCCGAACCAAATACCCAGCGCCTTCAGGTGGTCGGTCCTGATGGTGAAGGGGATCAAGGATTGGTCGGCCCAGTTCCCGAAGAGCATGGCCTCGCTTTTGCCTCGGTTCACCTTGGCCCCAGAGGCCCGTTCGAACTGGTCACATATGCACATGAGTCTGCACACGGACAGCGGATCCGAGCAGAAAACAGCAACGTCATCCATGTACAGGGAGGCCTTAACCTGCAGGCCCCACTGCCAGGAATAGTCACCCCTCTCAGGCTCGCATCCTTCCTGATGGACTCGGAAAATGGCTCTATGCAGCACACAAACAAGGCAGGAGAGAGCTGGCAGCCCTGCCTGACTCCAGATCTGACTGGGAAGCTATCTGATTCCCACCCATTGATTGAGACTGCACTGACAATGTTGGTGTAGAGCAGTCTGATCCAATTGCAGATTCCCTCCCCAAATCCCATTTTGGAGAGAACATCTCTCATATACCTGTGTGATATCCTGTCAAACGATATGTTATTGTGCTTGTATGTGACCAATTCTTGCCTTTTCTGTAAACTGTAAACTTAATTTATCCATGTTAAATGGACCTACAGCAATCACATTACAGTGCTATAGATAATAAGCTTTTATGCCTATAAGTTATGAAAGCTAAGTAAAACTTTTATCCAATTAATTTATTGAGCATTTATGTTATTAATTTGCATTTGGCTGAATTATTTTATCATAAATTTAGAACTGGAAGTATGAGATTAGCTGCATGATTTTCATACGTACTCAGCAGAGTTAAATTTTTTCTCATGCCTGTTGTTAGAAAACACTGCATTGTACTGAAAGGTGAGTTAAATGGTTTAAGGAAATGAAAGATGAACATTGAGTAATTAAAATACTGTGGATGCTCGAACTCTGAAATAAAAGCACAAAAAGGATAGAAATAATCCACAGTTCTGGTAGAATCTGTGATGAGATAAACAGGGTTAATACGTTACATCATGTCTGCAACTTGGCATTCGAGTTCTGATATGGGTAAAGGTAGAAAAAAGATTGTGTGAAGAGATTTGTGAGTGTGTCTATTTTGAGCCATTCTCTTGCTCTCCCTTTGCCTGAGAAATGCTCACTTGTCCTTATGGGGCTTTTGGCTGGCCAACCATCAAATTGACCCTCCTGCTGTGTGTGCAGACCACAATCTCTAATTGGACAGCAAAGGCAGACTTGCTCTGTTAGTTGTCCATCTCAGTCAAGATTGGGCAGGTCGATCACACTTTTGGAGTCCTGACACCTATGAATATTGTAAGTGTGGATGATTCCAGTCACATATCTCTTGGCAGCAAAGGTACAATTTGATATCCTGTCATACTTCAGCTTTTGCATTCATCTTTGTTTTTAATTGACAAAACATTGCAGGCTTATGGAGCCCAAAGCATAAAATAATGGCATGCAATAGTACCTGATTATTCATTTTAACATTGTTATCATTGATACAAAGGGCACTCTTAAATTAATAAAAATAATACAATCCTGACGTCTCTCAGGAATTCCAACAGCCTCCCACTGCTACTCTGACAGAAAATATAGGAAAATAGCTATCTCAGGTTCCTGCCCTTGCCAGGAGATTTCTGGTTATCTTGTAATTAGTGAATCCTCCATGCAAATTTTATGAGGCAAGCAATGGCTGCAGGAAGATCCAGATTACATTCACAATGTGAAAGCTGTTTGGTGAAGGCTTGTGGAAATAGGCCATTTTACTATAACATGATAGTTGTGTTCTTCTGCAACCTCACGCTATAGAAAATCACGTTATGGTAAACCACTATAAACAATCACACTGTAGAAGATCACAAATAGAAAATTGCTATACACGTTCAGGAGAAGGTTCATGTTATCCAAATAATGTCCACAATTTGTCAATCGTGTTATAATCAATTTTTGCTAATGAAACATGATTAATAGCAGAACGATCTGTACTCATATTTTTGCTGTTGCTGCATTTAATGCTCCTGCAGATGGAAACACTATCAATGAACAAAAATACCATTGCCAAGTGGCATCATGCTACTCAAGTTTGAGATGGATTCCTGCAATTTGTCTCCAATAGTGGACAGTGCAGATTGAACATTTGCCAATGGATCACATATTCTCTCCGGCTGTTCAAGAAGTATACACTCAATGTGCCTAGATCTCTATCCAGTTGAGAAGAATTTGGAGAGTCAGACTGTGGGAGATAAAGACTTAAATGAGATAAAAATATTTGGAAAAGTAAAATTATGGAAGGAGTTATCAACAGTGCTATCGAGTAATACTGGCTGAACAAATAACATAGGTAAAAAGGATTACACCTCTTCCCACCCGACCTCCTGCAAAAATGCCATCCCTTATTCCCAATTCCTCCGTCTCCGCCGTATCTGCTTCCAGGAGGACCAGTTCCACCACAGAACACACCAGATGGCCTCCTTCTTTAGAAACCGCAATTTCCCTTCCCACGTGGTTAAAGATGCCCTCCAACGCATCTCGTACACTGGGCCACAGTGCAGTGGGGTTGATTGGAGCGGGTGTCCTGGAGGTGTTCCCTAAAGCGCACACTCCCCCAACAACCCACCGTCCCATCCTGGCACCCTTCCCTGCCACCGCAGTAATTGCAAAAGCTGAGCCCACACCTTCTCACTCACTTCAATCCAAGGCCCCAAAGGAACCTTCCACATCCATCAAAGATTTACCTGCACATCCACCAATATCATTTATTGTATCAGTTGCTCCCGATGCAGTCTCCTATACATTTGGGAGACTGGACTCCTCCTAGCAGAGCGCTTTAGGGAACATCTCCAGGACACCCGCACCAATCAACCACACCGCCCTGTCGCCCTGCCTGAACCGCTGCACTTTTCCAGCACCACTAATCCAGAATCTGGTTTCCAGCATCTGCAGTCATTGTTTTTACCTGACCTGTTCTACCAGCTTATCTTCCTTCCATCTATCCTCTCCACCCTTCTCTCTGACCTATCACCTTCATCCCCATCCCAATTCACCCATTGTACTCTTTGCTACCTCCCCCCTCCTCCTCTCTGACCTATCACCTTTATCTCCACCCCCTTCACCTACTGTACGCTATGCTACTTTCTCCCCACCCCCACCCCATCCTCCTCACATATCTCTCCACCCTTCAGGCTCGCTGCCTTTATTCCTAATGAAGGGCTTTTGCCCGAAACATCGATTTTATTGCTCCTCGGATGCTGCCTGACCTGCTGTACTTTTCAAGCACCACTCTAATCTAGACTCTGAACAAATAACATGTTCACTGATAGTTGGTTTGAGTTCCATTAGATCCACTCAGCTAGCAATGTCATTACAGCCTTGGTTTTAAATTGACCGAAAAAGGTGAACATCAGAGATAAGGTGCAAATGTCTGCCCTTGACGTCAAAGCCACATTTCACTGACTGTGGCATCAAAGTGCTTGAGCAAAAGCAGAGTTTAAGAGAAACGAGAGGCAACTCTTTACTGGTTAGAATCGTACAGAACAAAGGAAAATTTTTGTGGTTATTGGAGGGCAGTCCCCTCAACAGTAGTTCCTCATGTTAGATATGATTAATCAACCTGGTCAGAGCTGTTATTTCATACCTCTGGATCTAGGCTTCCTGGCTCAGATATAGGGACACAATCACATTGCCAATTCATCCTAAGGAATTTCAATCGGGTAGATATTTTCGAATCAATCTGTTTAGAGGTGGGACCTGAACTCAGGCCTCCTGGTTAAGAGATAGGGATGCTACCACTGTGTTACAAGAGCACTTTGACACTGCCTCAGTTTAGCATCCTCGGCCTGATTATCTTTAGCTGCTTCATCAATGACCTTCCCTCCATCATTCAGGAGTCAGGATGCTTGCTGATGGTTCCACATTGTTGTTCGTCATGGTTCAGTTGAAGATGTGCTATGTCAAGAGCCAGGGTGGATAGGGTATCCTTCCAAGAATCCTTCTCCCCCTTCTCCTCACTGTCCGGCAGCTTCTCTTGCTCTTTCATTGGACATGCTGCAATCCAAAGAGATGCATTCCGCTGCATCTATGTTTGGATGCATGTGGTTAGGATGGAATCCAAGAATCTGAGCCACATAACTCTGTTTGGTTTAGCAACTTTAAACTTGCCAGCCCCCCACCAAAGACTTTTCTCGGTATTTTCTTACCACCCTGCTCAGAGATATTATTATGTACATAGGCCCCTAACATTTCCACAACCACAGCAACAGCTGGTATAGCTCAATCAGTAACTGAGTGGGTGAAGATGTCTTTGAATTGAGCTAGTAGGGCTTCGATGGGTATTGGTGAATGACTGGTGGGGAGAGGATTCTGTCTCCTGTGCAACATATTTTTAGCTCTATGGTATGAAGAAAAGAGCATTAGCTGGAACACTCCGCACCAAAAATGAGTCAAAGAAGCACACTGCTGTGATTGACATCACAATCTTTCGATTGTGTGCTCTTCCGGTTGATATTCTGTGTGTGTGTTCTAATATCATCACCAAAATGACATTTGGCTCAGTGGCTCGCACCTGAAAAGTACATAAATATGTTATTGTTTCCTGCATCACGTGCTGCAGACCCACTCTTTAGGATCTGGCTAGCTTGTGATGCAACCATATCACTCTTGGTGATGGACTTTGACATTCCCCACCAGAGTAAACTCTACACCCTTGCCACTCTCAGTGTTCATCCAAATGGAATTCAGCATAGAGGAGTAGAGAGTCACCGGATGGAGTGAGGTGGGTCATAAGTTGTAAATAGCATGAGGTCTCATTGCTTATATTTAATTTCATTTCATGAGGCTTCATGGATTCAAAGTCAAGGATGAGCACTAGTGGGAACAGATTTGCTAACCCACGATAGGACCACAAAGCAAATTGGCCAAATTGTACCAGGATACCCAGAATTCCCGAGCACCTCACGAACTGGATCAGATGGCACACAGATAATGGAATACGCTTTCAAGCTCCCATGGACATGACAAGAGGCTCAACGCCCTAAGGGCAGTTTCACAACCTAGGAACAGCAAAGCCACACAAAGAGTAGGACAGACAGACAGGCACCACAGAACAATGGAAGCACCTCACCACTTCAGAAAAGACTTTAATACCTACCTGTGAAGATGAATGGAACCATGATACTATTAGGAAGTTGCACTGTGTGAAGGAACAGGACATTCATCCGATAAACTGTTTTCCAATTAGCACCCTTGCAACTAAATTACTCCATTTTCAGAAACATTGTATTTTCCCATTTCTTAATCAGTGTCATTGTGCAGCATTACTATAACACTGGTCTCATCCTCAGTTCTGGGAGGAGAAATCAAATTCTCTGTGCAGACTGTCAGTTCTGTGTCAGTTAGTCTTGTGTTTCGAAGTTTATGAAGAAAAACACCTTTGACCACAAGTCCATCAGGAAGTGGTCAGCACATAGTGTCCTTGAGACCCTTCGGGAAAAGGAGAGGGCGGATCCTACCGAGCGGTCCCCTGAGCCATTTGGCAGAATGCCTCATCGCCAGAACTTCCCAACAAGCCCCAAGACATGGCTTGGCTGGTGGTGAGAAGGGCTCTGCCTGTGAGATCCTTTATGCACGCCCGGACTCTCAGCCGCACCGCACGCTGCCCTCGAAGCGGCTGCGGGGGAGACGAGACTGTCACACACCTCCTTCTGGAATGTGCCAATGCAGAAGAAGTCTGGAGAGGAATGCAGTGGTGTCTGTCGAGGTTCGTCCCGAGCAGCGCAGTGACGTGGGACTCTGCTCTACGGTCTGTTCCCTGGGACGCACACCGAGACGAACATCAACTGTGCCTGGAGGAGGACGCTCTCTAGGTGGACGCTCTCTGGGTGGTCCGAAACCTGTTGATCTTCCAGCTGAAGGAGTTGACCCCGACTGAGTGCTGCAGACTGGCACATTCCAAGGTCCAGGACTACGTGTTGAGGGACGCG